>NW_017731399.1:553070-576193 GCF_001890085.2 Hipposideros armiger | reverse complement strand
GGGAGGTAGAGTCTGTGTCATAGTAGAACATGCTTGCCCCTTTTGGGGATCACTCAAGCAATGTCCCCCAAGGGTGTCCAATTCTTGATAAGCATAAGAGTGAGTCCAGTGTGCAAGGATGGTAGTAACTTGCCCAGGTTCACACAGGGACTCAGTGGCAGAATGACTGGGCACTCTGGACTCACAGTATGGTGATCCTTTCAAGATGCCACTTACTGGATGGGGATATGTGACACCCCCTTGCTCAGTTCTGCCCGCCAGAGGCCTAGTTTCTGCCCCATGCTGGAGGAGTTACCCAGGCTGGCACCCCTCCCCTCATTCATGCAGAGCCCCCATTCCCCTCAGAGCCCCCAGTGCCTTGGATGCATTCTCCCTCCTCTCTATCTGAACCCCTGCCATTCAGACCACTTCTGGCTGAGCCCTCAGTTAGTTGTCAGGCAGAAAAAGAAGGCAGCTCAAGCAAATCCCTCTCAGAATTTGAAAGGAGTTGGGGTGGGGCACCGCTATTTTTAAGGAGATATTAATGGGGATTTCAGGCATCACAACCAGGCCAGAAGGGAGCATTTAGGGACAGGTTCTCTGGGGGAGGAGCCCACACAGGGCCTGCCTCCTCTCTGGAAGGCCTCACAGTGCCAGCTCTTCGCTGCTCTTGGCTCAGGGTTCCAGGTCAGTGCGCTGCTCCCGGCCTGCAGAGCTTTGGGCTAACGCTGCCTTCAGTGTGGAGGAAACTAAAATGTGACCCTCCCCTCCGGAGGCTTCTATTTTCCCATATGCCCCAGAGGAGCTTTGGTAGATCTTTCTCGTCAGAGCCCACTCCCTTTTAGGGTCTTTGGTTCCTCCCCTGCCCTGGTTTCCAGGGGTGGGTGTGGAGCCTGTGTCTGGCTGTGCTCAGCCCTCTGACAGTGTCTGGTCCCCTCCAGCAGGGACCCTGACACTGCTTGGGAGGGCAGCAGCCCAGAAATAGCTCAGGTCCTTTCCCTGGCTGGGCATCGTCCTTGAGCCCTGGGGTACGGTCCCCAGCCTGGGCTGTCCTCAGATCTCCACCATCAACCTCCAAAAGAAGCTCTGAGGCTGATGATAATGGGCAGGACAACTTGCCCATTATCATCAGCCTCAGAGGGACCAGGTACATCTTGTAGGCCCTGAAGCCAGCCTATTTTCACCTGCAGAGCCACCTTAAGCTGCTGACTGTCAGCTCTGTGAAGGCTGCAGAGGCTGAGCCTAGTTCCTTTCTCTGTATCCACCAGTGCCTACTGCATAGTAGGTGCTCCATAAATGTGTTGAATGAATGAATCCATCAATGATGTAATGAATGAAAACTTGACTCCTCGTTACTTTTCAGCAGGGAATTGATTTGGGTGTCTATAATCGGCCACAATAGAAAGATAATCTAGAGCCAGCCGAGTGGCTCAGTTGGTTAAGAGCTCGCTCAAGAGTTTGAGCTCTGAGCAACAGCGGTTCGATTCTCGGCCCGAGCTGAGCAGCCGCTGAGGTGGCAGGATGGCTCAGCTTAAAAAAAAAAAAAGATAATCTAGTGTCTGCGTTCAAAGGATAAATTCAGAAGCAGGCAGCCTGTGTTTGAATCCCAGCTCTGCCCACAGGCTTTGCACCAATTACAGAACCTCTCTGTGCCTCAGTCTCTTCCCTTGGAAAATAGGGGTAGTAATAAAGCATACTTCAAGGGTTGCTCTGAGAATAAATAGTTAATACAGGTAAAGAGTGTATGACAAGGGCCTGGCCTGGAGTGAATGTTCAGTACATGTTGGTCATCCTTACTTGTGGTAGAATTACAGCATCAAGAGTGTCTATGTGCTAAGTATGGGGGAACCCAGAGAATTCCACCATTACCCTTCCTGCCTCCAAGATTTACAACAGAACAGAGATGAAACCCACACAGGAGGGAGTCAGAGCGATGAACTGCTGCCAAGTGTAGCGTAAGATTCCCCTGGGTGCTAGACCTGATGAGGAAAGACCTTGTGGAGAAGTGGGATGTAGAGGGGCTGGGAGAGGCCTAGGCTAAAGAAAGAGGCATGTTGGGGCCACTAGGTTATAGGGGTGGGGTGGGGAGGTGCACACTTAGGTGCAGAGGGCCCTAAAAGGAACACAGGCCTCTCCAGTCAGTATAAAGGGCTTATACATCATGAAATTTCATCCCTAATTTTCAGGATCTTTAGCCTTTTCAGTTATACCCTAGCTCCTGGAAGCCATCTTAGCAGAAACAGTTTCCTTCCAACCCTGTTTGCTGAAGCTGTGTGGGCAGGAAAGACACAGCTTCAGAGGCCTCCTGTGGGGAGCACTCAGAGGCCCCTCTATAGGCTCAGAGAGAGGTCTAGGGGTCTCTGATGTTCCCAGGCTGATTCCCTGGGGAATGAACGTGACCCTGTGCCTGTGGTCTCCCAACTGGAGGACCAGGCTGACCAGTAGAAAAACTAGACGTCAGTCTGTGCCTGACTCGCCCAAGAGGAACGCCCTGGGACTAGGGTGAGTCGGGGTTTTGTAAGATGTGATCAGAAGGAGGAGGCAGGGTCCACGGGGAGTGTGGCCTGTCCCCCTCACTTCTAAATGAAGACTCGGAATCCCCCAAATCACCTGGCGTCCCTGCCTCTGCAGGGTCCCTCCTACTCCCACTCCTACCCATGGCCCCGCTCGTCTGCCTGGCCAACTCCTGTTCGTCCTGCATGATCCCTACATCGCCTCCTCTGGGAAGTCCTCCAGCCTATGCATGGTCAAGTGCGCGCTCTCCTCCGGGCTTCCACAGCACCATGTCCTTCTCCCTGCCATCAGCCACTGAACCACAACCGTCTGCAATTGGTCCTTGTCCCCCATGAGCTCCCTGAGGTCAGGTAATGGGCCTCCTTCATCTTTGCATTCCTGGTTCTTGGCATCATGCCTGGCATCAAGTCGGCATCAATGAATGTTTGAGGAATGAACACAGGAGCTGGGCCAGCACCACCCACAGAGAGAGCAGTGAGGGCAGAGGCCAATGTCAAGGCAGCCGAGCTACCCCAGGCATCCCCTGCTCCACCAGCAGGCTCACCCTGGCTGGTAACCAGGTCCACGGTTCTGCCTCACCTCTAAAACGTCTCACACAGGGCAGAAGAAGGCATCCTTGCTTTCTGCCCATCCTCTCCTTTTCTCTAGGACAGGAGGGGCTGCTTCCCAAGCATCCCTGAGAGCATGCCCAGAGGTGGGCGGGAAGGGGAGCAGGGGAGCAATCGGGCCAGTGAAGGACACCAGGTACAGAGAGGGGCCAGGGCACTCGGAGGACCACATGCATAGAACGACAGGGACAACCATATCCTTAGGGAAAAAGACTCTCTAAAAGGCGGCCCCTGGGACCTAAGGTCTGGCTTCCTCATTGTGGCGGAGGGGGATGTGGTTCAGGTCCCCTTGAATTCATCCTCTTCTGAAAGCTCCTTTGGCTCCTGAACCCTGGAGTGAGGCAGTTCATATTTTGCCTAACTAGGGCATAGACCAAATAAGAGTGCCCACTTTCCAGATGGGAAAATTGAGGCACTGGGAAGCCAAGTGTGTCCCTACGTCTAACACGGGCTGTGTGGGCCAGAGGACTCATGACATATATTTCCACAGGCAGATGGTCCCCCTCAGATTTAGGGGTCAGAGAGTTGTGCTGCAAATACCACCTGCAGATTGCCCTGAACCCCCTCCTCTCACAAGGCTGTACAGTGGTTACTTTAGAAAGATGCCATCAATTGCCAACCAATGGGCCAATGACAGAGGAGAGAGCTGTAGGTGGCCCCGAACCCCAGAGTCATGGTCTTCCCCCCACCCCAGTGCTCATGATGGCCTATCCTTTGAGGTCACCCTGATCCCTCTGTCACAACCTTCAGGATCACTTTGGGCCCTCTCCCCAGCACCCCTCCAGTCACAATCCATGTCTGTGAAGTGGCTTTGATACCAGCCCCTCCTGACCACCCCGCAGCCGGTATTCCCACCCAGACCCTTGTTCTGTCTCACTCAGATCATAGCAAATGCCTCTTATTGGGTCCCTCCCACTTCCAGTCTACCTGCTAAGGCTTCACTTTCTGAAATCTAGCTCTAATCATATAGGTCCCTTGCACACAATCTTCAATGGTTCCCTACTGCCCGTCAAATTCACTCCTGACCTCTTAGCTCGGCATTCAAAGCCCTACTGCTCAGGTTCCAGTTCAGCCTTAACTCCCTCTTGCCTTTTCTTGGTGTCCCCTATGCTCACTGTTCTGTGATCACTCCAAGGCTCCAGACCTGTTCCTTCCCCCTGGAAAGCCCTCCCTGTCCATCTTCACCTGCTGAGATCTCAACCATCCTTCCAGGCCCTTGCACGAATGAAGCTGGATATGCTCTTCTCTGAGCTCTCTCAGTAACCTCTCCCAGGATGTGAGCCCCTTGAGGACAGAGTTGTCTCATCCACCTTCTAGCCCCGCAATGTACAGAGCACAGTGCTGGGCATATCAGGGGAATAAGAGATGTGGAGTGAGAAAATGCACACAAAATCTGTGCACTCATTCGTGTCAGTATTTATTGAACACCTACTATGTGCCTTTGTATCCAGGATACAATGGTGAACAAAGCAGGTGTGTCTGCCCTGTGGAGTGTAGACAGCCCGTGCTCTAGAATGTGCAAGCATTAGCTAAGCATTAGGGGATTTGCCACAGCTCCGTTCATCTCCTCCCTGCCTGCTCCTGCATATCTGGGGGCTGCTGCCCGTTGGCATGTGTTCCGGGGATGCAGACTCACGTACAACACTGGTTTAAGCTAAAGCCTCTTCAACGGCCTGAGTAGAATCAGCATTTTGCAGCTGATTTTCCAGGCCTGCACATATTTAGGATGCATCAGAGGCCATTCCCATTCACCTGCTCAGGGGACATTCCCTGCAGGGCTCAACCCCCTCCTAGCTGTCCCCAGGGCCTGGCAGCCTAAGGTCTCCAGGTGTTGTAGGGACTGAGAGGGCAGGGGGCCCTGTCTGATCCTCAGGGGTGGTCATCGCTGACTGTGATGGAGGAGCTGGTGGATTACACTCTTCATTTTCTCCCCACCTGTCCTCTGACATGGAAAGAAGTGGGAGAAGGGAGAGAGTTCGCAGGTCCATCCCTGGTCCCATGTGTCCACAAATCCCATCGCTGTAGACCTGCTACCAACCAGGGGTGATATCCACACATTTACCCACCACACAGCACAACCCTGACCAATCACAATGGACACTGGCTGAAATACTGGAGCAGGGGGTCTCACACAGATGCCCTTTCAGTTGCTGGATTACCAGATGAGCTAGGGGTCCCAGCGGAGGATCAGGACCAGCTGGGGCAGGAGCAGTCTAGACAAAGGTGATGACCTACTTGAAGAGAAGTATTTTTGATACTTACCTTAAATATTTTAACAGCTAGCATGACTGCATCAGTGCATGCCAGCCCTGCTACCAACCACAGTGCCCATACAATCACAGCAAATCCAATTTAAAACCACATATTTTATTGATGGCCTTTATTGACAATACAGGGCCATGTGTACAAGGGCTACTCAAGTCCCACGCATGGCAATCTTCCCATGGTTACCCCTCATTAACCAGTCTGCCAGGAGTTGACCCCCTGCAGGTTCCCATTTGGCTCCCCGCCCCAGTGTCCAGCCTCCCAGTGCTAAATCTCCAGGAGGCTGAGATTGGCCAGACTGGCTTCCAAGCTTGAGCTTTGGGGTCAGGAGATAGCCAAGGCCTGGGTCACCCAGGGTCTTTCCCCCTCCTCTTCCACGCTCCCGACCTACATGTGGCCAGAACTGGGAGTGAGGATGCCCCCAATGACTCCTCCGTCCAGGCAGCCTGGGGTCTCCTTCAGCCCTGTCTGCCACATCCTTCCTCTCTAAGTAGCCTGCCCTGCTGACCACCAAGGTGGCAGAGTGACCATTTTTTTAGGGGTGGAAGTTGGTTTGTGGGGCAGTGACTAGATGTCCCTGATGG
The DNA here is from genome assembly GCF_001890085.2 of Hipposideros armiger. Taxonomy (NCBI): domain Eukaryota; kingdom Metazoa; phylum Chordata; class Mammalia; order Chiroptera; family Hipposideridae; genus Hipposideros; species Hipposideros armiger. The sequence continues at coordinate 570,243 of NW_017731399.1, read as the reverse complement.
CAGGAATCTCATTGTCTTGTTCACCATTGTATACCAGTGCCTGAAAGGGCACATAGTTTTCAACCAATAAATCTATGTAGCATACACGAATGAAGGAGCATGAGAGGGAGAAGTAGGAGCAGGTGGAGCCATTACTACATTAGCCCTCTAGGGGGCGTGAAGGCTGCACCAAGGTAAAGGCCTTCCAAATTCTGCTCAAGAGCTCAGGGAGTTGTGTGGCAGCAGTTGAGGTCGCTGTGGCCACCAGCTGGACATTGTAGAGTGTGGGCTTCAGCCCTGTTGCCTGCATGGATGGCAGGCTGGCTTCAGGACCCAGTCAGGAGAGGGCACTTGTGTTGCACCCAATCCCTCATATGCCTCAGGGGTCTGGTCCTCTGGGTCCCAGAACACACAGCAGTGCCCCCATTCAGAGACAGTCAGATAAGCGGGGCTGGTCTGGCAATCGCACCCCTATATTCTGGTCTCCCTCATTCCACAGCCTCAACTCTGCCCATCTCACCCTTCATAGTTGAGCATGACCTTCTAGCTGTGCTCTCCCCAACACTGTCCCACCGCCCCTGAAACTGCTCAATCTCCCTGTCTTCAAATGCCGACCACCTCAACTAGCATTAATACCCAGTCCTGTCTCTCTAGAGACTCTTTCCTTGGTGGCTGGGTAGAGTCCTGAAGTTTTATGTCGTGATTTTCAGACCCCCCATGCCCAGCCCACCCTCCATGAAAGCAAGTAACTCACAGGCATCTCTACAAATCTTGCCTCTGGACCTGATAATCATGAAGAGGACACTAGAATCTTGGGGGCAGGAAGGAATTTTCCCTTCCCTGACCCTGTGCAGAGATTCTTTCCACAGCATGCCTGCTAGATGACTGCTTAGTCCCTGCTGGAATACCTCCAGTTTGAGGGCACTCAGTAACTCCCCAGGTAGACATTCAAACATTGAACAGTTTTAGCTGCCAGTCCTTTATATAGGGCAGAAATGAACCCATGTGCCTTTCTCATTCTCACTCCCCAAATATCCCAGCACCCCAAATTCTGTGTGACCCTCTTTCCTTCCCTCCCCTAAGTATTTTTCCTCTCTCTCTCTCTCTCTCTCTCTCTCTCTCTCACACACACACACACACACACACACACACACACACACACACACACACCCCTGTTATGTGGTTATGCAGGCACATGCCTCTCTCATTTATCAGTATTGCTCCTTTATTTTTCTCTTCTCCTTGCCTTCCCAGCATCTAGCAAAGACCTGGAGGCTGGAGACAAGGGGAAAGGCTGGAAGACTGCCAAGGAAAGGAAGCATCCAGCCAGATCCTGGACTGGGCTGGGGTGGCCAACTGGGGCAGGCTGGACAGGGGACAGCAGCTGGAAATCCCAGACCATTGGCTGCCGTGTTCCAAAGAAAGGGCCTTGCAACTTGGAGCGGATGGATGGACAGCAAGCTATTGAGTTCTTTTTCCCTCCCACTGCCCCTAACTTCACAGAGGGGACAAGGACACACCCCCCTCCTTTCCCAACCTCCCTAGCAGTTGACATGGTAATTTTAAACATTTTTTTACAGCCTCCAGGTCCCAGGGAGCATCATACCAGCAGCAAGAATCTACTCCCTATTTCCAGCATGGGGCTTCCAGGGGGAGCTCTAGCAGATGGCAGGGATGACATGAGACGTGGTGGAGAGTGAACAAGCTAGGCAGAGGCAAAGTAGGGACCCCAAGGAGAAGAAATACAAGCAGAGACCTCCTAACAGCAGCCACCTTTCTAGCCCGTGGGGAGTGTAGCGATGCCTGGGTTGCCATTTTTCCTCCTTGTCATGATCCACCAGCCAAAGCTGTTCTCTATGTGTCACAGAACCAGGGGTGGCTGCTAGGACCTTACCAGCCCGAGATTGTAGTGGGTCATGGATGGAGACAAGGGTGCAGTGGTCTTATGTTCAGGGGGAGCCAGGACACACACACACACACACACACACACACACACACAGAAATGATGACTTCTGTTACTTGTCCTGCTGCTTGGAGCTCTCACCTCCAACATTGAACATGGGGACAAACAGACCCAGCAGCCACCTTTTCCCAAACACTTCTTGTAAGTTCTTGCGCCAGGGCCGAGCCCTCACGGACACCCCCTTCCGCACCTGGTGGCGGGTCTGCCCACGGAGGATCAACAGAAGCTGATGGCAGCAGAAGCCAGCGCAGGCCAGGCCAACGGCAAACCAGAGGTAGAGCATGAGGATGACGAACATTTCAGAACCGAGGACAGCTCCTGCAGGGGGCGGGGAAACACCAGAATCGCTTTACACCCAGGCCACGTATGGAACTGCAAACACCGCAGGCGCTTTCCGCGAGGAAGGGAGGGAGATTAATGAGATTGAAGCTACATTTTGTAGCAACCTCAGCGCTGCAGCGAGGGCGAGGAAGGATAAGCTAGTGGCCATAACTTTTTCTTAGTGCTGATGTCTCCTGGAGCGAGGGGAGAACAGGGGATGTGGGGGAGAAGGGAAGGAAGCTTCTCTGAGCAGTGCCTAGACACGAACATTTCCTGAGCCCTGAGATACCGGTCTCTCTCTCTGCCTTCTCGTTCTGATCTGGAAACTAGGAGAAGGGATTTTTCTCAGGAGGAGAGAGAGGTGAGCTGAGGATCCTAGAGGAGAAGCTGGCGCCTGGGCAGCTGTCTAGACTGAAGCACCTTCTCCCTGTGGAGCTGGGAGCATTGACTGGGAGGATTCAGGAAAGTGACAGCATGATGGAGGACAGGGCCTAGTCATCAAGAAGAAGTCACGAGCTCCCAGGGCAGTGCAAAGTGCCGACTTAGAGAATAATTCAGTCATTAATGTTAACAAGAGGACATTGTGGCCACCAGAACACGCAGTCAGAGCTGTCCTGTCAGTCAAAGCTTGCTAAGGCTGGAAGAGGCACCAAGGTCATTAGTCAAGCACGCTGCTTTGGGCAGGACCTCCTGTAAACCCCTAGAGGGGTTTACCAGCCCTCTCTATTACTGGTTTTTAAATTCCATTAAGAGATCTCACACTCTACTTTAGAGTTGGGGGGGGGGTCAGTCCATGCTAAGTTTGAATCTCCCAGCTCTGTGGTCTTGCACAAGTTTCTTAACCTCTCTGAGTTGCAGTTTGCTCATCTGTAAAATGGATATAATGATGATGATTCCATAAGGTTGCATGACTCGAGAAAATTGTGTGTGAAGTGGCCAGCTTTCTGGTTCACCCTTAGTGCAGTGCTCCCTGCTGAGAGTCATTCACAAATGAGGAGGCTTTATCCAAAAAGGGCTCAACTTTAATTCCTTAGACCATCATGCTTTCTCCTCCTTCCCAGGGCTTGCAGGCCTGGCTGGACTGCAACTTGGGTGGCCATGGTAGAGACACCTACTTTGACCTGCCCAGCAGCCAGGAGAAAACTCAAAAACCATCCTCAGGCCCTCTCTCCCTGCAGGGTAAGCCCATCGCCACCTCCTCCAGTGAGACGAGGGTACCTGCTCTAGAAACCCCACCTTACTTGACCTCTGCAAATCTCAACCATATTCCTCCCTTCTCCAGCTTCCCCTGGCCACAGCCCACCTCTTCCCTGGTCTCCCCAGGCTCCAATTTCCAGACCCCTGAAGGTTAAGCTTTTAAAATGTGTCCAGTCTGAGCAGTGGTGGACTCAGCCGCTAGGAGGATATCTCGATTTGGGTTTGCTCATTAGCAGCTTCCTCTTGCCCCCAACCCTAGGAGCTTTGCTAGCAGGTTTCTCTTTGCAAAGTTAGAGACAAATAAGTCCAGCTGCCCAGGGGATGGAACGCTCTCTCCAGCTGGCATTTTGAGCAGCCCCCCAGCTGGCTGGGGGCAGCAGCAGGACAGGCTCACATTGGGCTGTACCATCCTTCTGACCCACTTCTTCCTGTCAGCACAGGTTAGCTCAGGAAGCCATGTGCAGGAGGAAAGATCCAGGGACCATGGTTCCCTCTGGGCTCTGGGAATGCTGACAGGCAAAGATGACCCTTGAGCTGGGATGTGAGAACATCAGAGCTGTCAAGTGAGGGCCTACCTTGCAACTCAGCTGCAGGGAGAGGCCTGGGCTGACGGAAGCTGTTTTCCATGGGCTTTTTTTTTTCTGGTACTAAATCAAGGCATGCAGAAAAGACCTTATGGCCTTCTCCTGCCCCCTTGTGGCAGCTACAAAAGGCTATTCTGGGGTGTTTGAAGTGTTTGAAGTTGCCTAACCTGGCTGCCTCAGCTCCTCTGAACTATTTCATAATATTTCTGCTTCTTTTAGAAAATCACAGTTTTCCTAAAGGGCCTGAATGGTCACACCATTCAATCTCTCCATCCCTACTTCCCACCAAGCGTCTATAACACCTTTGACAGATCATCACCTGTCATCTTTAATATACATCCAGGGACAAGAAGCTCCCTCCCTCCCAAAGTGGCTCATTCATCAAGAAACAGCTTCAGAGAGGAAGTGTGGTATAGCGGAAGGAATTTGAGCTCTGGAGGCTAGCAACCCTGAGTCAAAATCTTGGGTTGGAATCATATTTGCTGTGTGGCTTCAAAGCAACTTAATCATGCTGACTATTTGGTCAGCCATTAAAATGGATATGATAATACCTACCTCACAGACATGTCAAGAGGAGTGGATGACATAAGGCCTGCACAGCAAGTAGCACACAATAGGTGCTCAGCAAACATTAATCCCTTTTCCCTTCTATTGGACTTTCTGGTGGCACCCACCAGGCTGATGTGCTTATCAAAATGCCATGACACAGGCCAGATGGCATCATCTTCATTTGCTAGATGAGAAAAATGGGGCTCCGAAAGGTGATACAACATATACTGGTCCCACGAAGCCAAAAGAAAAGACAGCTTCTAAAATCTACCTGGCCAGCCTCTTACCTCGTCAGCAGCCATCAGAAGACCCCTTCCACTTCTAGCTCACAGGGCCCACACTCTCAGCCATCCCATGCTCTGGTGGCCGATCTAACTCAAGGGCAGTACCACTACTGGGGACAACAAGTACCACAGTTGGAGAATAATAGCTCAATCTATTAAACAACTTGGGCCTTCTTACTACCTCCCGTTCTCCTGTCCTCCTGAGTAGATGAGAGAGAGTGTGCTCTCAGCTGCTTGGGTTGAGAATAGGGGAGGAAGAGATAAGGAGGGGTAAGCTGAAGAGGTGAGGTGTATGTGTGGGAGAGGGGAGAGAAGGACTGGCAAGGGGAACGATGAAAGGTTGGCAATGGAGAAAGATGAGATGGGAGTTGGAGATTCGAAATCTCGGCCTCCTTGTCCTGGTGTGTATGGTGATGAGATAAAAGATGGTGCAACTCATCCTTCTGCTGGAACAGGGACCTGGGCCCCAAGGTAGGCACTTACTGGCTCTGTTCACCCATCAGATCAATGAAATAGGTCCCTCTTCCTTTCTTTCCTGTCTCCTAAACCTAGCACATATGGACAGGCCTCAACCCAGGCCTTACCTCAAATTAAACTATTTCAAGAGCCTCCCTTTGTAACCATCCATTTTTATGTGATGCAACTACTTGGAAAAGAAAGCGTCATCAGGCTCTGTGGCTCTCCTCATCGCTCCACCTGCCTGTGCTCACACTCCACCCTCTAGCCCGCCCACCTACCCTCCCCCATCCTGGTGATTTCAGTTCCAGAAGCTTCCTATGCCAGCACCAGGATCCAGAAGGCCCAAGAGCTCTGAGTTCTGGGCCCAGCTCAGCCACCAGCCCTCAAGACAATCCCCATAGCTGGATCCTTCCTGGGCCTCTGCGTCCCCATTGCCAAATGGCACAATAGTTCTACACCTGTGTAGGACCAGGCTGCAGCCCCGACAAAGACTGAAATGATGGCTCCCCACAGAGCAGAGCAGAATTTTTATGAATGTCCAGCCCAGGAACATCAAGACAATCTTGGGTTCTCAGCGAAAGAAGCTGCACTTTGTCTTTCTTTGTCCCTGAAAGGTAGTGGGTAAGGAAGCATGCTATATTCCCTGTGCTGCAGTGGGGGGCGGACCAGGGGCTGCTATGCAGTACTAGTAAGATCCTGGGAAAGATGTTTAATCCCATCTGAGCCTCAGTTTCTTCATTGGAGAAATGGAGATGACATCCCATACATACATGTGTACATGCTAAATTGTAAGAACCAAGTCCGTCAGAATCAAAGGCCAGGGTAGGGATGCAGTGGAAGGATATGAGGTAGGGGCAAATTTCAAGTCCAGGTAAAGCGGTAAGAACTGCCATGAGGTACAAGGTTCCTCTGGGCCAGGTATCAGGGAGCTGTTCTTGGGGCACACTACACACAGCTGAGCACCACTGTGAAAGCCCACATGCTTGGCTCCTGCAGATATAAGAGCATCCTGGAGGCTCAATCCCACACCAGTCCTGTGGTGTGAAGATGGAGCCGTTACACAAGGCTTTGTCTCCAACCAACGTGGCCCCTACTCTGAGCCATCTGCAGGCTGGAGAATCGCCTGGTAGGAGTCAAACATTGTGGGCAGGAAGGCAAGAGCTTAGCTTCTTGCTGGGGCTGGCCTGGCAACCTGTCAGCCTTACTGTGGTTGGTTGGCAAGACCTTTGGAGGGCAGAGTTCTTGGGGGAAATCTGTGAATAGGACTGTGGTCCAGGCAGAGGAAGGTCATAGCATGGGTGTACCTCCCAGGCTGCATGGAGGGATGACCAGCACCCAGCCCTGCCTGGCACAGAGTTGGTACATTGCCTGGATCGCCACAATTCTATGTGCAAACGGACAGTTAGGAGCAAGGAGGAGAAGACGAACGAGGATGGGGGTGGGGAGAGAGGTTGCCAGATAAAATACAGCATGTCCAGTTAATCTGAATTTCAGATCAATAACAGCACACTTTTTTTTATATGTCTCATGCAAAATTTAGGAAATATTTATACTAAAAAGTTATGCATTGTATATCTGAAATTATACTTTAATTGGGCATCCTGTATTTTTATTTGCTAAAGCTGGCAAGTTTGGGGCTGGTGATGGGGGTTCTTTGTGTAGGGCTGAACCTGCCTGCCAAGGCCCACTCACCAGAGAAGAACTGGCTGATGGAGGTGGGAAGGAGCGTGAGGAAGGCCAGGGGGTGGGAGAAGGAGATGGAAAGGACTGCAGAGATGTAGGCCACGCCAGCCACCATGGAGTAGAGGCAGGCAAGGGAGGTGTAGAGGCAGAACAGGACGAAGTTGCGCATGTTCCTGCTGCCAATGCAGTTGCCGGTGAAGAAACAGTGATGGTCGTGCCTCAGGGTGACTCTGGAGCACACTCGGCAGAAATGGGTGCTGGATGGGGGACATGGAGCCTTCCTGGCCGAAGTCCCCTGACAGGCGTCCAGGTCGTCGGGGGAGTTCTGGATGACCAGGACGTAATTGCCCAGGGCGTTGGTTGAGAGGAACAGGAAGAGTGCTCCGTGGAGCAACGCGGGCGAGAAGAGCGGGGTGGCTGCGGGGTCCTCGCGCATGCTGGGCAGGAAGAGGAACAGCTGCAGCACGAAGGTCACCAGGGAGATGCACAGGAAGTAGGCGGGGGCCACCACGTTAAGCAGCCTCAGGGCCAGCATCCTCCATTACATTCCTGCGGGGCCCAGGGCGAGAGGAAGACTTACTGTGGTGTCCAGGGGGCGCCCTAGGGTGCTCCTCCAGCGCTGTTGGTGCCGCTCCTCGCAAATCCATGCTCTCCCGACCCCTGTCCTTCGATCGCCCCTCCTCTCCTCCCTAACCCGGGCCCAAACAGGCTTGAGACCCCGAGACAGCGAAGGCCTCTGGGAGCCAGGATTTTTGTCCTGGTGCCCTCTCTATTGGTTTTTGAGAGACCTTGGCGCCCTGGCGCCCTGGGGTCAGGCACCAGGAGAACGAGGTTGGGACTTGTTCACAGTCTGTAGGGTATGGGGGGCGGGGAGCTAGGGCTCCGCTCCTTTAAGGCCGTGGACACGAGCCCAGGTTAGGGATTTCTCTTTCAGAGCCCCAAGGAGGAGAAAGGTAAGGATTTAGAGTGGGAGCAGAGAGAAATTACCTCCTGGAAGTCCTGCTTCACTATCCCTTTCTCCGCTCCCTGCCCCCCCACCCCCGCCCCATCTTGGGCAATACTCTGGAACCTCACCGTTAGCCTGAGGCTCTTTGGAGGGATGTGTGCTTGTGGGTCCGTGACATGTGTGTGTGTGTGTGTGGGGGGGATTCCTTGTGTGTGACTCTGTACGTGTAATCTGTGTGCGCCTGGGTGTCTCTGTGTATATCTGTGTACACACACGCAGCCGCTGCTACCTGGCTTTTAAAAAAATCAGTTAAAACGATCGATACATTCGCACACGCGCTCAGGCACCGGGTGGGGTGGGGGTGGGGGTGGGGGCGCAGCCAGAATACCTGTGTCAGCCGGTCCTGGTCAGCCCACCTCTTCGACGCTGGCACCTTGGCTATTTCTTTGCAAAGAGCGTTTTTCATTTAAGGCGACGAAATTAAAGTCCCCCCATTCGCTCCCACATCCCGCCCTCCTGGAGCGAGAAACCCAAACAATCCCGATTGCGCCGAAACCCTTTCGGTACCAACAGGCCCGCTCTGGGTGCAGGAGTAGATGCTTGGCAAGCCTTTCCGCGGACCGACCCCTGCCGCCAAGCGCAGCCCCCACTGCATCCCCACTCCACCCTGCCCCCCACAGCCCAGGTTCCTGCCCAGCCTCGGAGGCCACCGCAAAATGAGATTTCGGGCGCCTGAGAACTTTTCCAGGGGCTAAGGAGTCGGGGAGCCAGAGAAGCCAGAAAAGTTCTGGGAAGGCTGCCGCGCCCAGGATGCGCAAATGCCAGGAGGCCTCCGTCCGGGCTGTCCCGTCTGAACAGCCGACTGATCACCTTGGAGTACCCTCTGCAGGTGTCAGTGCCCCCCGGGGACCCGTGGCCGCCGTGGGGAGCGCGGGCCTCTCTCCGCGGCAGGGGCCCAGCACAGGGCACGCCAGAGGGGTGGTCGCTGGGGGCTCGGCACTGCTCCTGGCCATGCACTCTCGGGGGCTGCGGCGGCCTGCCCACCCCAGAGAGAGCCTTCGGCCTCGGGCTCGGGCAAAGCAAGTGTCTTCCCCATGCTAGTCGCCAGGGGGGCGCGGGAGCAGCCTCCAGATGCGCCGCGGCGCCTGCAGGACGAAGAACTGGGGCCGGGGGAGTGTAGGGCGCTCAGCGGGCGGCCGCTGCCGGAGCCCTAAGCTGGAGAGGGCACCGCGAAGACTGCCCGGGGGCGCGGGGGAGCTGTCGGTTCAGCACTGCGCCGGCCTCGCCCACCGCGGAGGGCGGCACAGCCGGAGCCCCAGAGAGGCAGGCAGCGCGGGCGGCCGCCGGCTTGTCGGCCACCGCCTCCCTGACGCCGGGGAAGCCGACCCCCGCGCCGCCGCCGCTGCCGCCGCCTCACCGCCGCAGAGGGGTGGGGAAATGCACTCACCGAGCTCTTGTCGCCGACAAGGGGAGCCCTGGACGCTGGCTCTCGCCCTCCCCGAGGCTGCAAAGTTGTGGGCTCGGCCCGGCTGGCTCGCAGTCTCCTCACGATTTGCTTCGGGGACTGGGCAGGTAGCGGGGGCGTGGGGCGGAGGGAGCGGGCAGCTGCGGTCCTCCCACTTGGGCGCCAGCGAGTGGGGCCCAGGAAGCGGCAGGGATGGCAGCTGGGTAACCCCCAGCCCCGCCATCCCTCCCTCCCCTCCTGGGGGCGGCGCTCTGGCCACCCCTCTCAGCAACGTGCGCGTGCCCCCACCCTTCCTCTCGTTCTCCCCGAGCCCGCTGAAGCGCCCTGCCTGACTTCAGCCACCGGTTCCAGCTGGGATCTGGATTCAGTCCTGCTCTAGCCATCATCCACTCCGCCCCTCCCCAATGTGGCTGACAACCCTCCCTGCTCTCCACTCTGGGACAGAGAGAAGTCTAGGGGCTTGAGAACTAAGCCTGCCAGGGGCAACACCCATGAAGATCAGCGTCATTGTCACAGAGTGGGTGAGAGCCCGACTCTGGAGCCTGTCTGCCCAGATCTGAATATCCACCATTCACTACTGCGTGATCTTCAGATTCCAATTTCCTCATCTGTAAAACAGAGATGTGAGGATTATATGTAAAGTCCTTAAACAGGGCCTGCCCATGGTAAGCACTATTTGCATAATAGTTCATAATTACTGATGCTATGTATTGGGCCCTTAGCACCAGGCACTGTGCTAGGCCCTTAGCATAGGACAGCTTTGCTAATCCTTTCATCAGAAGCTCTATGATCCCCAGTGTATGAGATTGAGGCACAGAGAAGCCAAGTCACATGCCCAAGGTCACACAACGGGTGAGTGGCAGAGCCTGGGTTTGAACTAGTGCACCTGCTCCCCAGCCTCTACACAACTCAACATCACCCTGATACCCAGGGGGAGCTCTGATTTTGGACACGGGAGGACAACAGAGGGGCTTGTCCAGACACAGAGCTTGAACCAGAAGCATCTGCTTGGAGTCCTGCTCCCATCCCCCTGTTCCTATTGCCTTCCACTTCCCTCCTTCGCTATTCTGAGGTGGGTACTGAGGGGCACCGAGGGTGGGGACACGTGGCCAGTGTGCATCAAATGGGGGTAGCCGTGGGGGAAGCAGAGTGAGCTTTAGAAACACTGCAGGAATACTGGTGCCACCATCACTACCTCTGTTTCCTGGGCTGTCCTGGCCCACCCACCTGCACTGTTCCACTCCCCTGGGTGAAGGCAAACATAACCAATAAATAATTGTTTATTGTTTTCTCAATTGGTTGATTAAAATAAGAGCAATCCCTTAAAATGAGGGCCATATGCTTATCAGCTCAGCCTGTATTTTTGAATCATCAGATACTGTTTTCTCTGTATTTTATCAGTGTGCGTCAAAATAAAAAGGGGTCCAGGAAACCTTTCTGTGTTCTGAAAGGGTCCTATATATAAGCAAAAGAACAGCTTTGCCAGGTGTTGGCCTCTGAGAACCTGGTAGCCCTGTGAGTTCCAGCGGCCACAGGGCAGGCACAGGGAAACATAAGTGGCCTTCTTTCCTTCAGAGCTGCTTTGTGTCAATATCATTGCTGTCAGGGCCCATTTCACAAGCTCTGCCTGCCTCTCACCCTGGCTTGAGAGGGAGGAGGAGCCTGGAGGACTTGGTTTGGGCTGTATTGGTTGAAGATTGTTCCCTAAATACCTTGAGAGTCTGGCAGTATTTCTAATTTTATTTTACATATGGGTGTGTGGTGGGAAGGTGTGTGTCTGAATTTTTGTGTGTGTGATGGGAGGGAGAAGGAGAGGGAGAGGGAGAGAGAGAAGCTAAATGAATGTAGGAAGATATCAGTGGGGAAAGGAAGTATTCAGCCCAGGAAAGAGATGGATATCTGGCCATGGAAATGCAAATGGATAAGAGCAATTATTTATTTGTTTGTCAACAGAAAAGGGCATTAAAGCTTCAGATCTCAAGCTAGTAGTTCCTCAAACTTCCATTCCAGCCCCAAGCCCCATAAGAATGAAGCAGACTAAGAACAAACACCTTACTGCCACTTGTTGGCTGTGGGACCTTGAGCAAGTCACTTAACTTCTCTCTCAGTGTTCTCATGTATAGAATGGGATGAAGATGTTACCTTGCGGTGATGATGAGCAAATGGGATAATGTAATTAATTGCCTTAGTCCTGGCAGGAGATTGGATAGTGTTAGCTTCCTTTTCCTCCTCTCTCTCTTCTGAGCTCTAAACTTTATCTGCAAGAATGTCTTATCTTTTCAACTAAAATGAGAGCTCCTGGTCTATGTTGGAAATTTTTGGTGATTTCCTCCATATCTCCTAACATGATGATTTGCCCAGAAGAGACACTGAGTTAAAGTGTATTGATGGATCAGTTGATACTGGTCTCTCTCTCAGGGGAAGAGCTGTGTTCCAAGATCTTTAAAATGTCTGGTGAGGGCGCTTTTGCCATTGATATTGCGTTCTGCCGCCATCCACCCCAACTATAGTCTCATCCTTCATAAACTTCATAAACGGAGTCAGAAAATAATTTATAAACAACACTCTCCATTGCCTTTGTCATATATTCTTACAGTTAAGCTATGACTATACCTGCAGGCTGTCCCGCGGGAGTAAGAACACAGACAGGCATCTGACGGCTGCTGAGCACCTTCCCAGAAATATGGGCCATAAATCTTGCTATTTGGTGGTGGTATTTGAATAAAATGAATTCCATTCCAAGTGGCAATCATTTCATTTTGCTTCAAAATATTGTGCACAAATAGAGGAACTCTATGCAGCAAGCCGCTTCTCCCTTGAGTGGGGAACCCCACACACATGTCTGGCCCTGCAACTCCCCTTGTGTTTGGAGTAAAGAAGATCCCAAGGTACAGGAGGCCACACATCTAAAGAGGCTCTGGGGATTGTCCTCATTCTCACGCTCCTTTTTCAGATTGATTGAGGTGGAGATAGCCTGGGTCTCAAGGTTAACTGGTACCCTGAAATTAAGATTTTAATAAACATCCCCAGACAAGATGCTCTTTACTGCCTATAGCCATGGGCAACCCCAAAGTGCTCCCCAAGTCTCAGAAGGCTTAGTGAAACACCATCCCGGCCTGCCTGGACCCGGAAAACACACAAGGATAATCTTCATCTTAGCCAACTGAACGCATGAAAATTGGATTACCACAGAATTTCTGTTTCGAGGTGGTAATTTATTTGGCCAACTACATCTTCATTTTAACAACAATAACATTGCTGTGATGTAATAAAGCGCTTTGCAGGTTACAAAGTACATCGACAAAATTAAAATTTCATTCCACGAGTCTCTCAACAGTCCTGTAAGCTAGCTGGAGCAAAAATTATTAAACCCATTTTTCTTATGAGGAAACTGAGGTTCAGAGAGTTGCCGCATGTTCATTTGCAAGCCTTGCCTATGTTCGAATTAAATGTGATTTAAGATGCAGAAACCTCATTGATACTTCAGCTGTCTGGAATACATCCCTGGCATAAAGGAAGCAGGGATATAACATACTCCTTCAGAATAAAAGGCCTGCTTGATCTCTCTTTAAGATATTTATGTAAAATTACAGAAATAAAGTGCCCCTGCAGCACATTAATCAAAGGTTCTCAAACACTCTGCTGTTTGCGGTGCTGGAGAGACTGTGTGTGATTGTGGGGGGCGGGGGGGGGCAGTGATGCTCACTCATCATCCAAGCCCACCTGTCAAGGTCGAAACAGCAGGTCTGAATGTCAACCTCTGGGTGACAGGTAACCCCAGCGATCTCCTTGATGATTGATGCCTCAGGGTGGAAACCTTGGCATGGCTTGGCAGAGCCTCTTTTGGAGCTTTCAGGCCGTGGAAGAATGAATGTGATCGTTTACCAATTAGCTCTGGTTTCCAGGGAGCTCTCAGGCAGTCCTGGTAGGGAGGCCTGTGCCTGTGGACCAGTGTGCCGCTGAGCAGAGGTGGGGCAGCAAGATTAATTGGCCCTTTTGTCTCCAAGCACGCAGAAGGCTGAGGGAGGGAGAAAGAGGGGTATAGGGAGGGAAAAGAGGAGGAAGGTAGAGGGCAGAGGGGAGGAGAGGGAAAAGGAGAGAGGAGAGAAAAGAAAAGGAGGGCTGAGAGAGTGCGCACTCATCTGACTTACTCAGCCTCGGTTTATGTCTTCATGATGGAGGGCGGTCAGGAGACGCAGGGTGAGAGCAGCTCTCTCCGTTGAGAGCCCTGCAATGCCAGGTGTCCAGGACGGAAGGGAAAGAGGCAGAAGGATGACATCTCAATTAGAGGAGGAGGGAGGTGAGACCAGGGGAGTGAGGTCGCTGCCGTGCCCTTGGCTGTTTGTCGGGCTCTTGGATATTTTGTAAGGGTCACAGAGCAGCAGGCATCACAGACCTCACACCCCAGAGCCCCCTTCCTCTATCCATCCCTGCCCTGACCCCGTTCCAGCATGGATGTATGGCCCAGGGCCCGGGAGGAACACAGCATGGTGTGATGAAAAAAGCATGAGCTTTTGGCAGGAGCTTTAGTGTCTGCTGACCTGGGCTTGCATCCCTGTTTTCCTATCCCCTTGTTTTGTGACCTTGAGCAAGTTGCTTAGCCTCTCTGAGCTTCAAATTCCCTGTCCATTTAATGGGGATGTTAGTGACAACTTGTGGAATTTGTCATGAGCTTTAAATGACAAAGATACCAACTCAATAGCACCTGCCCTTTCTACTGAAATGGTCCCCAGCTGATTATTACCAAATAATCCTGCTGGTTGCATAGAATTTACTGCCTCTGTGATGATCTTGTCAGTATATTTATTTATTTGTTTATTGCCTCTTCATATCTGATAAACTATAACCCTCCACAGGCAGGGACTTATCTGTCAGCTTTGTTTCTAGACCCAGCCCAAAGCTTGGCACACAGTGGGTGCTCAATAAACATTAGAATAAATAAAAAACAGCCTGAGGGGACAAAGAGGCATGAGGGAACTATTTGGGATGTGGAAAGCTATACCTTGATTTTGATGGTATTTACATGACTATGTCAAAGTTATAGAACTGTATCTTTCAAAAAGGTGGAGGTTACTATATATAAATTATATTTCAATATCTGACCTTTCAAAAATAGGCTAGAGGAAGCAGTGGACAAATGGATTCAACTAAATAAAGATTCATATTTACTGACATCCGTTATGTGCCAGGCTGATAGGGGGCCAGGTGCTATCTTATCGGTTATTTCATTTAACCCTTACAACAGTCCGACCTAGTGCAAGTCTGACTCTACTTATTTTATGGAGGGGGAAAATGGAGTGGTTATGAGATTGGCCAAGATCGCAAAGCTTGCTGGCAGTAGAGATAAAATCCAGGTCACTTCATTCTAGCGCCCAAGCCTCACGCAATGCGGTTCCTTGCGTGTCTCTCACACATCAACCTCACACTGACATAGAAACAAAGAACCAACTATTCTTATGGAGAGGAAACATATTTTGCTGGTGTTGACCTCTTACACTTTAGTACGAACTAGCCAGTCAGAACCTTTTCTCAGTGAAGCAGGGTCTAGAGAGAGTGGGGTTTTTTTTGCTAGAGATCAGGAGTGGGATGGGACGGGGAGTAGAGTTAACATAAACAGGGCTGCAAAAGTGTCAGAAGAGACCAGAGAATAAGAAGGAGCTGAAAGGGAGGGTTCACATAGCAATCAGAGGGCAGGCTCCTGGGACCAGATGGTCTGGGTTCAGGTTTCAGGTCCACCAGTCACTCATTGTGTGACCTTGAGCAAGTTGTCACCCTCTCTGTGTCTCAGATTTGTAAAACAGGGTTAATTATAGTTTCCACCTCATAAGCGTTGTTACGTAGATTAGCAAGATAACATCTGTGAAGCACTTAGAATAGTGGCTGGCATAGTAGTATTAAATAAGTGATAGCTATTGTAATTAATTAAGATTCGGTTCTATGGCATGTGACAGAAACTACAAGAAAACACAGATTTAAACTAAGATGGAATTTTATTACACTCTCACATTAAAGAAGTTTAAGGTCGCCAGTCCAGGGCTGGCGTGGAGGCTCTATGATCATGTGGGAACCAGATTCTATCTTGTTGTGCCATCATCCTGAGCATGTTGCCTCATGGACCAGAAAGGTTGCTCCTGCCACAGCCGTCATGTCCATATTCCAGCCAACAAGAAGGAGAAAAGGAAGAAGGACATGCCCCTCTCTTTGTTTCTTGGAAGTTGCATACAACACACCTGATTACCTCTCATTGGCCAGAACTTGGTCACATGGCCACACCTAGCCACAAGTAGCTACATAACCAGCTAAAATTTATGAGTTGCATGGATAAAGAGGAAGAAGAAAATTAATTTGGGGGACAACCTTGGAGTTCTTTCTTCTGTGGAAACGTTAGACACTTTCAAGTTATCATCTCCCAGGTCTCAGGACAGGAGCAGGGTTTTCCTGGCACTTCCAGTCTCTCTGAGATTCCAGGTCCTCATTGGTCAAATGGGGCTACTACCCCCTGCCCTTTCTCACTCTCCCACTGACCCTTGCCTTCCTCCAGGCATTTCACCTCCCACAATCAGGCCCAGGAAAGGCAGCTCCCATGAGCCAAAGCCTTGACCATGAATGAACATGGACAGTGAGCTCTACAGGCAGCTGTGGTCAGTGTCCCAGACCATCTGGCCAGCTCAGCAAGCTCAAAATCTAGCCTTGAGAAAGAGAAAGGGGAACAGAGGAGATGCACTTTAAATATTTTTATTTTTGAAAACCATGTGAATAACATGTTTTGTAAGAATATACAAAAGATTTTTAATTAAAAATAAAGCATAAATCCTTAAATCCTAAACCCAGAACAATCATCATTAACATTTTGTGTCTTTCAATCTTTTATCCATTCAGATTTTTCCCCCTTAATTACAAATTTGATCTCACATATTTACCCTCTTTTCTAACCAATGTTTAAAATTTTGCAATAGTAAGACGATCTTTCCATGTTGATAAATATGTTTCCCCAACATTGTTTTTAATGACCAGCTATATGTCCCTTTACATAAGGACACAGTTTAGTAGGGATGCCCCAAAATTTGGCTTTGAGCTTGGTATCTGGTCAAAATGTGCCCTTTGGTTTCATCTTCAGCCTTGGTCTTCAAAACATTGAATAGCCAAGTTCAGACTTCAGCATCATTTCTGGGTTCCCTGGACTTGTGTGTGACCCATGATTCTGTGACCATTTTGTTACATAACCTTTGCATCCAAGAAGCATAACAATCTCCATTATACACACATGGCAGGTCAGTTGGATTTACTGTTAATAGTCACCTTCAAATATAGATAATCTTCTAGACATAACTTGTGATATATATCTTCTTTCTTGCTCTATTTGTTGAAATTCAATCAGTCATTATGTATTACATTATTAATTACATAATATTAATTACTTAATATTACATTATTAAGTACATAATTAATTGCAAAAGTAAAATACTGTATCTCTCATACTCGTAATTACAAACATTGCCTCTTAATGTACAAAAATAATTTTCAAGAGCTTTCAAGTGTTTAAACATAGAAGGAAACCTTGATAGCTAATACAAATATTGAGAAAGCATGTCAGCCAGATACTTTTAGAAGATATTTTTTGAGGCGACAACAATAAAACAGTCAAATAATAATATGAAGCAGAATAATAGAGATTAGATTATATCATAGTTCTAATTTTTATAGAATTGTGTTTGGGATACTAACATTCTTTTTTTTTTTTTT
>NW_017731399.1:545874-551875 GCF_001890085.2 Hipposideros armiger | reverse complement strand
CAGCGACTCACGGCAGCCCAGCTCCAGGTTGAGCTGTTGTTCAGCATCTTAGCTGTGGAGGGCAGTGTCACTGGCCCGCATATGTGGGATCCGAACCGGGGCCCTCTGGCGTCCCAAGCAAGCTCTTAACCATCGCGCCACTCGGCCGGCCCTCTCTGATACAATTTTCAATGCACCCTTTTATCAAAGACATTTGCTCCATGAGGTGATATCAGGCATTGGCCTAGAGTTCAGCTGAACACCCATCTTAACACTTGGCCACCTGGCAGTCAGCCGAAGTGTGTACTGAGTGCATCTCTAACTTTAGATTATTTCCCATTTCTCACTATTATTAGCAACATGGCAATGAAAGTCCTAGTACAAACATGGGGGCCCTATGATTATTTCCTTGGCTGATTTCCTGGAAGTGGAGTGGCTGAGTCAAAAGTATCCTTATTGCCAAAGTACCCTTCAGAAAGTTTGTACCAGGCTCCCTCCCACAAGAGGAGTAGAGGAGGGTGAGATTGTACCCTGGCTCCTTATCAGCCATGGAACCTGCATCTTCAACCTCCCACAGTGGTTGGCAGTTGGATGGTTGAGAGTAGCATTCTTCAGAGACCTCCAAACCCTCCAGGGTCCCATCATTGTGATCATATCTAAAATTTATCTTGTATTTATCTTGTTTCCAGCATTGTGGTAAACCCTTTAGGTACTTCTTGCATTTTAATCCTCACAATGATGGTACAAAGTAAACATTACTGGCCTCATTTTATAGAAGAGAAAATAAACTCTGGATTGAGTGGCCCTGCTCCTAACCCCAGTGGAAGCCCCCAGTGGCCTGGCCAAGCAACAGCCTACAAGCCTTTTCCTGCAGGTAAACGAAACCTGTGAGGTCCAATCCCTATGACTCCAACTCTTCAGACCCTTGGGAGATAAAGGGGTCCCCAAGCCCTACTAGCCTGCATCCATTTCTAACCAGGGCTTGACGGTGGAAGAAAGGTGAAACGCAGAGGGTTCTACTGAACCCCTCTGCTTTAGGCTCGGCTCTGTGCTAGGCACTTAATATGCATCCATGTTTATCATTTCTTGGTGGTTTCTGAAATAAACTACACCAGAGCATCTAACAGCACCAGGAACAGGTCAAAGTTGTTGGCCATTGAGTCCCGCACCATAGCAAGTCAACAGTTGACCACTTGCGGGGAAGGGGTAAGTAGTGACCACATGCCAGGGATTTTACATACATTATCTCATGTAGGTCTCAAACTGCCCGGTGAAATATCTCCCACATCTTACCGGAGAGGAGCCAGAAGCTTAGGAAAATGTTCAAGAGCTCACAGCTAGCAAATGGTGAAGGAGCTGAATCATCCAGGATAGACAGACATACTTTCTCTGGTCTAGACAGGCAAATAAGCCCTAATTCATTTCTATAACCCTTGTCCTCCATTGTACTGTGAGCTCAGGAAGGGCAGGGACTGGGTTCTGCCCATGTTTACCCACAGTGCGCAGTGTGGAACCTGGCCCAGAGTAGATACTCGGGACATGTGTACAGAGCAGAAGGAAGAATGAATGGACTCTACAGGGGCCTGGGTAGTGAAGCTATAGGAAACAGACTGCTACAGGCCCTGTATTTGAGCCAGGGACTCCCAGTCAGGAAAGATGAGAGCAGGACTTGAGCTACCATGGTGGCAGGGACCCTGTCATCTTTTTATTCTCTCAGGCAAGTGAAAATGCATCTAGGGATACCCTATACCGTTGCTCAGGCTCTGCACTTTACAATTCCAGGATGCATCATTTTCACAGTCCAGTCATCATAGATTTGTATGGTTATTGTGACAATTTCCCAGTAGATGGCAGTAAAGCATCTTGGGTTGGGCACTTTTTTCTGTGCAAGTGCAGTTTGGGCTATACATAGTGCTGGGTGCCTCTGTTTGCCAGCCCTCTAATCTGCTGAGAGGCTGCCTGACACTCTTTCCCTGCCTTGACCCACCTCCTCTTCAATTCAGGGCTTCACAAACTACAGCTAGAGCCTTAGTGCTGATCTGGAGACTTCAGCGGAAAGAGCCATTAGAGCAAGAAATCCCCAACTGCATTCTTGGTTCCAAAGAACGGAATGTTTCTGATCAGAAGCCCTGGGTTCAAGGCCTAGCTGCTGCATTTCCCAGGGAGTCGTCTTGGGCAAGTGACCTTGCAGTTCTGGAACCTAGCTTTCTCTTCTGGAAAAAGTGCAGTAATAACCCCTGTCCTTGAGGTTGTGGGGAACAACACTACCCTGAATGTTGTTGTGCATCGCTAGCTACAAAGCACTGCTGCTCAGGAGTATCCTGCATTAATAAAGTGCAGGGCTTTCCAGGTGACCCTGGGAGGATATGCTGCACTATTAGGGCAGGGGTGTACTGCAGACCACGTGACTCCAGTTTTGTCACCCCACCCCCCACCCCCACTCATCTCCTAGAGGATCTCTCTCCTGGTCTCCACCGCCACTCCATTCCCGAGGGAGTCCTTTAGCCTCCTTAGTCTCTGCTCCAAACTCCTTAGTACAGTACAGTATAGTTGACCCAGTCAACAAATATTTATTGAGCATTTACTACGTGCCGGACACTGAGTCAGTCTCTGCCTTCTAGTTGCTTGCAGTCCCATGGGGGCAATAAAGTTAGCATAGTCTCCATCTTGTAAATGAGCCTTCAGACCTCATCCCATTCCTATGGGACTCTAGGGAGAAAGAGGCCTTGCCCAGTCCCTCCCTTCCTCCTTCCTAGGCCACTTAATGACTGGACACAATTTTGGCCCTCATCACTGTAAATACCCTCCAAGGTCCAGACCAAGAGAGGCTTAGCTGGGGTCTCCCCTGTTCCTCTCCTACTGGGGGAAGCCCAGATTAGGGAAGCAGAGGACAAACTCACCATGGGGATCACCTAGAATTTCATTTGGCTGTGAAGGGACAAGTAACCCAATAGCGGTAGTGGCTTAAATAAGGTAGACATGTGTTGCTCTCTCATGTAAATGAAGTCCAGAGGCAGGCAGTCCAGAGCTAATGTGGTCACTCTACAGTGTCTGGAAGGACCCAAGCTCTTTCCAGGACCCCGTCATGAGATCCTTCAGGTACAGTCCTCATCGTCATAGTGGAGGTTCAAGGCTGGCAAAACCCTTCATGATATCAGGACCCAGGCTCCTTCTGTGTCATTTTCCTACCATTCTTAGCATGCACCTGCTACCTCATGGCCCAAAACGGCTGCTCAAGCTTCAGCCATCAGGTCAACATTCCATCAGCATGACGTAGGAAAGAAGCCTCAACAACACCACACCAATCTTGGGCTGGCCGAGTGGCTCAGTTGGTTAAGAGCTCGCTCAAGAGTTTGAGCTCTGAGCAACAGCGGTTCGAGTTCCGGCCCGAGCTGAGCAGCCGCTGAGCTGCCAACAGGTGGCAGGATGGCTCAGCTAAAAAAAAACAAAAAAGACAAACAAACCAAAAAAAAACCACCACACCAATCTGTGCCTAAAGACACTCCCTGGAAGTTACTCATGATACTTCCATTTATCTCCCATTGGCTAGAACTTAGTTGTAGGACCATATCTAGAAACAAAGAAGGCAGGAAAATTAGTCTTTATTCCAGATAGGTCCAATTCCTGGGGAAGGAAAGGAGAATGGTTATTGAGAAACCATGAGAATTCTCTACCACATCGTGCCTATAAAGTACCTTCTCCTGCCTACAGGGGTTGCCTCTACCTAGCAGTCTCCTTGGCATAAATTAACCAGGATAATAACCCAATAACTGTGAGATCACAGAACAATAATTATACAAAGATGAGATCATTTCCTCTCTGTGTATAAATGCCATTTGTGTTTGGCTGTGATTATCATCATTGCCATCATTCAGTACTGTAACACCCCCGCCATGCTCTCAGCTGCCCACAGTCCTGACCCTGCCTGTCGGGCTATAGCATCCTCTCCACCACCCCTGCCACAAGCTCCCTGTGCACCCAATGCTGCCCCCTCATCCCTTTCTAGAATGGAATCTGGCTGAAGTGACTGTGAGGGGAGCGGTGAGGGGAGGCCTTGAGACAGTGGCTGCTGCACAGCCAGAGCACGCAGCGGTTGCCTTGGTGAGTTGGGCAAAGAGGCTTTTAGGATGTTGCTAAATGCATTTTCCTGACCCACCACTGCCTTCCTTTTCTTGCTTAAGTGACACCTTTTGGGAGCTGAGGCCCCTCAGTCCCACCTTATCTCTCCTCCCCCCCTTTAAAAATACTCGTTTCTCTGATCATCACCTGTTCCTGTAAGAAGGGTGTCTCAAGCCCTCAGGCACCCTAGGGTGTGGACTGGAGAGCGAATATTGACATTACTTTTTCCTGCACCCTCACACCACCCCCGCGCCTTAGGTACTTCATCCCCATTTGACAGATGAAGTCACTGAGCCTGAGAGCTGCTAAGCCACTGGCCCTGGTCACCCAGCTCATAGGTGGCAGCCTTGCGACTAGAAATAGCTCTCTGACTTGAAAGCCCACAACGCTTTCATGAGTGACCCATCTCAGGCCAGATTCCGAGGGCAGAATTTCAAGCAGGCTGCCAGATGGCAGAGGAGACGTTTGGGGCAGCCCACATCTGGAACAGAGCGTAAGGACAGAAAATGTTTGCAGCACTGATTGTCACCCCATCTCCTAGCCTTTCAGGGATATGCTTGGAACAGGGAGAGAAAATACAACCTTGTCGATAATGTTAGTAATAAGCCACATAACTGGCCTGTAGTTTGGGCAGACACTTGAGAAAAAAAGGCTGTCCCCTGCCCTGTCTGCCTTATGCTCCCTGAGAAGCTTCCTTACTCTGACCCCTGATCTCCAGGGACACTGTCTCTACCCTCACTCCTCAAGCCCAGAAAAATCATTCCTCTATTTAGCAAGGGAGGCCTCACACCCCGTGCCTTCAGCTCCTCCATTGCATCCTTTGCCTTGTCCTTCCCCGTTCCTCAGTCCCAGGGCTGCTAGATCTGAGTAGTGCTGGGAACTTCCCAGAGGGTCCTAGAATCAGAGGGGTGCCTTCTCCCCTCTGCAAGGCCAGCTCCCCCAGAGAGTCCTACACCTGGAGGCCTGTCTGGGCAACCTGCTGTCCTCCTGTCACAGCTCTATTCAGCAGCTAGGACTGGAGAAGGGGAGAAGGGTTGAGGACTGGAAGGGCAGTTAGGGGTTCAGGCTGTCTCAGCCCACATCCTGGAACAGGGCCTGGGGATCAAGAGCTGGATGTGCTGAAGTTTTAGATGCATTAGCCCACTCCTATGCGCAAACACGTACTCATACACATGCCAGCATGCTTGTACTCACGTACTAAAATGTTTATAAATACACACATGCACACTTACACACACCTTTTCCTTAGTCCAAAATCTTCTAAAGCAGTACACTCTTGGACTTCAGACTTGGTGCTCTGAAGTCAGACAGATGCTTTTCCATACTGCAATATAGTCTTCACACGACAGTTTCTCATTTCAGAAGGCAGTATATGAGATTAGAAACATACCGAGGTGCAGAAAGCACAGTATCAGCTTCCGCGCCCTGTTACCAGTCTCTCATTCCCTCCCAGGGGAACCCTTGTCACCACTTTCTTGTGTCTCCTTCCAGAGATTGTCTGCAGATGGCAGCCTCTATCTCAGCATGTGCCTGTACCTGCGCACACACACACACACACACACACACACACACACACACACACACAGAGTAACCCACTGGCACACTGCTCTGTGTCATTTGGGCCATCTGCAGTGCTGGGAGCATGTCTACCAGACTCCAGGCTGCTGAGAAGGCGCCTGACACCCTTTCCCAGCCCGAATGCTGTACCCGGCACTGCTCAGGTTCACGTTCACATTCACATTCACATACATGCAGGGCACCTCCACCTTTTGGCCTTTTTAATGGTGGCCTGGTGTCCCATCATGTACCGTATTTGCCGGCGTATAAGACGACTGGGCGTATAAGACGACCCCCTAACATTTCCACTCAAAATACAGAGTTTGTTATATACTCGCCGTATAAG
>NW_017731399.1:534973-544174 GCF_001890085.2 Hipposideros armiger | reverse complement strand
CAGAGGCGTGTGTACACACACACACACACACACACACACACACACACACACACACACCTCCCAGCTTGAGGAAAAGGAGCCCCTCCCAGCAGAGAGAGCCTTTGTTCTCCATAAAATGTAAAAGCCATGGAAACAAAGGAAAGGCTGCTCCCACCGCCCCTGTGCCCAGCTGCCATTTCTCCAACCCCTTCTCTGCCCTCCCTCCATGTCCACCAGCCTTCTCCTCTGTCCAGCCCCTATTCAGCCTCTAGAGCCACCAACCATCTTGGGTAGCCCAGGACAACAGATAGCCTCCTCCGGCACCTGCCCCCAGGCCTTGTTCCCCTCTGGGGCCATAGAAGCTTCCTGGCTCTGACGTGGTGTTTTGATGTAACAGACTTTTATGAGATTCATCAGGTGCTGTGTGTGGGGCACAGAGATGAGTGCTGCTGGGTCCCTGTGCCCCAAGGGGCTTATACTCTGGGGGGAGGGGCGGGGGAGGGCGACTGAGGATGGAGTTCCTTCCCCCAGAGCTGGTTGGGTGCTGGGCCCAAACAGGGTGGGGCTGCCTGTAAGCGGCAGAGGTCTGGATGGGCTAGCGACTCAGGGGGCAGGCTGCATGGAGGACAGAGTGCTTCCTTCCATTAAAAGTCACGTTTAGTCTTAGAATAAAATTCCAACACCTGACTGTTGTCTAGCACCTGGCTCTATACCTGGACATATTTCTATTCATATGGGCCTGGTTGATGGAAAAGTGTGAATTTGACAGGATTCAAACAGGTAATGTCTTTGCTTTGTCTCTAATCACAGCCTGCAGCCAGGCTTGGTCACACCTCTTCTTCTAACCCTGAGCAACATTCCTGGCACAGTCCTAGTTTTCTGATCAGATCCCCCCAACCCCCCAACCACCTTTTTTTTTTTTTCAATTATTGAGAATCAAGGTTAGTCTAGTCCAATTTAAAAGTTAAGTGTCACATATAGGGTGTGCCCCCCCTCCCCCCAGTGCCAGGCAAGGCTAGGAATGGGGAACTGGGCTTCTCCTGCCCCTGGCTCTGCCCCTGCTTCCATCTCCACTCCTGTTGGCTTGTCAGCAGGTAACCAACTGAGAAATCAGGTGCCAGTCCCACCCCTCACAGGCATCCCATTCTGTGCTGTAAGTCCAGAAAATGGTGGAGGGATGGGCGGGGCGGGGGGACCAGAGCACTGTTGCCCTAGCCTGGGAACCTCTGACCTGTGCAGTCGCATAGGGTCCTATGCCCAGGAGCACCTCATGCTAATGGTCAAACGTTCTGCTGTCTTGAAATTCTTCCTAATTTTTGAACAAGGGGTTACTCATTTTCATTTTCCACTGGCCCCTGAAAATTTTCTCCCACCTGGGACTGACAGTTCTGACCACCCTCATCTGCTTGTAGAAAGGAGGGAAGGGATGATGGTGCTGTTTCGAGTAGCAGGGCTGGTTCTGGAACCCAAAAATACCCCGGGAAGTGATTCCCACCTCTCTTTAGAGTGAGGGGTGTCTGACACCCCATTATCCTCCAAATCTGCTCTTGAGCCCTTCTAGTGAATTTTTTATTTCAGTTATTATACTTTTCAACTTCAGAATTTCTATTTGGTTCTTTTTTATAATTTGGATCTCTATTTGGTGAGACACCATTCTCATGGTTTTCTTTAGCTCTTTTAGCATATTTCAAATGGTTAATTTAAAATCTTTTTAAGGAAGTCCAACATCGAGGCTTCCTCAGGGACCATTTCTATTAATCACCTCTTTTCTTGTACGTGGGCCATACTTTCTTGTTTCTTTTCATGCCACGCAATTTTTTGGTTGAAAACTAGATATTTTGACGATTATAATATGACACCCCTGAAAATCAGATTCTTCCTCTCTCCAGGGTTTGTTGCTGCTGGGTGTAGCAGTCATTTGTTTGTTAATGTCTTTTCTGAACTCATCTTGTAAATGTTATACTTTTTGTTGTATGTGTCCCCTGACGTCTCTATCCTGTTAGCTTTGTGGTCAGCTAGTGGTTTGATAGAGATTTCTTTAAACATCTAGAACAACAACAGGAAAATTATCTCTCAGTCTCTGCAGATGGGCTCTATGTTTGTGTTGGGGCATCCCTTCAAAACTCAGCCTGGCAGTTTATAACTCTGCCCTAACCTTCACTTATTTTATTATTTTATTTTATTTTATTTTATTGGGGAACGGTGTGTTTTTCCAGGACACATCAGCTCCAAATCAAGTAATTGTTTTTCAGTCTAGTTGTGGAGGGCACAGCTCAGTGGCCCAAGCGGGGATCAAACCAGCAACCTTGGTGTTATGAGCACTGCGCTCTAACAACTGAGCTAACTGGCCGCAGCAACCTTCGCTTTTTGATTGCCCAGAGAGAAGGCCAGTCAGAAGAGAGAGTTCAGAGCACACCATACAGCAACAGCAATGAATACACTACAGGGCATGCTACAGCCTGAATGAGTCTTCAAAATATAATGGTGAACAAAAGAAGCCCAACATGAAATATATATAGACTCTGATTCCATGCAGGCCCACTTAAAAAACAGTCCAAACTGAACTATATTGATAGGGATGGTAAAATGATACAGCTAAGGAAAAAAGAATTACCATTAAGGTCAGGATAGGGTTATCTCTGGGTGGGGGGACAGGTAGAGGAGAAAGGGGTGTGATTGGGAAACACAGGGAAACGTCTGGGGGTAATATTCTATTTCTTGAGTTGGGTGGTGGTTACACACACGTTTGCTTTATGATTATTTGTTATAGTGCTCATTTGTTTTATATATACTTTTCTGTATGTGTATTATATTTCACAAAGTGTATTATAAAACAAAGAAAGGGTTCATTACTGAAAATGGATGCCAACTCCTACTGCAATGACTACAACAAGCTGCTTTCAAGCGCCTGGCTAGACAGGAGGTCCTCACTTTATAGGCCTGAAGAAACCCAATAGGAAAGCCATATTTCTGCCCCATGAGAATCCGCGTGGTGGTGGTGGTGGTGGTGGTGGTGGTGGTGTCTTTAACCTCAATAAAATATCAGCACAAGGGCCCAAGTATTCTTTAATGACCTAATCCTGCAAGGCATCAGCCGGGCTGAAGACAGAACTGAGGTCAGGCTATGTAGGCTTCAAACCCATAGATCTGTCCGGAAATGCTCTTTGGGTAAATTCTGCATGGGGAAACCCTCCCTCTCAAATGTCTTCAGAGTTCCAACTCAACAGTGGTGCTTCCTTTGTGATGTCATCAGTGCCTGCCTCTGACCTGGCCCATCAGAAGTTTCCAATACTGATAACTGGTGGTGGCTGGTGGTGGTGGACAATGACTTCCCACCACTCATGAATTTCCCCTCTTCCAGGAGAGAAGTGCTAGTAACAGAGGCTTCTACTAGCTGACAGCATCTACCTGTTGGCGTCTTGGTGAGTGGGGCCCCAGCCTGAGGCCAGGGGTAAGGTGAGCAGGCAGGCCAGGGCTGTGCCAGTGAAGGGAGGTCTAGATTCTCTGCAATGGAGGGCCAAGTAGTTAGAGGGACCTGACTTCTCCACTCCGGTCCACCAACCTGGTGAATGCCAGCTTCTGATGAGGGGTCAGTTTAAGGTCTGTCCTCTCTTGAAATCTACAGCCACATGTCTGGTTAAACAGAGATGACTTGAAAATAGTTGTCCATTTCAATACATTGCTCCCCTACCTCTGAACAGGAAATCAAAGTCCTTTGTGTTTGGAAAGGCAGATTAGAGTGTGTGACAGAAGCCCAGCCTCCCAAAATTGACCCACTTTCTTGGAGAATCTTGATTTGGCTCTTGAGGAGAGGGGGTATCCTAGAGTATCTGAATTGTCACTTGTCACTTATTGTGTGAATAGTGATATGGTTCTGCTTTGAAAATACTGTCCTTCTCAGTGGCATAAGTTTACATTCTGGATCCTACAGCAAAATCTGCGGAGTCTCATGCCCATCCCACCCAACTTACTCCCTACCTAGCATTCTCACCCAGCTCCAGGCCTTGGCGTGATGAAGACACTAGTGTAGCTCTCCTGCCTTGAAGCCTAAATTCACTGGAGTTGAGAAACCTCACTGCCTCTTTCCTGAGCCTCCCACCTTTCCCCTCTCATTCTGAGCTTTCCTGAACATCTCATCTGGGCAGTGCAGAAAGGCCATGTATAGTTGTGTTTGTTTTTAGTAATTCTAATCAGTTCTGTAATGAGCATCCTTGTGCATGTAGGTCTATCTGAGCTCAGAGGAGTGTTTCTGATAAAATAATTTCTAGACAACAAAGGCAAGGTCCCAGGGCCACTGTGGGCTCAGAACACTCTTGGCAGTGAGGGCTGTGCCCGTGGAGCTCCTCACTAGAATGGCCTAGAGCCTCAGGCAATTTCACTGATCAATATTGCAAATCAGCGAGTGGGCCCCTGCTAAGCTCTGGCATTTACACTAACAAAGATTTTACCCCCATAGCCATTAAGAAGTATTTATGGAGTCAGGGCACTGTGCTAGATACTAGGAATAAAAAGAAAAAAGAGATAGAAGTTGACCTTAATAGTACTTATAATCCAGTGGGAGAGAAGATAAATATCAATGAATCAAAATCTCTACTTTCTGACCCTTGAGGAAAGGTATCATTTTGGATGGCTGAGTTTTTTGGATGCTGAAGGTTTTTACCCTTAAGCATAAAGTTTTATTTCATGCTCACCATTTTTGGTGAAAAATACTTTCTAAATATATCATCTAATTGCTTCCCTTTTAAAATAAAATATTCAATCAGAACATTATATTTCTCATAATGATTCAGGATTGTTGTCATGAAAATATTTCCAACATTACCTTGTAATACAAAGGTGTCCCCAAGGTCTCGTAGAGTGACCCTGAACTAAATGACCTCAAACTTCTGAGTTTGTTTTACTGTTGCTCTATTTCCTTTGCTGTCTACTTTTGCTGATTTCACTGTGCTTGCTTTTTTCATGTTCGTGCTCATCTGCTGTGGGCTTGAAAATCAGGAAACTAGGTTTATCAGTGAGGTTATTTGTTGGGCTGTTGTCACAGAGACCCAAGTGGTCAGCAGTCCAGGGCTCTTCTCCTCCAGGTCAACATGAAACCCAGATTCTTAATGTCTTGTTGATTGTCCAACCCTCGGGTGTTATCCTTGTCAGCATCATCAAAGCTCCCCCCCCCACCTCCATCCGTATGTCCACGGTCCAGTCTGCACAGGGGGAAAGAGGAATGGAGAGCATGCACCTTCCTTTTTAAGAATGTGGCCCAGACATTAAATCACTTCCACTCACATCCCATTGGCTAGAACTTAGTCCCTTTAGTCACAGCCATCCTATGAGGTAGGTACTGTTATTGGACTCCTTTTATTTGCATTATGGCACCCATTATACAGATGTGAAAATTAATCTCACAGTGGTTAAATAACGAGTACAAGGTCATGCAGCTTGTAAGAGGCAGAGCCCAGATTTGAATGAAGGTTCAACTGGATCCAAAGACCATGTTTTTTCCACTCAACACAAGGCCTTTCTAAAGGCACAGTTATTACCCCTATACGTAAGACCCTTAGTCCTTCCACCCTGGGGTCAGACACTAGTTCTGTAATGAAGAAGCTGAGAAAGAGGGAACAAGCTACTTTTGTCCAGGTTCTACTCTCTCCCACCAGTACCATAACAATAGCAACAATAACCAATGTTTACTGAGCATCTACTTTGTATACAGTCTCTCATTTAATTCTCACAACCATGCTTTAAGGTTGTTATTATTATTTCTCCCATTTTACATATGCAAAGGATGTAGCTCAGAGAGGTTAAGTACCATATTTAGATGGCCCAGCTGGGATTCAAAGTCAGGCAGCTAGAGCTTTTAAACATCACTCATGTACTCATCTGGCTTATCTTTGTTCCTGCCAGCTCTTATCCTAGAAGAGAGTAATAGAAATGTTAGGGCCAGAGGGGCCTTACACCCCAACTAGCCCAGCCCTTTCTGTGTTACAGAGGAGAGGGAAAAACAAAGTCAGAGAGATCAAGTGAGTTACCCAAGATTGCACAGCACTCTAACAGCTGAGCCAGGGCTAGAACCCAGACCCCTGATGCCCTGTTGCCCCTGCATAATAGACATCCAAATGCCTTCCTGTCCCATGAAAGAATAAACAAACTAATGAGCGGGTGAGTGAGTGAGTGAGTGAGTGAAGAAATGATAGTTCTTGATAGAATGTGTCTAGTGGCGCATTTTGGCTTTTCATGAGGTGGCCAGGTCAGAAGAGCCACAGGTGGGAGGTAAGGGGTGGAAGGCAGGTGCATGTCAGGGAAAGACATAACCAGGATGTGCCAGCCTGGAGGGGGCACTGTGATGCTGGCTATGGGGAACCAGCCCCTGAAAGCATAGCTACCCTTTGACCAGCCCCAGTGTCTCGTGACCTTATATTCATACTGCTTCCTCGATCGACTTCTTATCATGTTGCTAACATCTCTAACAATTTCTTCCCATTTTAAAACTGCTGAGAGTCATTTTCAGAAAATGTTCGGCAACCCTCCTCTCCCATTAGCTCTTGTACAGTAAATACTGGATAATATCTCCTAAATAAACATGTCTAGGCCCCCTCCTGAGAGACAGGGAGAGTGGCTGTTTATTACAGACCCTTACTACTCATAGTGATCTTTGGGGTTCAAACACTGGCACCTGCCTCCACACTAGTCATCTCTAGCAGAGTAGCCAGGACTTGGATGAAACTAGAGGCACGCAGGACTGTAGCTCACAGCAAATTGGAAATGATAGAATCCACTCCCTTGGGCCTCCCAGGCAGGGTTGTGGCCAATTTGTGGATATTTCCTTTGCTGGGAAAGAAGGAGGCGAAACTGGTACCAGCCACCGAGCTGGTGCCAGGAGCTGGTCCTTGGGCGGGGCAGAGTGCTGCTGCTTTGGGGGTTGTGTTTTTTTTTTCTTGCTTTGGCTGGTGGGATTGGAGAGTCTGGAAAGGGGACAGGCCTCAGAGGAGAGCAGGAGGTGGGATGAGGGCTGTAAGGTGGGCAGAGAGCAGCAAGAGAGCAGGGGAGGCCCAGAGGATCAGAGGGTGCTGGAGCGACAGCAGCAAGGGACCGGCAGCCTTGTGCGTTTGCGATGGTAATTTGCAGATGGTTCCTGGTGGCGACGAGGTCTCTGAGGCGGAGCCTGGGCCTTTGCATCTGATAATCCCGCCCGGGTTCCCCCGCGGGTCAGAGCGGCCTTGGGGCGGGGCCGACGTTGGCTAGAGCTGGGGAGGAGCCGGGATGCCGCTCTCGCGGTGATGTAGGGGGGAATTTGCTGACAGCCCCTTGCCAGGTGGGGCTGGCTCCACCAGGCCGGCGAGGAGGAGGACCGGCTGGCAGCCTCCTCCCAGGTATGGAGCGTGTCGCTTGTCACCGCATCAGGGCGACCTGAGCATCTTGCTTGGGGCTGGAGCTGTGGCGCGGAGGGAGCAGATGTGGTGAGCACGCCGGTGATGTGAGCCAGGACTGATCCGGCCGGGAGAAGGAGCACAGAATCCGGGTCCTTGACATAGGAGGGGGTAGGGAAGGGCGGCTCGGTCTGTGCTTCCTCGGACCTCTGAGTGGGAGGGATGGGGGTGGGGGAGACTGCGCCACACTCCTTTGCCATGCCGGCTATCGCCCAGCCTGGACCCACGGGAGGATGGAATGAGACCCCACTAGAGAGGACCTTGAGTTGGTCGACCTCTTCACTGGGTTTCGGGGGAAAGGTGGGCAGGAGGATGCTGGGGGTCCCCGGCCACCAGCCTGACAGCCAGGTGGGAATTGCCTCTGTGGACCACCCCCACCCAAGGATTCCCCCAGCTGTGCCGCCCACTCACTGGACTGGGCTGGGCTGGGCTGGGCTGGGAGGGGTACGCTTTGCCCCTGCAGTCTACTCCACTGTGATGAGTTGTGACAGCGTCATTGCTGCGCTATTGCTAGCTGGGAGGGTCGTACTCTATGCTGGGTGGGCTGGACTTCTGGCCCCCAGGGGCAAAGGATGCCACCTTTTCTCCTGTGCTTCCAAGGAAAGCTTCTTGCCCCCATCCTCACCTTTGCTTTGAGAAAGAAACTTTGGATTTGGATGATGGACCTGGGGAAACTGAGGCCCAGGGGTGCCGTGACTTCACCAGGATCACTTAGCAGGTCCTACAGAGCTGGCCTCTCAGGCACTGCCTTGACGGGATGTTCTCTGGAGGGGCAGGGGCTGATCTTGCTCTCTAGACCTCTAGTCCAATCTGGGGTGGACTCCCCACCCCAGCACCCCCTTTCCTCACCCTTGAGAAGAGTTAGAACTTCCACGTGGGGCTCCAGGATGTCATGGGTATGAACACTGTAGGGATCAGAATTGCCTGGGACAGGAGAAAATTCTCATGAAAAATGCTCACCTGAGCAGAGGGGACTATGGGCCTCTGTGATCTTTGGGTTCAGGGAGAGAACGAGAGTTGGCTTCGGGGAGAGGAAGGCCCAAGGGGGCAGCCCAATTCTGGGCTTCAGGCTCATGTCCCAACCTTGATGGAAACCAAATGGACATTCCCAGGCCTGTGGGGGGAGAACAGGGGACAGGAGATGGACTTTCTCCTTTAAAGGCCCATATCCGCTGGAGAAGAGGCTTGGGAACTGTGTTGGCAAGTCTGCCTTCTCGCAGCATCACCCTCTGTGACATATATAAATGTATCCTTGGACAACATCGGATCTGTTGCTCTTGGAGGTGAACTTTTCCTGAATTCACCATGTCCTCTTTCTCTATAGGGCAGATGCCTTTCTCTGGAGGGAAACTGAGGCAGGGAGGGAGTGCTATTTCAGAGCTGGAGCCAGCCAGCGTCATTGTGTGGGTGAGGAGACGGAGGCACAGAAGGTGCAGTGAGTTGCTCCAGGTCTCTTATGTACACGCAGGCCTCCGCACGCCCCAGCCCACCACGAGGCACACTGGACGAGGCCCCTTCCTCTCTCCTCTTCTCCCCCCAGAGCCCCCAGCCCTGGTAGGGTGAGGCTGTGAGTGACTCCTGATGGGTGGACGGGGGTGTCAGTGATGGGGACAGCTCCGGCATTTTCTCCTCCTTTAAGATATGTTTTCAAGTTACTTGAAAAGGGGGCCAGAGTCACTTGGTCACCTTCTCATTGTGCCTGCACAGGGAACACACAATTGCTATGGGCCTCTCAGAGCCAAGAGGAGCTGTCCCTCCTGCCCAGGTGCCAGCAGCTCTGACCACAGCCAGGAAGGGGCCC
>NW_017731399.1:531259-532263 GCF_001890085.2 Hipposideros armiger | reverse complement strand
GTGCCCAGGAATCCCAGACCTAGTGTGCCCAGACCTGCACACTAGGTCAGGCTTTGGGGAGACCCTCGCAGGCACCAGAAGAACAATAGCCTGAACAGTGTCCCTGGCCTGAGGTCCTGGTGCCGCTCAGTGACCTCACATTACTTATCACCCCTTTTTAATCCTCTTCACCTCCCAGGGACAGGGTAGGTGTGAGTAGCCCACTGAGACGAGAAGGCTGGGGCTAAGAGAAGTTGTAATAGCCACAACCACACACAAAAGTGGCAGGACCGAAACTGGCCCCAGGTGGTCTGATTCCAGTGGAGTGTCCCTCCTCCCTGGAGCACAGCTGACACATCCTCAGCTCACCTGCTATTGCACTGCTGGTGGTTTTGCTGAAGTTGCTTAAGACAAAACGACTTGGAAGTGAATGTCATGCATTTCTCCCCTGCCCCTCCACTCTGGGCAGGGTGCCCAGAGCTGGGTTCTGCTGAAGGACAGCAGGGCATGGAAGGATAGGATTCACCCCACCCCCATCTCCCACCCTGGGACACATGGAAGATGTGTTCAGGGGGCTGAGCGTGAGCGGAGGCAGGGGGCAGAACTGCTGTGCAGCCAGGCCTGGCTCCACGCTTCAGGGAGGGGGCTCCTTGGGACCCTCGGCCAGGCACCTACACAGAGCAGCGGGGATGGAGGAGACAGACAGGAAGCCATGTGCAAGCTCCTGGCCTGGTTCACAGAGCTGCAAAGTGGAGGCGCAGAAGGACCCTGTGGGTCTGGGGAGGAAACCCCGGGAGGCAGCCCAGATCTTTTCCCAAGACAGAGGAGGGAAAGCGGTTGGGAGGAGCAGGCTCTCCACCTGGGCCTTGTTCCAGGGGCTGAGTATCCCTGCTCTCTGCATGCTTGTCAGAGGAATCATCTATGAGCCCAGCTCTGACCTGGTCACTTCTCACTGGCTCCCAGAGCCTGCCATTGAAGATTCATCTGGGATTAAGCCCAAACTACCTTTTCCAATCTGCCCTCCT
>NW_017731399.1:528751-529729 GCF_001890085.2 Hipposideros armiger | reverse complement strand
GCTCTTCTTGCTTGGGATGGATCTGATCACCTTGAAGTTTTTACGAACTGCGCACACCCAGCGTTTCTGCCCTCCCCACACTCAGCTTGGCTAAGCAACACAAACTCTGGCAAATCACACGTACCCGAGCTGTCTGACCCACCTTCTCCTCCCAGCACAGTCTTCGTCCTCAGCCCCATCTTCGTCTGTCCAGAGTCTCCTGTTATTTGTTTGTTTTGTTTGTTTTATTGGGGAACAGTGTGTGTCCAGGACCCATCAACTCCAAGTCAAGTAGTTGTTTCAATCTAGTTGTGGAGGGTGCAGCTCAGTGGCCCATGTGGGGATCGAACCGGCAACCTTGGTGTTATGAGCACTGCGCTCTAACCACCTGAGCTAACCGGCCACCCCCAGAGTCTCCTGTTTTTCAAAACCCAATCTGAATGCCACCTCCTCCATGAAGCCTTCCCTTGACCCCAGCCAGAGGAGGTCTCATAGCCTTTAGCGCATTGTCCCATTTGAGTCTGTCTCTTCTGCTAGACTGTGAGCTCATCCTTTCATTTATCAAGTGTTCATTGAATACCAGTCACACTCATGTTCTCTGGTAATTCACAGGGAAGGGGCAGGTAGGCAAGTCAACAGCTAATGAAAACAGCTTCAGAAATGCTACAATAATGGCAGTACAAAGCACCAGGGGACATTTTGGCAATAGCGATTAAAGCTGGAAATGTCCATATTTTATGACCCGCAGTTTCAAATCCAGGTGTGTAATTACTGAGAGAAACTCATACATGTGCATAAGGAGGCAGTTCTAGGAGTATCTAGGGCAGCAGTGTTTGAAACACAAAAAGAAGGTCTTAACCTCAATATCTACAATAATGGAGTAGACAGCTAAAAATGTGATGTAATGCAGCAGTTAAAATATACATAATTGGGGAATTTTATGTTTTGTAAATTATACCTCAATAAAGCTGATATACATGTATCAAAAACATATATAGT
>NW_017731399.1:504716-526121 GCF_001890085.2 Hipposideros armiger | reverse complement strand
ATAATGGAAGGAAACGTTTACAATATCAACATTGTAAATGTTTACAATTATAATATTAGCACAGTAAAGTGCTAAGCATAACTGGAAGTAAATCTAACCAGGGTTGGCAAGGACAGCTCTTATTACTGCTATTCACTCCTGGTTCCCCAGCACTTAGACATATAATAATAGATATTTGTCAAATGGTGGAACTGGCTCACAGAGAAAACAGTATCTAGAAAAAGACAAAGCACATCTAATATACAGTGGTGATCATAGTAATTGCCAACAATACGTAGTTCCCATCTCCCAGTCACAGTACTATACCCTTCACCTATAGCCTAACACGTGATCTATCCTGGAGACTATTCCATGTGCACTTGAGAAGACTGTGTATCCTGCTGCTGTTGGGTGGAGTGTTCTGTATATTCTGTTGGGTCCAATTGGTCTATAGTGTTGAATATATTCAAGTCCTCTGTTTCCTTGCTGATCTTCTGTCTGGTTGTTCTACCTATATTCAAAGTGGTTCCTACTATATTCCTACTATTATTGCATTATTATTTCTCCTTTCACGTCTATCAATGTTTGCTTCATATATCTGAGTGCTCTGCTAGGTGCATATATATTTATAATTTTTATATGTTTCTGGAGAATTGACCTTTTTATAATTATATAATATCCTTCTTTGTCTCTTGTGGTCACATTTGACCGAAAGTCTATTTTGTCTGATATCAGTATGGCCACCCCTCCTCTCTTTTTGTTACCATTTTTATGGAATACTTTTTTCCCATTCTTTAACATGCAGCCTATGTGTGTCTTTATAGCTAAGGTGAGTCTCTTGTAGACAACACATAGTTGCATCTTTCTACACCCTGTACCTGAAATAACCCATTTAATCCTCACAATAACCCTATGCAGATGGTGTGATTGTTGTTCCCATTTTTAGATGAGGGAACTGAGGCACAAGAAGGTTAGGTAACTTATAGATCCAGTGAAACTGGAATTTGAATTAACACTTGACTCAGAGGTCATGTTCTTTGTATCTGTCCTACTACATAGTTAAATTGAGATTTTTAATCTCAAGGGAAGGTGGTGATGGGGAAGGAAATGGATTATTCAAACATAATTTTGGGACAACTATCTAGCTCCTTGGGGAAGAAATTAAGCTGGTCCCTACCATACTCCTTGCACAAAATAAATTCTAGAAAGAAAAGATTAAAAAGGAGGAAAGATTAAAGTGAAAGAAAGAAAACCCTAACTATACTAGTGAAAAACACAAGCAAATATTTTTAGGGTCCTCTATATTTTTAGGGTAGGAAATAATCTTGACTACAGAAAAATCTGAAATTTCTGTAAGCAAAAGATGCCTTAAGTAAAGTAAAAAAGAGACAAATAACAATTTGCAATACTCATGACAAAAAGTTAGTTGCCTTCATTTAGAAAAACCTCTTAAAATTCAGTAAGATAAATTAGAAAGGCCATAGACAGTTCACAAAGAAATGCAAATGACAACCAATCAGTAAACAGGAAAACAATGTNTACATCCTCTGAGCACAGAGCCCCTGAAGGACCTGGCTCCTGGTGATCACATCATGCTTTGGCTGTGGGGAGTAATCACTGGGGTGACCTGTGGGGAGAATGGGGTGCCAAGTAAACCAGATCAGACCTGGCTGCCCATGCGGTAATAGTACAACGCCAGAGAAAGGAGAGGACTCACCACCGTATGTCCAGCTCCTCTGCTGGGGTTTCCCAAGGGTCCCTGCCAGCTCTTCTCCAGGAAGAAGGCCACTGCCCTATGACCCCGGGAAGCTGGTGGTGTGTCCCTCCCAGCTAGCAGAGGCCGAATCGGGCTTCAGAGAGGCCCTTGGGTCGTGGTAGGAGAACCACTGGCAGAGCATAGCACCTGGCTCTGAACCAGAGCCCCTGTGGGCTGGCACTCTGCCCTCAGTTTCCCTACCTGACAGCTGGGCATGAAAACATCTTCCCCAGATGGGTGGGAGGGCTTTGGAAACATGTCAAGTGTTTATTACATAGGGACAGTGTTATTCCCAGAGACTTGGGTTTAGATTGAAGCCATCTGTTTCTGGCCTCCACTGGGGAACCATAGCTGTTCTTTCTACAAAGGATGCCTTCTACCCCCATGGCCAGCCTAGGGTGCCCTTCTAGGCTTGGAAGGCAGGCCATCCCTCCCCCACCTACTTCAAGTTGTGTTTTGGCCCTTTTGATGACTTCCCCTTCCTCCTCCTCACTGCCTGTGCTATTTAACAGGATTTCCATGCCGTAAAATGCTGGTGACTGGCAGCACGGTGGACCTTCCAATAGGTCTGTATCCTCCCCAGTGACTCAAATCCCATGGACTCTCTATTGTGGTTCTTCCTGAAAAGCAGCTGGTGGAAGAAACAGGAAGATAATGGGCATAAAGTGCTGGGAGCTCTTTGCGCAGATTGCCTAGGGTGCGGGGAGTGTGCGGGGGCATTCGGGAGCACAGGCAGCCTAGCTCTCAGAAAGGGTGTGATGAAAGTGCTTAGGGGAAGTGCTCAGTTTCAGGTGAGATCAGCAGCTTTTAGTGCACTGTTTTGCCTGATGTGGGCCTGGTGTTCTCACCTCTTCCCTGTCCTGGAAGGGCAGTGGTTTTCATAGTAGACACATCAGCACGACTGGCGTAAACCGGATTCCTGTTCTTGCCCATGGGTTGGCTGGTGCAACTCATGCAAAATAAGGCTATAGGGGGAGCTGAGCTGAGAAGCTGGGGCCACTGAGATGAGAATGTGGGCAGCTCATGAGGCGATGAGGTGTGATGTGTCCTTGTTCTAGATCTGCCTGCATGGCTCTGGGCCAGCCGAGGGTGGCTCTTTAGAAGAGCACCTGTGGCCAGAACTCTGTATCCTGTGNCCCCTGGCCTGTCTGTCTGCAGAGACTGGCTCCCATGCTGCTGCTTTCAGGAGAGGGGCTGATGACCCCTTTATGCATATGACCAAAGCTTCATCCTGGGACTTGTTGGCCCTTTCCCAACACCTAGTCCAGCGAGTCTTCTTCCATGTGCATCCATGTGGGGAATCTGTTAAAATGCGGATTCCCAGCACCTTCCTGGGGAGCTGATTCAGTGGACTAGGATAGGGCCCTTAAACCTGCATTTTAGCCAGCCCTCCTCCCCCCAAATGATTCTGAAGTCCTACTGGAAGTCACTGGATGGTGACTTCTGATCTCCCCAGCTCAGCCCTGCTGGCATTGTCTGTGTATCTAGGCTCAAGCCCCTCACCCCAGTGAGGGAAAGTGGAGTGCTCCAGCTCACCACGGGGGAAGTGGCAGAGCAGCCCTAGGTGCTTGGACGCCCGATGCAGTACTCTGTCCATGGATTCGTTTCCCTCGAGCCCCTGCTCTGTTGAGATGAAGGATGGCTCTCCAGCTCACCCACCTCAGGGGTGGGCACCTGGATGTGGAGATGGGGGGGCAGACTGGGAGTCATGGTTACATCTGGGGTGACCCTCACCCCATCAGAGTTGCCCTGAACCAGGCCTTGGGAAAAGTTGCTGACAAGCATATTGGACCTGGAAGAGGCCTGGCCTGCTTGGGCTGGGGGAGGAGCCGCTGGGAGGCTGGGGTGCACTGGGATGCATGCCCACCTACACTGAAAGTGCTTCGTTGTCCCTGTGCCACAGAGCCTTGGACGAGCCACCTTTGTGCTCAGGAGCCGAGCAGTGTTGTTGCTGGGGACCGCTCAGAAGCACTTGACGCCAGATCGAGAGGGAGAAAGGCCAGTGACAGCTCATCTGCCTAAGCCCCAAGCCTCACCCACTACTCCAGGTAGGTGCTCTTGCCATCCTGCCACCCAGCAGGGCTAAGCTCCTAGCACTAGCTCCTTCCTCAAGTCTGGGAAACGTGGCCACCCCACTGCCATGGCGTGCGGCTCTCCACTCAGTGCTTGGGTGAA
Organism: Hipposideros armiger; assembly: GCF_001890085.2. Classification (NCBI taxonomy): domain Eukaryota; kingdom Metazoa; phylum Chordata; class Mammalia; order Chiroptera; family Hipposideridae; genus Hipposideros; species Hipposideros armiger. The sequence continues at coordinate 522,211 of NW_017731399.1, read as the reverse complement.
AGCCCTCCCTAAGCCCTCCTAAACCCACAGCCTGGTGGGGGAGGAGGGTGCAGGAAAGGCCCAGTCCCCTCTCCAAAGGACGCTATCCCAGATGACCTTGCTCCCAAGGCCTGGGAAGGGAACCAGAGACTCTCTGGCTCTGGTTAGGATGCTCCGTGCTCAGTAGAAATGCTCCAGACTGGGCTGCTAGCTGGGTCCCCTGAGTGGCTCTTGCCCAGCTGACCCTGGTTTGGGACAGGCCCAGAACCCAGCTAGACATGGCTGTTGTGACAGTTCCCTGCCTCTCGACACTTTTTGCTCAGGAAAGGGTTATGACAAATGGTATCTTCATAGGCTGTTAGAGCTAGAAGGGATCTTAGTGATATCATGTAACCTCAATCTCGTTTTACTTCTCAAGCATTACTTACGTCAGTGATATCATTGAAAATGTTATAGCTGAACAGCTCAGGGGAATCAGGTGTAATCTCGTCAGAACAGCACGGGAAGCTTGTAGGTCTCAGGTAGCCCTTCCTGGTTCAGGTGCGCCCTCCTGCCTGGTCCCTGGCACCCTCTGCCCCAGGGTCTTTTCCTCTCCTTCCACCTACCTGGTGACTCCTAGCAACCCCTCCCGCTTTGTGAAAGGGACACTGGCAATGATCGGACATCCAAAGCTAGAAGGTGTTAAAGCTAGGTTAGCATCTAAGTGAGGCTTTCTTCCCTATTTAAGTAAGTAAACAAGTTAACAAATAAAATCAAGTAAGGGCTGGCTAGTCGAGAGAGGCTGTAACTGTGACACGATTTCTCTATTTGAGAGTGTCTCTAAAATCTCTTTTCCGTGAAAGAAACAGCTATCCTGTGTGGGCCGTTGGCCAAGAACATTGCAATTATTGCTATTATCGATAAAAGTAATCTTAGATATAGTTGTTTTCTGTGCAGATCAAAGTGCTTGATGTTCACATCTCCCTCATAATTTCCTGGTCTGGCCTTGTGAGAGCTCTCCAGGGCCAGGAGTCTTAGCCGTAAGCAGTACTTCACTTCTGTGCCTCCGGCCATGCCCACTGCCCCAGCCTGGTGCTGAACCCTGGTTCCTCCAGTCTAGAGTGCTAGGAGAGACAGCACTGAATGGTGGTAAAGAACTCAGGCTCAGGAGTCGGGAGGATTTGAGTCCCAGCTCCACCACCTACTGGCGTTGTAATCTCTACATGCGTCAGTCTTTTCATCTGTAAAATGGGGATAACAACAGTACCCTAGGGGTACTGTGAAAATTAAAGTTAATATCTGTAAAGCGCTTGAAACAACACCTAGCACTCGGTGAGTGCTTAAGACATTAGCTGCGCTCATAAAAGCCTCTTCTCCCCCAGCCACACTATATGCTGCCTGATTAACCTCCCTAAAGCACAGTGCAGTCATCTCACTCCCCCGCTCTAAAATCACCCATAGCTCCCGGTTGCCTCTTTAGTGACTATGCTCTAACCTGCCCTTTAAAGGCCTCCAAGGCAGAGCTCTATCATTTTCTTTGTGCATAATAAGGAATCAGTGACATTTGTTGACGGAGAGGGTTTCCACCCTCAAGTTGGGTAAACTGAGACCCTCAAGAATGGAAGTGCAGCGACCTACAGCCCCTCAGCTGGGGGCCTGATCCAAGCTCTTCTACCTCCCTGGCTACGGCCCAGCGGTGACAGCTCTGGATGTTGGGTGCTGGATGTGCACACAGGGGAGGTGTGGTTTCCCTTGGATCTGCGGGGGCCTCAAATGCAGGGAGCCCTGGTTTAGACTCCTACCCTCATGGTTCAGATCAGAGTGAGGAGAGGAGGCCTGGCTGTGGGCCAGAACAAGCAGCTACTGCGGTTCTAACGCACACCGTCTGATAAGTTCAGGCCACGTGGCAGACGTGACGTCATTGCCCTCATTCATCCCTGGAAGGTGGCCAGAGCCTCAGCTCGCATAGCTCAGGTGGGGAGCCTGAGGCCAACAGAGGCCCCCGGGATCCGGCGCCTAAGATGGAGAGCACAGCAAGCTCTGCGCGCTCCCTGCATCTCAGCTGCTTCTCTGGCAGGAGAGAGGCCATGTCCCCGAGAGGAAGGAGCACTGGTCGGAGTAGGAAGACCTGTGTTCAAAACTGGGCTCCCCACCTGGCGTGGAGAACTTGGCCCGGACACTGAGCCTCTATTTTTCCATCTGTAAAATGGGAGGATAATACCCATTTCATAGAGTTGCTAAGAGGCCAACATGGAACAAATGCCCAGAGCACCTGTACAGGGCCTGCCTTGGGTGGGCATTCAGTAATTTGAAGTTATTCTGGTCAGTCCATCAGCGTTGTTCTTCCAGACTGCCCGGTGGAGCTGCCTCAATGCTGCCAGCTTCTTGCTTTCCTTAGTTGAAAATTTCCTCACCTGGCCTCCACTCCAAAACGAAGGCAAGTGGCGGTGTTTTGGCAGAGGAGGGGAGGAGGAACAGTCCAAATCTTCTCAGACTCCTGGCAAGGGCGAGAGGCACAGCAGGGGAGAAGCTGAGTTCTGTCTGATTTTCTCAGAGATTTTTCCACTCGGGTGATGCCAAGCTCAGGACGCCAGAAGTGAAGTGACAAGGAGGGAACAAACAAGACCCTGCTGGTTCTGGCAGGGTGGTATTTTTCTCTTGATTCATTCAGCAAATGAATGAATTTGTTGGGATTCCAGGTACCGTGCTAGGCACTGGAACATTCAGCAGCAAGTGAAACAGACATGGACCCTGCCCTCATGGGGCCTTCATTCTAACGAGGCTGGAGGCAGATGATAAACAGCATAAACTCTGCATGACGTATATTAGAAGGCGATAAATGCGATGGGAAAACAGAAGTAAAGGGGGATCGAGAGTGCCAGGGGGATTGTGTTACTACTGTGCATACGGTCATTAGGATAGGCCTCACCGAAAGGCAACATTTGAGGCTCCAATTATCTGCTTTTCTGGGGAACCCTGAGAAGCCTGTGGGCTCAGAATCAGGGCCAGGTGCCTTTCACGAGATCCTAGCCAAGGAGCAAAATCTAGACGCCCTTCGAGTCCCTGCCCAGGTGCCATGTCCTTCCTCCCAAACCTTCAATGGCTCCCTACAAATTCAGTGCAAATCATTCAGCCTGAGATTCAGGACCTCATGGCCCCAATCTGTCTGTTCTCTCACCAGATCCTCCTCACCCTACGTCTGCAGCCAAACCATTCTACCTGACATTTCTGGAACATTTCACTCTTTGCTTCTGTCCTCCACTCATTTGTTCCCTTTTCCCGACCCCAACCCCCACTCTGATTTTTGTCAGCCTGGAAATCCCACATGCCATCAATCCCCTGGCCCCCTGAGGCTGTGGTCCCTGAGCCCCACGTACATCACCTTGACTTGTACCTTTCTCCTTGCATGGCCCTCACACTGTCTTGGGTGTAGGCAGTAGCTTAACTGTCTGATCTCTCCACCTGGCTGGAAGTGCCCTGGGCAGAGCATGCAGCTCTGTCACCACCTCCAGCAGGTGTAGGGCTTGGCCAGCGTTGGCTGAATTGAGTGTCACCAAGCTCAAAGGCCCCCAGCAACACCAGGACAAGCTGGGGGGGGCCTTTGGCCCATCAGACAAAGAAAGCAGGAGCAGAGGCCAACAGGAAAGGAGAGAGGGAACTGAAACGTAGGTGATGGAGGAGCTAATGAAGGAAGGGAAGAGAGAAATTGCCACCATATTTTTTCCAGACAGGTAGGTAGATAGTCAGAGACAGAAGGCTGGGTCTGTTCTTCCCCAGAAATAGCTACCGTACCCTTCAGCACCCCAGGCCAGTGCTGCCTTATGCCTAACTAGAACACCTCTTGCTGCAGCTGGAGTTCATTCTCCTCTGGGTTCGGGTAGCTATCTGAGTCCTTATTCAGCATGGATCAGAGTGGCTTTCCTAACCCCTCAACCCAAGGGGCAGGAGCAAGCGCATCATGAGGCTGGCCCCTGGCCTGGGGACTTGTGCCCTCGCTGAGGAGGCCAGTGACCCCTAGAGCCACACAGAGACTGCCTGGGGGCCAAAGTGTGGAGGCCCCACACGTCATGGAGGTTGTGCCAGCCAGTTGTCTCTCAGCTTCTCTTCAGGGCTAACCTTCACATGGCAAATCCATAAGTAAACAGCCCCATCACAGCAGCACTGCGATTCTTAGGCCCCTCGTGTTCCAGGCCCCCTCTGCCCCCAGGCCCCATGAAGCCACGTGACCCAGACCTGCAGCCTCTGCCATCTGGCTTCCACCCATCCGTGGAGCAGCTGTGCTCACAGAGAGAGCCCTCTCCCATTGCCTCTCTCTAACTCCCCTCCCTCCTTAACAGCCAGTGTGGCTCCTGCCCTATTTAGACAGATGGGGCCAGGGTCTGGTGTCCCTTCCCTGTCTCCCCCCCCCTGCTCCCGAGGGGTGATACCTTTCCATCTGGGGGACCCAAACTCCCTCAGGGAAAAACCCTAACACAACCTGAGTCCACCTCCCCCTCTGCTTTAGTGCATGCATGCTCTCCTCCTGGAATATCTTATCCCTGGCCTCCACATGGCAGCTCTTCTTCAAGTGGGAAACCCCATATGTGCTCAAGGCTGGGTACATGGCTACTGGAAACAGACTGGGCTCAAATCTCCCTTCAGCCTCGATAGTTCCCATCTTGGGGTTGTTGTGAGGGTTAAGAGCTTGTGCTTACAGAGTCTTGACACAGTGCATGGCAGTAAGCCTTCAATTAATGTGACTCCTGCTATCCATCCTGTAAGAGCTGCCTTAGCTAGCCCTCCTCCAGGCAGCCTTCCCGGATTGCCCAGAGCTCAGTCAGGTGCTCCTCCACTGTGCTCCCAGCACTCCTTCACTAGGCCTCCGGAGTGCACTTATGCAGACCTGTCCTGGTTTCTTTGAGGGTTTGTGTACCCTCTGGAATCTATGCCTAGACTACAAAGGCATTGAGAGCAGAATCCAGAGTCTGGCCCATTATTCTGCTGAATAAATACTTTTGTGAGTGACATGTGGAAACCTGAGGGAGACAGACTAAGTGAATAGGATTGAGCCTGCCAGGACTGACCTTTCCAGGGTCTGTAAAGATCAGGATGTCTACACCAAGCAGTGTCAGCATCACCCACGACCTTGTTAGAGATGCAAATTCACAGGCTCCACCCAGACCTACTGCATCAGAGACGCAGGTGGGCCCAGCCACCTGTGGTGTAACAAGCCCTCCATGTCAATGCTCCCCAGTTTGAGAACCACAGCTCTAATGTTTCAAAGTAACTCAGATTCATAGGATGTAGGGTCCCTCTTGGGGGCTCTCTGCTGTGCTGAAGGCTTCCAAGAAGGCTGTCCGGCTGGGCTTCAGGGTGTGGCTCCTGCTGGACCCACACCTTTTGCTGATAGGGCTGGTGCAAAGGGGAACACTCCCCCCACAGACCTCCCCCTTTCCCAAGTGGCCCTAGACCCAAGGTTGGATGCTGTTCCAACCTTGCCATGATGCTGGTCCCTCCCCATTGCCACTGGTCAGCATCCCCTAGAGGCCAACCCCTGCAGCAGGGGCTCCAAGGCAGATTTCTGGAATGTCAGGGCTGAGAGAGACCCTAGAGATTGTTGGCTACACACACATATGCTCTCACATACACCAACACACACAAATACATAGACACACACAAGTGCATATACAGATGCAAGTCAACAGCACATATAAACACATAAATATACATGCACCCCCAAACCCAAGTTATAGGCACAAACACAATCCGAAGCACAACCAAATACCCCCCAAAATATACAGACACACACAAAACACACTGATACACCTTAAAATACACAAACACAAATGCACAAATGCATAGACCTACTGTATCTGTTTCCTAGGGCAGCTGTAACAATTATCATAAACTGAGTGACTTAAAACAACAGAAATCCATCCTCTCCCAGTTCTGGAAGTTCGAAGCCAGGCTCCCTCTGCAAGCTCTAGGTAAGAACCCTCCTTGCTTTTTCCCAGCTTCTGGTAGTTGCTGGCAACCCTTGCAGGTCCTTGGCTTATTGCTGCATTACCCAAGTCCCTGCTTCTGTCTCTAGTGGCTTTCTTTTCTGTGTGTCTCCATGTAGCCTTCTTTTAGGGACACCAGTCATTGGATTTAGGACCCATCCAATTGTATTTTTTAAATTGAGATATAATTGACACAACATTAAGTTAGTTTCAGATGTACAACATAATGATTTGATATTTGTATATGTTGCATAATGATCACCACACTAAATCTAATTAACACCCATCACCATATACAATTACATAAATAAGGTCATGGTCTGTGGTTCCAAGTGGACATCAATTTTGGAGGGATACTATTCAACCCAATGCATCTCCACATCCCAAATTGCACAGGTACAGAGAAAGAGGCCCTGGCACACACTCACGCACCCCTGGAAGATGGGAGCTTGGAGCTCCTGAGGGAGGAGAGCCCCTCAGTGTCAGAGTGGCTCTTTCCTCCTCTGTCATCCAGCACCGAGTAGGGCACACCATATTATGGTGCCTATCACATGGTGCTGCTTTTCATCTTGGTTTTGCTTTTTGTTTGGTTTGGTTAGATATGCACATGGTACAAAATTCAAAAAGTAAAAAAAGAGAATATAATGAAAGTAAGTCTTCCTCACCCTGCCTCATCTTCCACCTAGTTCCTCTCCCAGAAGGCAGCCACTGTCGAGAATTTCTTGTGTTTCCCTGAAGAGAAAATCCAGATGCAGGCAGGTGCACAGGAGGCGACATTCTCCATGTGCTGCCTGCATCCTGCTTTCCTTACTGAACCCGTATCTGTTACTCTTCATTCTGATTGGCTGCTTTCGTGTGTTTGAGTGTCCCTCACCTGACTGTGCTCTTACTGAGGGCAGACCTGTCTGTTATTTACCTTTCCTCCCCACTTCCTAGCCCAGTGCTGGCACAGAGCAGGTGCTCAATTAAGGCTGGTTCTGTCTACACATTAACGAATCATCGACAACTGGTTGGGTCTGCATGGGCTAGGTCTCAGCCTCCTGGCTGTAGAGCCTCTATCTCTCCGTCTCCCCTCGCATGTGGCACCATCCACCAGAGCCCATCCTGGCAGCAGGGGTTGCTGGGGTGGGATGGCACCCAACAGCGTCCTGCCGGTTTGCTCCAGCTGCTGGGCACCTTCATTCTGGCTCTAACTGGGGCTGAGTCTGGGCTCCATGGGGCCTCTGCCTTGGCTGCATCTCCTCTCCCCTGCCCTCCCCTCTCAGTTTACTGGGAACTCCTGTGGGGAACTCCAGCAGGGAAGAGGCTTGGGAGAGAACAATGGGTGGGGGGCCGGGGTAGAGTGCTGCAGCTGCAGCAAGCCTTTTGCCCCGTCTCTGCTAGCTGAAGGCTTAGTCCAGACTGGTTACCACGGAGACAGGAATAAAGGCAATAACACTATTAAACTGAAGCCTGCAGCTTCACCTGGCTCTGGTGGCAATGTATTGGCTCCACAACACTCAGATTTGCAATGTGCCACATTTTTTTTTTCTAAATCTAGACAGGTGGCTGCCTCAGTCCAAGATTTCACCATGCCCTCAATTGAGCAGAGCTCCAGAGGGAGATAGAGATGGAGGTGGGCAGGGGATGCCCAGCCCTGTGAGGTGGAAGCCAGGGAAATGCGAGCCAGCAGCAACCTTTGCTCATCAGTGGAAGGAGGGGCTCAGGTTAGAGGATTTGTAAGAACTTCTCCAGCCACAACACTGTGGGTTTAAGATTGATCATGGGGGCCAAATGAGACCCTCCCTGACCTCACTGCCAATCATTCTTTTCTTCAACAATTATTTGTAAAGCACTAAATGCTGCCTAGCACAGCAGAGAAAATAAAGAGCAAACACAGCCATGGGCTCTGTCACCAAGGAGCTTTCCATCCACTGAGGGAATAAGCCATTTGCTATGTCATCCTGTAAATAAACATCAAATGTTCTAGGTACTAACAAGGAAAATAATACTTAACCATATTGAGCCATTGCTATGTGCTAGGCACTGTTCTAAGTGTCTCATATGAATTGGTTCATGCAATCCTCACATTTACCCAATAAGGTAGATGCTATTAATATCTCCATCTTACAGTTAAGGAAACTGAGGCACAGGCTAAGAAACTTGCCCAAAGACATGGAGCTTGTAAATAGCAGAGAGGGTATTTGGACCCAATGAATGAATCTATTAATAGCTCTCCCTAGGCACCTACATTTAAAAGCTACACTATGGCAGGTTGGCATGGCAGGCTGGCCCCCGTTTGCCCAACTGAGAGCTGAGCTGGAGGGGGCACAGAGCCCCCTCTCTGATCACTGCACTTGGGTCTTGATGCTGTGGTCAGCACTGCACCACTTCTGCCAGGAGGAGTTATTGATCGGGGGAGAGAGGGTGCCTCTGGCTTCTGGGCCGAACTCCAGGGGTCTGGTGGCAACCTTGGTGCAAGGTCAAGCCTTGATCTTCCTGGCTCAGCCAGACCCTTGAGTCTTCTTTCTGCAGCCTGCACAGAAACCACTGGGCTCCTCCACTCCCTCTACCCTATTGACAAGTTTGAGTGGGAGCTGGTCAAAATGGGGGCACTTGAAAAGGGGATAAGGATTTGATGCAGAAGGAATGAGGGAAGCTGGTTGTATGCATGCCTTCCTTTCTAAATATGAGGTTTTTCTGATTATAAACAATAATACATGCTCATATTAAATAGTTTTTCAAATTCAGAAAAAGGTTTTAAAAGGCCACTGACAGTGCCACTGATAGTCCCACTACCCAGAGAGAACTGGTCTTTTTTTCTATAGGTATAATTTTGTTTTTTATTCTTTCTTTCCCTTTTGTTTTATTTTTAGAATTGAGATCATCTAGTTTGACAGCACTATATACTGCTGTTCTTACTTTTTTGTCTTTTTATCACAAGCAGGGAGTCACCCCTCCTCCTCCTGGTGTCGCCCAGCATCACTGCCCAGCTCCCAGGGGTCTGGGTGTTAATGACATTCCCACATCTGCCTCTCCCTCCTGCCTCCAGCCCCATTTGGGCACTATCAAGGCTGCTTGCTGACCTTGGGCCATAGGCAGAAAGGAATGGCCCCTGGGAGGGGGTGCAGGGTCTTCAGGGCAATCAAAGGAAACTTCCAGGCAAGGAGAGGGGTCCCCAAGGTGAGACGGGGGAGGGGAAAGCCCGCACACTCAGCTCCCAGCCCGGTCCCGATGCCGCCTCCTCCCCTGGCAGCCCTCCAGCTCTGTGCCTCCCGCAGCCTTTCCTCCCCTTTCATGGAGAGCCCCTTAGATGTAGTACAGATCAGAGAGCCTGTCTTCCTGTGCCCCAGAAATACAGCCCTCCTGGAATGGGCAAAGCAACTTTCTCCCCAGTTGGGCCTTCAGAGGCCTCATGATACAGTGGAACCGGACACTGAGATTCCAATCCTGCCTCTGTCTCTCTGCAGGTGAGTGGCTCTAGGCCAGTCATTTATCCTCTTTGAGCCTCAGCTCCTCTACCTGTAAAATGAGGGTACTGATAACTACCTCTTAGGCTGCTACCTCTTAGTTTGCTTGTGAGGCGTAAATGATGGTCAGTGGGATAATAAGATAAGAAAGCACCCAGTACCACGCCTGGCCATCACAATGTCCGTGTCCTCTCCTTCCCCTTTCTTTTCCTGAGGCCTTCTCAGGAGCTGTGCCCACTTGGGGCCTGGAGTGCATTCCCAGAATTTCCTGTCAGCATTTACTTTTCTCCATTTGGCTTCTGTCTTCAGCCTGAGGGCATTATTCCTGGAAAGGGCTGGGGCATCAGATGTCCTGGGCCCAGGTCCCACTGCTCACCGGCTGCCGGACCTGGGCTAGTCACTTCGCTTCTCTGTGCCTGAGATTCCCCATCCGTAAGAGAAGAGAAAAACAGAACTTACCTGTTCTTTGTGTAGGAAGCAAAAATCACTCTTAAGAACTTTAAACAAAACAGAATTTAACACAGGGAATTACATGCTCATGGACTCACTGGAAGGGTTTAAAATCTGGGTCTGCAGAGCAGAGCAGAGCTAACCCACCAGACAAACCACTCCTCAGCCACGGCCAGGACAGGACTACGAGCCTCATCTGCAGGCCAGGGGTCAGGGAGCCTCTACAGCCTGTGCCACTGTTGCCTCTCGCTCCTCATCCCCACCCCGCACACTCCAGAAACCAGAGCCTGGACATTGATCCACTTCAAGGAAGTCCTTCCTCTCTTTAGCAACATTGTTTGTCAGCAGAACACGGCCCAAGCAGCAGGAAGATGGCCTTCTCCTCCCTTCCGCCTTATAAATCTATCCCCAGAGCATCTAAGTGATGGACCCTGATCTGTCTTCAGATCCCCAGCTGCACAGGAGCATTGGAAATGTAGTTTCTAGCTTTCTAGCTTCTGCAACATAGGAAGGCACACTAGATAGAGGTGGGAATGGATGCTAAAGGCAACTGACTGTATTCAACGTGGAATCTGATAGGTTCATTAAGAGAGTTGGCACGGTGCCTGGCACATAGAACTGTTTCAGTGGATGTTAGCTGTTATTCTCATTACTGGGCCAGGGGCACCAGCAGGCACCAGCAGGCACTGCCCCCAGAACCCAGGCAAAGAGAAGCAGCCGCAGAAATGTGGCGCTGTCCATGGTGCTGAGCGCCCTTCTGTGGGTCCCAGCTGCTGTCCGCCTTATTATAGTGGGCTGGATGGCAAGGTGGAACCCCAATCCACTCACCCCACGCTGGGGCTTCAAGGGTGCCTGAGGGGGCTTCTGGAGGAAGGCTGACCTCCGTCCTAGAAAGAGAACAGAGAAAAACAACAACCAACATGTGTGGTACACATAGCTTATAAATGTATCTCTATGTACTATCTGTAACTCTCACAACCACCTGGTGTAGGCAAGATGCTCATAGTTACGTTCATTTTATAGAAGAGAAAACTGAGCAGCAAGAGGTTAAGTCGCAGTTAGTAAGTAATAGAACCAGATGCACGCCAATCTCCTGACTCAAAATCACATGCTCCTTCCACTCCATGCTGTGACTTGGGAAGCAAGACGTGGTCACCAACCAACAGTGTGCTATGAGAGACATGAGGATAGGACAGAGAGCAGGCATGGTGCTCCATGAAGTGGCCAGGCCAGCAACCTCTGGCATAGGGAGAAATGCAAGAGTTTGGGATTCAAGAGGAGAGGTGGTGTGGGCCTCTGTAAACCTCCCACCAACTTTCCACAGATTCAGAATGAACTGGGAGTGGAGAGGGCGATCTCCTGAGGAGAATGTAAGGACAGGTCTCATGAGCTGCCCGGCTGCATTGTGACTTATGGGGTACTGAGCTAATATCCTTATCCCAAATCTCCTCACCCTACCTCCTTATTTAGGGAGAGTCAGAAAACGTTTTGGATCTTTAAGAACTCCTTCTTTAGATGCAAGTAACACTGGGAATCTTAAGCTGGTGTTTCTCTATCTTGGCTACACATAAGAATTGACTGCAGATTCTCATTCTTAGAATCTAAAGTGGGGTGTGAGTAACTGGATCTACTAAACACCGTCTAGGTGATTCCAGCCCCCCTCCCACTCCCAAAGGCTGTCAAGTCACTGATCCAAGCCTGATGGCACTGAGGGGAGCCAGAAAACCCAAGATCTGACCTCAAATCCACCACTTCCCCAGCCTTAGGCAAATCTCTTAGCCTGCTAGCGGCCTAGTTCCTTTATATGTTAAGTTGGGCAAACCATCCTTTGATGTACAGATATGAGGAGAGGGTAGTTTAGAGCAAGGAAGAGCTTTCTGCCACAGGAGAAGATGCATGGCCCGCTGGCATGGTGGGTGGGGAGGGATATTAATCAGAACCTTCATTGCAGTAACCCCTTCCTCCAAAGGACCTAGCCTCCTAGCCGTGAGAGTGAACCTGGGCCACTGAGCTGATGATGTTCCGGAAGGGGAGGGAATACAGATCTGAGAACAGAGGGCGTGGAAGGGAATATGAGGAAAGACTCAGAGCAGGAGGGAAGGTGGGCGGGAGTGCCCATAGCCAGGAACTTTTTTTTTCTAAGGTCCAGAACCATGGGAAATAACCTTTCCTGTTGTTAACAAAAAGGTGATGAATTATTGAAGAGACTGAGAAGATCAGATAGCAATAGGGGGTGGGGAGATGGCGGGGTAGGCGCTTGTAGCTTTGTGCATTCTGGGGGTGACAGGGTTGGGGGAGAAGGTGGGGTGGCTCCCCACCCACAGTGTCTTCTTCGAGGACCTATGGCTTATGGCTACAGTGATTTGCTTGTCTTAATCAAAATGCAGTCCCTAAGGACCAGCTCTTGGGAACTCATGGGGATGTTGGAGCAGAGTGTGCTCTGGGCAGTGCCAAAAAATGCAGGCTCTGTGGCTGCAGGATGAGTCTCTGAGACATCTGGAATCCTACCTCCAGCCTGGCTGTCAGAGACCTTCCACCAAAGCCGCTTATCTTAGAGAGGAAAGGCACCTGCCCAAGGTGTGGCCCAGAGCGCAACTCTCCTGGGATCCCTCAGTCCATAGCACTTTCCACTGCATCACCCTGAAAGGCTGGAAGGTTTCCATTCTTGGACTAGGACTTGAGTGAAGTCGTCCTCTTCTTCTGCCCCCTGCAGAGCACTGCCAGCCCCACAGAGGCCCAGTAGGTCCAGGAAGTAGCAGAGTGGAGGCTTACAAACTGCTCAGGTTCAAGGGCTAGCTCTGCCACTGACTAGCGCCATGACCTTGGGGAACTTATTGTGCCTCTCTGGGCCTTAATTTTCTTTTTCATTTAGGGATGATTCCAGTACCCTAGAGTACTTGTGAGGATTAAATGAGCTAGTGATTAAATGGGAAGTGTTTATCCTACAGCAAGTGCTCAATAAATATTACCTATTAATAAGAGTGGCCCCTCCCTAGCACTTCCTGGACCACCCTCACTCTGGGATTTGGACTCCCCACACAGAAGACTTGGCCTTGAGGTCGGGAGTGGGGAGAAACATGCTGGCCTGACAAGTTAGGACAGCAGTAGGAAGGAGAGGTGTGAGTGATGGGCCCAAGGAGTAATAAAGACAAAGCGAGTTCTTTTTGAAGCCTTTGCCCAGTTGCCGAGAAAAACTTTATTCAGCCCTGGGACTGCTAAGCCTCCAGCTTTTGCCACTGGAGGCTGGGATGGGGGAGAAATGGGAGAGGGGAAAGCCACGCACTCTCCCATCAGAGAGGACGTGCTGCTGAGGAAGGGGCCTGAGAATCCTGACTCACCAACCAGCATTGACACTATGTCTCACTGCCCTTTTTGGCCCAAAAGCAAGGCTGACATTTGCTTTTCATGCACAGGAAGAACAGAAGCAACAGCCACCTACAGGCTGCAGGTTGTGGGGTATTGGACCATCCCTTCCCGTACTCTACATCACTCCTTTTGTCCGTTCCAGAGCAGAGTAGATAGAAGGAGACTAGGAATGGTTCAATCTGGGCCCCTCACCACCATCTCACAAATAAACTGATGATGATGATGACAGTATTAGCTAATATTGAGCACATACAGTTCTCAAGTGTGGCGGGAGTTACCTTATTTCATGTTTACAATGACCCTGTGAGGCAGTATTGTTATTATCCCCACTTTGCAGAGGTGGAAACTGAGGCTCAGAGAGGTGAAGTCACTGTCCATGGTCACACAGCTAGCAAGGGTTGGTCTGGCATTTAAGCCCAGACAGTCTGCTCCAGGGATCCCATGAACAGATGCCCTGAACAGCCTCCCTGTGCTCTGCTGTGGAATTCAAGGCCAAAGAGAGGAGATCCCTGATGGCCCCTGCGCTGGGCAGGTTTGTGCCCCTGCTCTGTGTTCCTTTAGCCTGCTCAGATTTCAAGTTTCATTCTCTTCACTGCTGGTGCTTTGGTCTCCAGGAAGTTTTCTGTCCCTCTTCTTCACATCCAAGAGCTAGCGTTTCCCTCCAGAAAGAAGGAAGGTCTAGGCATGGTTTACGGGTGAGGAGAAATGCCTTGGCGATGTTTTAGATTTCCATGACAACGTTCTCCCTCATTATTGCCTTGTTGCCTAGAGAGCTCAGGAGGGTGGTGGGGTGGGGGTGAGGCTCTCTTCTTTCTTCTCCTTCCTCACCACCCCTTTGGGTTGGGCAGCCAGGTGGGCTGAAAGCTTGTGCACGACCCAACCCTGCTACGTGGATTCCACCCCACTCCAAGCTTAGAGGATGGGACCCTGTAGCTGGGAGTCTTAGGCAGAATAGCAGCCTGGGCCAGGCCTACTAACAGCAGTTCTCTCCCCAAATCCCAAAGGCTGTAAACTCCCTGAAGAGGACCTCATGTTTATACCTCCAGGGTCTACTCAGGGCCTGGCAAGAGTAGATACTCAATGAACTCTCGTTGAAGGAATGAATGAACAAATGAAAGAACAAACCAGTGATCCATCCTACATGCTAACCATGAGTATTCATTTTCACTTTCCCACAATGCCATGGTCAGCCTCCCTTCTGAGTCTCTGCCAAGATGGTTCCCTCTGCCCGTGCTTCCCCACCACACCGTGCTGATTCCAACACCTCCTCGTGGTTCAGCTTGGAGGTCACTTCCCTGTAGAAGGCTTCTCTGACTGCTCCGAAGTGGGCTCTCCCCATGGTTCCTTTTCCCCGGGCTTTCAGTGTGTGCAGTGGCGTGTACCTTGTGTGCTTGCCTGTCTCGCCTAGTGAATCTCGGGGCCTCATATGGGTGGAAACCAGTCTTCCAGACCCCCAGAGCCTGGCGTGATGCCTGGCTCATGGTAGATACTGAACTCTTTGTGGAAGGATAGAAGGAACGGAGGGAAGGAGGGAGAGAAGGAGGGAGGGCATAAAGGAGGAATGTTTGTGGAATGAGAGAGAACGAGGGAGTGGGAGTTTTGTGGAAAAGAGCAGCTTCCAGAACTCAAGCTGCCTTCTTAGAGCCAGATGGGTGCCCACAGCACTTCACAGCCCAGGACCCCCTCTCCTTCCCTCATCATGCACAGTGTTAACCAAATAATACCAACAATCACAAGTCCTTGTAATTGTGCATCCGCTCACCAAGGGCTCTCATGTCCTTGGCTTGGTTCCAGTCCTCAGACAGTCCTGAGAGGGGCTTATGGTTTGATTCGTTTCAAAGGTGAGGATTCGACAAATGGTGCTGGGACAACTGGATAGCCGCGTACCAAAAGATGACCTTAGGGCAGCGGTTCTCAACCTGTGGGTCGCGACCCCTTTGGGGGTCGAACGACCCTTTCACAGGGGTCGCCGGGTACTCGTATGTGGGCGTATCTGCATGTGGGCCTGGAGATGGATAGAGGAGCAGGATCTCGGTTCCTAAGACCATTGAAAATATGTGTTTTCCGATGGTCTTAGGCGACCCCTGTGAAAGGTTGAGAACCGCTGCCTTAGACCCTTATCTCACACCATATGTAAAAATTAACTCGAAATAGATCATAGACTTCAATGTAAGAGTTAAAATTATAAGACTCTAAAGAGAAAAATCTTTAAGACCTAGAGTCAGGCGAAGATTTCTTAGCTACGATACCAAAAGTATGGTCCATAAAAGAAAATTTGATACATTGGACTTTGTCAAAATTCAAAACTTTGGTGCTTTAAAAGGTACCATGAAGAAAATGAAAAGAGAAGCAGCAGACTGGGAAAAAAACTATTTGCAAAACACACGTGTGATAAAGGACAAACATCCGGAGCATAAAGATGAGGAAAGGGGCCCTGAGGGATGTTGTTGCCCGAGAAGACATCTGGGGTCCCTAAGTCTTGTGGTCCCACCACGGCATTTTTGTTCTTTTGCAGCAGCCCCGTAGCTGAGCGGAGCCTCCAAGCAGGCCTGAGTTGGACTCTCACTGGAGAACTGACGACTCAGGTAGGGCATCTCACCAAGGCCTTCGGATCGCCCCCTCTTCCAGTTTCGCCTTCCTCTCCAGTTCCTCACCTGATTCCTCAGCGCGGGCTCCCCCCAGTGGCCACTAGCAGAACTGTCGCTTCCTGCCTCAGCTGACGAACAGCCTGAGATAGCTGGATGCCTGCCCCATCCCCCAAGGGACCCCAGAAATGCCATCACTGCTCCTCTGACCCTCTGGCAGAAGGCTTACTGTTAAAATGTACCATGTTCAATGTAAAGCACTATAAGTTTACATTTGGCTAAACATGTTAGTGTAAATGAGTTAACCAGTGAACCTGCTATAATAAAACAGGGGCAGCCTATGCAGAAAAAGGAGGGGAGCAGAAAGCAGGGAAACTTAAGATAGGCAAGAGGCTCCCTGCTCCCGTTAGATACTAATTTGGGGGGGAGAAGGGGGAGTTGATGCTCTCTTTCCTTTTTCCAGGGCTGATCTCCTTATGCCCTTTCCCCTGCTTTTGTGATTTAGCACAAGGAACCTCAGACTCCCAGGCCACCTCCCATCACCTGCATGCCAATTAATTTACCCCTATTCCCTGTCCATCCTCACCTCCTAGTCCTCCCCACATCCTAAAACCATTCCACTCTGCTCCCTGGGACTCTGCGTCCGCTTTTCATTTTACAGATATCTATGTGATACTTTTTGTGTTCTATGCATTGTTCTTGATGATTGACAGATTTCAATCCACTTATTCTTATGAACAGCACTGTGAAGTGGGTACTAATTGATAGCACCACCCCCTTTTTACAAATGAGTCTACAGTCATGGAGACCTGAGGTAGCTTGGTCGAGGTCGCTCAGTGTGTAAGGGCTGGAACTGGGATTCAGTGCTCAGGATGCCCCGAAATACCCCCCAGCTCCCCCATGCCCCACCTTCTCAATGGGAACTGAAACCCAGGGCTCCCCAGGACCCACTTCCTTTATCCCCCTCTCAGGCAATGGTTTATGTTCCTCTCCCATCACCACTGGCCTGGGAATGGGAGAAACATCGTTCTTGCTCCTCTTTGCAACTTGCAGACACTTCTTCCTCCTCACTAAAGACCTGCCTGTCTTGGACCCTTGGTATCAGCCCAGACGTCCTGCTCCTTGTTACAGGCATGGACCCCTTACCCCAGGTCTCTCTTCTCATTCCCCAAAACGGTCCAATTCCTGCCTCACTGTCAGGCCATTCTTGTCTTTGTTCTTACTGATTTCAATTCCCACATATCCACAGAGATGTTCCTTCCAACACTCTAATCTTGACACTCCTCAGCCACTCACTCCATGGTCATGCCCTAGACCCTTATCATTCCCAATAACTGCAATCCCTTCTTAGTCTCAGTGTCACCCAGGTCGTTCTCCAACAGCCACTTCCTGTGTCAGCTCGCACCCTCTAGTACTCAGCCATCTTCTTACCCACTAGAACTTCAACACCTTCCACCGTTCCTCACCCATCTCATGCCCCATTTCTCTCCTTACCTGCCTCAAATTCCACGTCCAATCGTTAAAATTACTCCCTTGCATACATCTTCAACCCTCTTGTCTGATTCTCATACTTGCTTCGGGAAACCTCTACCCTGGTTAAATCTAGTTGTCTGCCTTTTCCACACCTGCAACCACACAGATAAAGACAGCTGGGAGAAATACACCACGAGTCTGGATTCTCTTGTAAATCTGGGACCATGAACCTC
>NW_017731399.1:487093-496741 GCF_001890085.2 Hipposideros armiger | reverse complement strand
CTATGTATGTATACACACGTGCACACACATACATGCACACAAGCATGCATGCACACATACACATTCAGCCAAGTGTACAAACATACATGTGTACACACAGCTCTACCTCCACCTCAGAGCCCTGTATGTGCCTGGGCTCTCCCTGAATATCCCCCATGCATCCTGCTCTGCCATCCTTCAAACCCCTCCTCTAGGGCCCTTTCTTGCCTGGCGATGCCTGCCTTAGGGTGCAGCCTCATTGCCCCTCAAAGGCCATCTGCACCAGGGGCCTGACTGGCCCTGCTCATTTGCTTCTTTGCAAAGGCTCATAGGACTTCTTTCTCATGTGCCTCCATTCACACCATTCAAGGGTTTTTCTGGAAGGACTTACACATTATCCCAAGACCCCACCCCATCCGCACCACACCAGGAAACCTTTCTTTCCTCAGACTTGCCGAAGGGCCTGGGATCCTATAGGGACATGGGGCACCCTGACTGGGCCTTGGGAATCCAAAACTCTGCTTAGGACTAGAGGCCTCTGGTGCTTAAGCCCCAACCCCACTGATGGGGGCCTCACCATGGCCTTGTCCTCCAGTCTTCTTTCATCATTCATCAGAGTCCTGAGGAAGTGATATGGCAAGTTTGTGTGTGGCGCAGGAAATTTAGCCACATGTCAGGGGAGTGGAGGGGGAGACTTTTATTTTTTGGCACCTTTTCTAGTTTTGCTTTGTTAATTTTTAAATCATGCACAAGTTCACATAAATACATTTCATTAAGAGAAACAGAGAAGTCCACCTCCAGTCTCTCACAAACCCCCTCCGCAGAGGGAATCCCTATCAACAGTTTCAAGGGAGTTTTCTTTTCAACAAGAATTTACTATCTTTGCATTTTAAAAATAACCAATAATGCACAGGAACATTTGGAGCTTCTTACCCTGGGAGGCTGTACAGGCTGGCTCTAGGTTCCTGGTTTTAGCAAATTCATGGTGATGGGCAGGGCATGATGGCAAAAGAACCAGCCCTTTGAGTGGGAAAGAGGGGGGGGAAGACTGGGTGAATAGGCCTGCCAGAGCTGACCACATCCTCGGGTCTGGGAGAAAAAGAACCCCTTAGGATAGCTGGAGGCTGACTATTGTCTCTGCGATCTGCTGACATGTCAGTGGACATACACAAGGCATGGGAGAAAGTGTCAGTGTTGGGAGGGAGTAGCACCTGCAAACCATAAAACTTCATGTGGTAGGTGTCTCTGCAGTTGCACGGAGTATGAACTAAAAGATGAAGGTCACCACATTGGTGCAAATCTGTGTGTGCTGCTGTTTGTGTGTGTAGTAACTGGACCTGCAGGTCAGTGGGCAGCTAGTGTGCACAGCTGTGTGTGTGTCTGTGTGAGAACCCTCTTCCCTGCACCCCCCACCCCACCCAAAGGCCCCTCCATCGGGAGCACATTACCCGGGAAGGGAGGACGGCTGGGTGTTGCACTATGCATCCTGTGCCCTTTGAAAGCACTGTCTAGAATGCTTAATACATTTACTGGGCAGGGACCAGGAAGCCAGCGTCCCAGTGCATGAAGGCCATGCAGTCTAGTTGGAGAAGCAAAAGTTAACAAGACTCACGACATATAATTCATAATGGGGAGGTTGTAATCGCTGTGCAAAGGGCATTTGGGAGAGCGAGAAATTAATTCCAACTAAGGGGTTCAGGAAAAACATAGTTTTGAGCTAGGCCTTAAAGGATGGGAAGAATTTTCTCTGCTGTGATATGGAGGGTCCATCAGAAATAAAAGATTGTGTGAGCAAAGATTTGAGGAGAAGCTGGGCAGGGAGTGTCCAGAAATGATCAGTCTTCTGGTGTGGCTAGAAGCAAGGGCAGATGGCAAGGGAGGAGTTCAAAGATTGGGCTGGAAGGACCAGCTGGGATCTTGACTGCCATACTGAGAATCTTAGGCTTTGATCTAGAGCCAATTACTATTTTTGAGCAGGAAACTCAGGATGTTGTCTGTTAATAGGCAGGAGTATGGGAGGGAGCGTGAATGGCAGTTGAGAAAGTCCAAAGGCAAGTTGAGTGGATAAGGGGACTTTTCACACAGTGTCTTGACAGAAATAGTGCACCTGAGATGAGGTGAGGTCCAAGAAAAGCTCCCATCGTGGGGGGAGAGCAGACTGGATGGGACCAAGAACACAAGTGATGGGCGACGGTGACCAGGGAAACAAGGGGGAGGAGGCACAGGGGAGGGAGGTCATGGGGCTGCAGTCAGTGGGTTGTGGTCTCCACCTGGTTAAGAAAGAGGGAGAAATCGAGGTCTGGTTTCTGGGGAGACCAGTAATGCTACTAGTTGGAAGATGATGGAGATATGATGTGTTGGGGAAAAGATGAGATATGGCCAGGTCAAGCATGTGAGTTGACCAGCAAGCTATTGAAACAAACAGGACTAAGGCTTAGGAGAAAGGTCAGAGCTAGAGATTCAGACTTGTGAGATGGGTACACAAATGTTGTGGTTGAAATCATGGGAGCAGATGGGTCACCCAATGGGGCAAGATGCAAAAATGCCCACGGGGGACTGTAGTTGAGGCAGGAGGAAGAGGCGGTGACCTCCAGGGTATGTGCTCACNTCTTAACCATCGCGCCACTCGACCGGCTCCAACAATGGCTAATTCTTGGTTGTCATCTTACTTGACCACATCAACACAACTGGTCCCTCCCTTTTCAGGGAAACATTTTCTTTATTTGACTTCCAGGACACCACCCTCTCCTGCTGTTCCTCCTTCCTCACTGGCTGCTCTTCCAGCCTCTTTTTTCTGTTTCCTCCTCATCTGCCCAACCTCTCTCTATGGGAGCATCCCAAGGCTCAGATCTTGAACATCACTCCATGCTCGCTCCTTTGGTGACCCAGTCCTATGCCTCTCAAAGATGCTGGTGCCTCCCACATTTATGTGTCCAGTCTCTCCTCTGAATTTCAGGCTCAGGTATCCAACCACTTGCTTGACATCTCCACTTAGTATGTCCAAGCCCAATTCCTGATCCCCACCTCCACCCTGCACTTCCTAACCTGCACTTCTTGTCTTTCTCAGCCAATAACAGCACCTGCATTTTTCCAGTTGTTTGGGCCCAAAACAGCATCATCCTGGACTGTTCCTCACACTCCCCATCCGATCTATAAACAAACCTTGTTGGCTTCACCTTCAAAATATTTCCTATACCTGCCCATTCTCACCACTTCCACTGCCTCCATCCCGGTCCAGGCTACCATTATCTCTTGCCTGGGCTGCTACAATGTCCTCCTTACTGACTATCTGCTTCTACTCTCGGCTTGCCCCTACCCCTATTTATTCTCAATACAAGAGTCAAAGTGATCCCTTTATACCAACTCGTTTCATGTCACTGCTTGGCGCTGCCCATGCCCTTCGTTCTCGCCTGGCCAGACCCCCTTGCGCAGTTGCCCTTCCTCAATGCTCCAGACAAGCTTGCACCCCCAGCTTTTTGCTCTGTCCAAAGTGTCCTTTCCCTGGTAGCAGCGTGTTGTGCTCTGTCTCTTCCGGTCTGGGCTCGAATGTCCTCCTCTCCCTGTGGCCTTCACCGCTGCACTGCCTCTTCCCACCAGAATCCCACCAAGGGAGGGGATTTTCTTTGTCTTGTTCACTGATGCATTAGCCTGGCACAAGGCCGTTGTTCACAAAATATTTGTTAAAAGAATGAATGAATAAGCCTCCTTTTCTTGAATGAGAGTGAAGAGTTTCTAGGGTGAGATGAGGTCTGGAGCCAAAACAAATGATCTTTAAAAATCAGAACAACTTTGCAGGTAAGTCCAAGCAGCTGCCAGTTGCCTCCCGTTTTCACTGCATTTTCCAGTCTTATTCATGCCTGACACACCTTCATCCTGTGACTGTGAGCCTTGCATGTGAGTCTTCCCTGAATGCTTAGGCTCATTGGATCGCCTCAGGTCCCTGGGCTGGTGCAATCTCCCTGGTTCAAGTTGAACGTTAGACAGTGACGTTTACTGAGTCACTGCTGTGTGCCAGGCACTCTCCATTCTTACCTAATTTAGCTGTAGGAGTTATTGCCTCTCCTGGGACCTGGATCAGAGAATCCTAGAACATTAGAGATGATCACCGGTGAGCCCTGTCTGTTCAGGAGTCTGACTTGTGAATGCAGTGACTCCATCCTCCAAACCAAATATTTCCACTCTGAGGCCTGACCTGCCTTCTTGAAGTTTGTTCATTTCTATACAAGAAAAGTTTCGCAAAAGTAGAATTACAAAGACCGTTTAGATGTGCATTTTACAATTCTTTTTGTGAAGGGATCAAGTGGTACAAAATGTAAACACTCCTAGGCACTCTGGGCTATTCTGCCATCACGGCCCTGGGTGTGAGGACGCTGTTTTCTTATAGGATGGGACTGCATGCTGTCTCAGGGCAACCCTCCCGCCTTGACCAGTTACAGCCTGGCGCTGGGCACTTGGCCTGATGTGCACTCAGTGCCCCTCCCCCAGCTCCCTAGCAGGCTCTTGTGTTTTGCAAAGTGAGAGAGGTTCCTCATGTCTGACCCAGATATCCCTCTGTTCATCAGAGAGTCTGTCAGGATGGCTGTCTCACTGAGCAACCTGAATGTGGCGGAAAAGACACAGAACATGTCAGCGCATGACTGCTTCCAATCTCGTAGCACTGTCCTGAAGGGACAGCCCTTTGGGGGTGTCCCCACTGTGCTGCTTATCAATATCATCTTGTGGTTGGTGAGTCCTGGGCACTATGGTGGGCAGACCATGAGGTCTCAGATGGGGTAGATAGTCAAACTTTCACAAGTGATGAAACAGGGGCCCCAGCTGTTCAAATGGACACCAGTCACAGTGCCGGGGACTCCCTGAATGACAGTCCCGTGTAGGATGGCCCTGTGTGGGTGGGCCTTGGGGAGGAGGGGGCTGGAAGAACAGGTAGAGTTCCTAAGATTCTCTTTCATGCACCATTGTCCAAAGGCCTGCCTGGCCAGTGCCCTTGGGCCTCCCTTCTCTCTACCCTTGCTGATTTCTTCAAGGGGTATCTTGTCCGATAGTTCCAAACATGCCACCAGCTCCTTCAATCAACAGACTCTGAACATCCACTCTGTGTCAGGAAGCTGCTGGCCACAGGGAATCCAGAGTTGAAAAAGGCGTGGTCCTTACTCTGACAGAGCTGGCCACCTAGTGGGGGAGCCCCTGGGGACCTCAGGGACAGGGTGTCTTCCAGGGGAATGCAGAGGCAGCTGAGGGGAAGGCGTCATGAGCTCTCTCGCCCCATATTGCCTCTCCTGGCCTGTAGCTCATCGTTTTGGTTTACTCCTTCCTCCGGAAAGCCGCGTGGGACTATGGGCGCCTGGCTCTGCTGATCCACAATGACAGGTGAGGAGAGGCTGGGGGGTCAGGATGAAAGCTGTTTGCTTCCTTGGGGGATGTGCTGCAACCAGAACATAGCTCTGACCAGTGCCCAAGCTGTAGCAGATGTCGCTTCAGCAGGTGGCACCTCATTACCCATCCCTGCCCCTGCTCTGGCCCTCCCTACACAAAGGTGACTTGGAGGGCAGCCATCTCTGGGCATGAGGCCACTTTTTTCTCAGACCTCAGACTTTCTGAATCCCATGACTCCCAAGATGCGTTGGGCACCTGGCAACAGGGGTAATTACAGTCTGTACCCAGAGCTGTGTGCTTAGCAAATGAGCTGAGGTGTCTCTGCTACTGGCCAGGACATGACTTCAGCCCTCAGCCCAGGGAGCAGGGGAGAGAGCCAGGCAGGCACCTGAGGCCGTTTCCCTCCTTTTCCTCCTCCCCTCCACTTTTCCTTCCCGGCAGTCTGACCTCGCTGATCTATGGGGAGCAGAGTGAGAAGACGTCTCCCTCAGATATTTCCCTGGAGATGGAGCACAAGGACAAGGTGAGCGCCGGGCAGGCCCGGGCCGGGATGGGGAGGGCGTCCTGGCTCTGGGCAGGCAGCCCTGGTGTGTGCAGGTAGGAGCTTGTTCGTGATTAGGGGCTTCGTGGTCAGCCAGATCCTTCCAGCAACGTGACATGGACACATTCCTCAGCCTTAGCAAGCCTCAGTTTTCCCACCATAAATATAGAACTATTAACCGTACTTATCTCCTAGGTGCCAAGGAAGTTTTAGCTAATTCTAATATCTTAAAGGGCTTTAAAAACTAATTTGTCTACTCTTCCCAAATCTCCAACGCTTCTCACAGCCCCAGTGCTGCCCCAAACTCCCACTGAGCCAGGGACTCACCTTCCTCTTCACCCTGAAGATTCGACGCGTCAGGCAGGGACTCCCTCAGCCTCCTGCCCCCAGTCTGCCCTACGGAGCCCGATCTCCTCCTGCCGTCTCTTTCCTGTCGAATGCCAATCCTCCACCGGAGCTTGTTCTCATTCATCCAGCCAATTGCTATGGAGCACCTGCTGTGTGCCAGCCACGGGCCTGGGGACCGGGCACTGGGTAGTGACTAAAACTAACGAAGTCCTGCCTCGTGGCACTTTCTTCCTGGGTGAGAGACACCCAGACAGATGCATATAGGACAGTGGTAAGTGCGTGAAGGAAAAAAGGGGGCAAGGAAGGCACTCAGCAGCAATGGAACAGAGCTGAAGCATTACAGACAGTGGTCAGGGATGGTCTTCGGCGTAAGAGGACATCTTAGCAGGGACCTGAATGCAGAGAGGGAAGGAGCCGTGAGAGCTTCCCTTTCCCACCAAGCCCCCCACGACTGCCAGTGTACCTCTGCCTTGTCACAGCTGATCTGAAAGAGCTGTGGTCTGTGCTTGCTGTCTTTGTTTTCTCACGTCCCTCTCACTCAACCCCCTCGAATGTGGCATCCACCCCCATCATTCCATATGTGGTCAATATCTCCAGACAGCCCCCAAGGTCATCAGTAGTCTCGTGCCATGAAATCCAGTGGACTTTCCTCAGTTCTCATCGCATCTGATCTCTCAGAAGCAGCTGACCCTGCAGACCCTCTTCCCCTCTTGAACAGGCACTTTCCAGTTGCTTCTGTTGACATCACACTCCCTGGGCATTCCTTCTACCTCTCTGTTCCTCCCCTGTCGCCTTTGCAGGCTCCTCCCCCACACCTGGAGTCCCCCACAGCTGATCCCAGACACTCCCACTCTCCGTTACCTCTTTCCCTGGCAATGTCATCCACACACACGTGACTTCAATTGCCACCTCTACACTGATCCCTCCCAAGTTTCCATCTGCAGCTAAACCTTCCTCTGGCTCCAGCCCCATTTACCCAATGGCCTTCAAAATATCTCCACATGGATATTATAAAGGCATTTCAGATTTAATATGTCCCAAACATGCCATGATCTCCCTCCACTTCTACCTGTCCCTAGATCCCTGCTCTCGAACGCTTCCCACCATCCACCAGATGTACCTCCCTTGCTCTTGCCCAGGCCCCTGGGTATGCCAGTTCATGACCAAGTTGGGTTGCTCTTACCATCTCAGTTTTGTTTCTCTCCACCTCTCCCACCATCCCCCAGTCCAGGCCTCCATCAGTCTTGCTTGGAAGACTGCAGTAGCCTCTAACTCTTCTCTTTAAGTCCACACTTGCCCCCTACCCCAGAGTGATCTGCATGAACACAGACACCCATTCTCCTGCATAAACCTTCAGTGGCTCCCTGACGCTCTTGGGATAAATTGCAGACACCTTGGTCTCGTGGTTTGGCCTCTTGCCCACCTGACAATCTATCTAGCTGCTCAGAATCCTCCACCCCTGACCCATTGGCCATCTTTTAGACCCTCAAAAGTGCCGCTTCCTCCCTCCGCAAGGCCTTTCCCCTGCCCTTCCTTCTCCCCCTTCCCCACTGGCCCCTCTCTGAAAGAAACACATCTGCCCTGTGTTCAGATTCCAGCTCAAGCGCCACTTCCCTGGCACAGGGAGGGGGACTTGGAAGGTGGGCCATATGTGGCAGAGAACAAGGAACTTCCTCCTGTTTCTTGTTTGCCTGCGCTCATTGCTTCCTCGGGAGAAGTACCCCTTCCCCAGTTCTTGTGGTTCCAGGGGACCGCCAACCAACTGGGCCTCCCTGGCTCACTGATGTGCTCGTGGGGGCCAATCAAGAACTGCCACCTTCTCCAAGGTTTTGTTAAACCCTCTGGGGATCCCAGAAGGACGTACACACCAGAGTAACAACCAGCTACTGGATCTGTCAGCTTTTAGAGCCATGGGCCCCAGCCCCCCCTCATACACACTCTTCCTAATCTGACTCCCTCTCTAGGCCCTCCCAGCCTTCCCAAGGCTGAGGTCACCTTTCCCCACCCCGCAGGAACTCCAGACAGCAAGACCCCAAAAGAAAGGCATTATCAACAGGACCCTCAGATATAAGAAAAACAAAAAGCCCTCAAACTAGTGTTACAAAACGGTAATGTGTGGCTTGAGTGTGGGGAAATCCAAGAGAAGCAGCTGCCTCAGGTACAGCTGATCCAGGAAGCCCAGCGTTGCCACCAGGATTCCCTCTCTTGTCCTCTCTCTTCTGAGCTGGCTTTTTTTCTCAGACAAGTTTCTGCATGTGGCATCAAAGATGGCACCAAGCCACTCCATGCTTCATGGTGTTGACCAAGGTGCAGAAACTCAGAGGCAGAGACTCTCTCTTCTAACACCCATATCAATCCCCCCTTAAGAGAATTTCGATTGGCTCTCATTGGTCACCTGACCATTCGTGGCAGATGCCTACTTGATGGACAGCCCACTGGGCCACATGCATGTAGGAGTGCCATTTTCCCAGAAGGAAGCAATGAGGGACAGATAGAAAGCAACTGATGTCCACGCCAAAAAGAGTCCCTTCTCTCCCTCCAGCCCAAGTCCCTATTTCCTGTAACAGGATGCCAAATGGCAGGACTGTCAGCTCACTCCCTCAGCAATCACCCCTGATTCCAGATCAATCTAGCTTCCTTCCAGGACCCAGGCTCTTTCTTGATGTCTCTTGCCTGGGCAGGAGACCCCCAGTGGACACTGCCTCATGCTGCCTCACTCGGCCTTGCTGCCTCGGACCCAAGGGCTGCCTGAGTTCCCAGAGGTGGGCAGGGCAGGCCGGGGCCTGGATTTTCTCATGCTTTCTCTCCTTCTTTCCCCAGGGCTTCTATTCCTGGTTCTTCAACACCATCACCATGAAGTAAGTGCTTCAGCTTTCTGAGCTTGTGCTAGCAGCATTTCCTTATTTGGGGGAGGGGAGTGGGGCGTAGTATCCTGGCCTGAATGACTGGGCCTGGGTCTCAGTTCTGTATCCTCTCTGACTACCTCAACCCGGCCTGGGCAGAGGATGCTTCCTGGGGTTACAGTTGGTGACATGGGAACTGAACATAACCCACAGCCCATTTTATCTCTGTCACAGCCCTCAGGAAAGGACCACTTTCATATACTTATAAAAATGCTTTTGTGAACCCCATACCAGGAAAAAGAAATCCTCCTTGCATGCTATTTACTTTATTCTTGTGAACATCATTCATCATATTTGTCAAAATGGAAAAAAACCAACACTGGACAGAAGGGCACGTTTCCTCTCTCAGCCTCAGCACCCAATTACAGAGGGATAGCCCCTTTGCTCATCCCACCTTCTGGATCTCTTTAGTGCCAGACCCCACTTGGCAAGGAGATGGCCCCTAAGTCACCTGTTTTGTCCTGATTCCCCAAGACCAGCCAAATGCTTCAGCTGAGCAGACAC
>NW_017731399.1:466731-483613 GCF_001890085.2 Hipposideros armiger | reverse complement strand
CCGAAGTCTGAAGCAAGACACTCCCCTGTTCTCCCTCTTCAACGTGCAGCCTTCTCACCGGTTCTCATCCACCCCATTCTTAGGATTTAATTCTCAAGTCTAAGGCAGGAAGTATTTTTACTGTTTGCAGTTTAAAAATCGAGAGCTCTAAATAATTCCCTAAAGGGATTTTTGAAAGCCTTAAAGACATACGCTTTGTAGCATTGTTTAAAATAAATCTGAATCCTGGACTGGATGCTAGACATTGCATACAGCCTACAAGCCTGACCAGAGGACAAGGGTGAGTCAGCTATGGTACATCCTCCAGTGGAGTGAGGAAGCCAACACGGGGCTGGGCAGGAACCAGTGCTCCATAAACAGAGGCCACTGTCACCATTATCATTGTGCAGCCATGAAAACATTTAGACAAAATGTAAAATAGTCAGAAAAGGCTTAAAATGAGATACTAAGCAAAAGAGCAATACATCTAATGCTGTTTATACTACAGTCATTACATTAAATCGGCACAAGAAACTAAAGGAAATTAACCAAAATTCTTAATAGGTATTGTCTGAGGTTGGGTAAGATTGTAGGGTGCATGATTTTCTTCTTTTTTTGCATTTTCCAAAGTTTCTATAATACGTATGTGTTACTTTTAAATTTTTTATTGAAGTATAACACACACAGAAAAGTGCACAAAAAGTAAATGTCCTGCTCAGTTGTCACAGAGCAAAGTCTATGCAACCACCATCCTGATCAAGAATCAGGACATAACGTCCCAGGAGCCCCTCCTTACCCTCCCAATCCCCTACCACCTCCCCGTCTCCAAAGGCAACCGGTATCCTGACTTCTAACTCTGTAGTTCAGTATGACCTGTTTTTGAACTTTGTACATGAAATCATAGCGCATGTATTGTTTGTTCCTGGCGTCTTTCACTCAACATTGTGTTTGTGAAGTTCAGCTATAGTCATTTATTTTTATCTCTGTGTAGTAATTCATTTTATATCTACATAATGTTATCTATCATCTATCTATCTATCTATCTATCTATCTATCTATCTATCTATCTATCTATCTATCTACCTGGAGTAGATCACTACATATATATCTCACATATATACCAGGGGTGCCACTTTGGTCAATGTCGTTCAAGCCGTATAGTTCACTGTAATCAGAAATGTCCGGACACTGATGGTAACCACTTTGAGCACCTCTTGTAATTGCAGAAGTCAAATGTAACTTGTATTCATCTTTTGTTATCGGTATATACTGAGTATTATAATTTTAATACAGTTTTCCTGTCTTAAAATGTGTATACATTTTTTTGGCACCCTTGGTATATCTCACCAAGACAATTCTTATGTCTATTCCACCTTTGATAGACATTAAGTTGTTTTCACTTTTACAAAGAATGTATCTGTGAGATTCTTATGCATGTCTCTTGATGCATATGTGCATGAATTTCTGTTAGATATAAACCTAGGCGTGAAATTGCTAGGTCATAGGGTGGGCATATATTCAATTTCCGTAGATAATAACAACTGTTATTCAAAGTGGCTGTGCCAAAGTATGTACCCATTGAAGTGGGAGAGTTCCCAGTGCCCCATACCCTTCCCAACACTTGGTATTGCCTGACTTTCTAACTTTGGCCAATCTGGCAGTGTAGGGTGATAGCTCATTGTGTTTTTAAGTATTCCTTTTTAATTTAAATGATGAAAAGAAGTAACTTTTTAAAAGTAGGATGCATCTTGCTATCACTAGTGATTTGTCCGTTCTCTGCACCATAGCAAGCACTGAAAATGTTTGAAGAAGCAATAAAAGACCAAATGAATGCTTGATTTCAATGCTTCTTAATCCCTAAGTGTGTACCTATAACATAGCGTCTATCTTTGATAGGCCTGGGAAATTTCAGCGAAATGCATTTCAGGCATAACAGAGGCTTTGAGAAACAGGGAGATGTTTCTTAAAAAAAAAAAGAATACCTTGGGGTTAGGATGGTAATCTCTCCTTTTCTTCTATCTACACCCCCTCCTGACTTAAGTTGTGGCCCCACCGGCTCCTGAAGCGTGTCCTT
Organism: Hipposideros armiger; assembly: GCF_001890085.2. Lineage (NCBI taxonomy): Eukaryota > Metazoa > Chordata > Mammalia > Chiroptera > Hipposideridae > Hipposideros > Hipposideros armiger. The sequence continues at coordinate 481,560 of NW_017731399.1, read as the reverse complement.
GTCTGTGTGTCTCTTCCAGGAACGAAGATCTGATCAGCAAGTGTGGCGACGATGCCCGTGTCTACATCATGTTCCAGTATCATCTCATCATCTTTGTGCTCATTCTCTGCATTCCCTCCTTGGGCATCATTCTGCCCATCAACTACACGGGGACCGTGCTGGGTAGGCAGAGCTCAGCGGGCCCTGGGCTCTCATTAGACCTGAGAGGCAGCCTAGTAGACAGGACAGAGCTTGGGTCTTTGATGTCTAGACATCTACGTTTTAATTCTGTTTCTCAAAATTAGTTACATGACCTAAGGCAACTCACACTTTAGGTCTCTCACTGGTGACTGGAGATGGTATCTCCTTCATCACAAGTTCGGCCCAGAGCCTGGCATCTAGCAGGCAGTAGTAGTAATTCAGGATTATTCATGATCCCACACCACACCTGGCCAGGTGTTCCTGGAGGCCCCTTTATGATGTCTGACCCACTGCAAAGATCCCTAAACCTGATTTCTCCCTGTACCTACTCTGATGGACACAGACCATAGGGCAAAATTTGTCTCATAAGACAGCTACCTACACTTGTTATAACAGGCTAAGTCCTTTTGACAAAATAACATCATGGGTGAGGGCTTGGGCCTCAAAGACAGAAAAATCTTGGTTCCCCAACTTTTACCCACATCTGCTTCTCAGAAAATATCTTTGCCCTACTAGCAAATGATTTAATCTTATATTCAGTAAAGCCTCGGTTTTCCCAACTGTCACGGGGAGTGAGAGATAATGCGTGTTGAGGGCCTGGCACAGTACCTGATGTAGTAGGTACTCAGTGAACAACAGCCAGAATTTCTCTAAGAAATAGGAGACGGACAGAGCTGCATGAAGGCTGTACACCTATGTGGTGTAGAATAGCGCCTGAAATGCCCAGGTGCAGCCAGCTTTACCTTGATTGCTCAGGTTTCTACTTATTTTGACCTCAGTTAACTCAACGTGGCACACAGTGTCCATGCCACCAGATGCCACCACCAGAGCACAACAACTTCTGACCCTGTCTTTCCAGACCCTCACCCTAAGCTAGTGTGCTGGCAATGACGACATAATGCAGGATTTCTAGGCATGTTTTACAAAACCTGGAGATGTCTACACTGACAAACTAATACACTTAGCTGGAGGATTTACTCTGAGTAAGGAAGCATCACATTTTCTGGAGTTCCAGGTTTTTGTGATTGTTTTCAGTGGTAACAGCATTGCTAATTTCATCATTCCACTCAGCAAGCATTGACCGTGTGTCAATCACGTGTCAGTCGTGCACTAGTGATGCCACACTGAGACTCGGGCTTGCTTCATTGCCAAGGAGCCCCAGTCAGCAGACCCAGGGAGAAGACGAGGCCTCTGCTGTTTTTGTTGGAAGCTGGGGCCAAGCTCTGGGGAGCTAGAAGGAAGGGCAAGTCGTAGGCAAGCCCAGACACTCGTTTGAGAACCTTGAATCCTGGCATCTCACAGCAATCAAAGAACCAGGCTTCAAGTCAGCAACTTTCTTCTCTTTCAGACCGGAATAGTCACTTTGGTCGAACCACCATTGTCAATGTCTCCACAGAGTAGGTACCTGATCATCTTACCTCCCATTCTAATGTCTGAGGGTGTTGGTGGGGAGAGAAAGTTCAACGTGTGGGTCCGTACTGTGGGCACTGCTTTGCTGTTAAGAAAAGCCTGATTTCCTTGGGAACCTGTGTCCTATATGGGATGTCAGAAGTTGTATTCTCTTGGTGGGCCAGGATTCTTGGTGCCTCCGAGTCTCCTAAAATGGGTATCTTGGTGCAGTGTCTCTATAATGAGTGGAACTACCCAAGCCAGACACTCCTGAAGACTTGGAGAGATGGTCCTATTTGCTTAGTATGTCCAGTTCCTAACAGGCAAAGACCCTATAGTGAGTAGAGGTTTAGGGTATTGCTTCCTTGCCCACAAAATAGGCCCGGGTCAACCCTCATATAATCGAGGGATACATAAAACTGATTCCCACAATGGAAGGATGGAGAAATCACATGACCTGGGTCCATGCCCCACCTCTGCCATTAGCTGGCCCTGGGTCTAGGACAGTGCATCCATCCCCTCTGAGCTTCACTCCTAGTCTGTGGTGGGGGGAGGGCTGTTTTACATGATCGCTAAGCCCCCTCCAGCCTTCATGGTCCAGGAACCACGGATTTTACCATCAGCCAACCCAATGCGTGGTCAAATCAATTTGTACTGAGCTAGATGAGTCCCTGCTGGTTCATGTTGAGAAAATAGACCCACTAGATGTCTTGGCCACGCTTGACCAACTTCCTGACAAAGCAGAAGCACCAGTTCCAGCAGGTGTGAGTGGGGGTTCATACACACATGCCCCACCCCCCTCTGTCCCTGCACCCTGCAATCCATCAAACCCCGAAATCAACAGAATGGGGCTGCAGCTTCCTCTCACCTCTCCTGTCAGCCAGTTCCTCCCAGAGTGCTGCCAACACCAGAGCAGAGCTTACCAGCTTCTCCCAGGCCTCCACTGGTTTGAGGTGCCTACACCTTCCCAACAAGAAGTGAATTTTAATTAGGCAGCAAAAAGCCATCAAGGTTCATAAATCCATACCGGAACGTTCCTTAGAGACCACGTGACCTTGCCCCCTCTGAGGAAACTGAAGACCGAGGCGGCCAGCTAGATGGGGAATGTTAGGCGAAATGTCAGGCACTGGGACAAGTGGTGAGGAGATACTTTGAAGCAAGGCAGCCTTTCTCTCCTCAAGCCACACCAGATGAGCTAGGCCCTGTTTCTGAGCAGTCATCCTGGCCAGATGCCTTGGAACAGTATTACATGAGCCCGAAGCCCAAGTGCCACCACTCTTCTTACCAGGGGAGGTGTAGCAAATCCACTGGGGCCACCTCCTTCCTCCAAATCCTTCCTCCCGCCCTGGTAGGACCCCAAAGTCCCTCATCACAGTGGTCGGGCAGCCCTTCCGTTTGGCCTGCTGGGCAGCTGTGGGGGTCTGGACTGCAGCCACTAACAGTACAACATAGCGATGGGGAGTCTCTGGGCTCACCCCCCAGCGCTGCCACTGCTAGGAGTGACCTCAAGCAGATCACCTACCACTCTGGCCCTCAGTTCCCTAGGGGTAAAAGGAAGACAGTTAACAGGACCATCCTCACGTGGTGTGAGAGTCTAGTGAGAAAATGTGTGTAAAGTACCTCGTCCCGCCCTGGGGCTGGCATATAGTAAGCATTCAATAAATGTTAGCCTTAATTAGCCATCTCACCACTGCCATCCCTTCCAAGGTGCCTGGGTGTCTGGAAGCACTAGAGGGTGGTCTGAGGGAGAGGGGGCTTGGGGGGAGACTGTGTGTGTGTGTGGGAGAGGGGGCCTCACCCTGCTGTGTCTCGCTCCTGGCAGGAGTAACATCCTGTGGCTGCATGGCTTCTTCTCCTTCCTCTACTTCATCACCAACCTCATCTTCATGGCTCATCACTGCTTAGGGTTTGTGCCCAAGAACTTGAACTCCAAGGTGAGTAAGTCAAAAGAGCTCCCAGAACTGCTCCCTCCCAGCTGGAGCCCCTCTGCAGCGGGACCTTCCCACGCCCAGCCTCAGAGGCTCCCCAGCGGAGCACATTTTGCACACCTGTGAGGAGCGGTCTCCCCTGAGCAGAGAAGCTTCCTCCCCTTAGCCCTGTGATTCATCGCCTAGCACCCCTGCACGGCCATCCCAGTTACTAAACCACTGAGTCATTTCCAAACTGGTTGGTAAATAGCTGTTCCCAGGTGCCTCCTACCCTTGCGCTCCTGCTGCCCTGTCCCCTCTCCGAGGGCCCCTGGACCTCCTTACCCTCCAAAAGCTCAAGGGTTAAGAAACTCCTGAACCAGCAGGATCCGTGTCCCCTGCTGAACCACTGGGTAAACATTTTCACTAGCCTCGCCCACTCCAGCTATGCCCCAGCTCCTTGCCCCTTTAGAATCTTTCTGAGGTCAGAGACCCCATGTCCTGCCCCTAAGTCTCCTCGCCGCCTTGGTTTGGATCACTCCTACCCCATCTCCCAAGCAGACCCTGAGACAAGGGTTTGCGTAGCATTTGCTTATTTGGGAGGCGATCCTAGGAAGGGCTGCTGGTGGGGGAAGGACAGTGGAACTGGGAGAGAAGCCTGTGAGGAAAGGGAGCCAGCAGCAAGGGCAGCTCACCCCTAGGGAAGTGGATGCTTAATCCCATGGGAAGCTGTGAGAATTGCGGTAGAGTGGATGCCCTAGAGTTTCCCAGCCTAATGGTGGCAGTTGGGGCACTTTCCCATGAACTCCCTGTCCATCGCTCTCTGAGGGATGCATTAGGGGGCTTTACCTCTTCTCCACTCCTTGCCCTGCACGTGGGCTGCGCATGCTCCCAAGGCCAGGAAAGAGGCCCTGGCAGTGTCCCAGTGTTTGAAGGGCACAGGTGCCTCTGGGTGTGGAGATGAGCAGCCAGGGGTCGTGGGCAGGCATCACAAGGGAAGAGGCATGTGAGCTGTCCAGCTTTGGTGGGGAAATGAAAGAGTGAAGAGGAACAGCCCTGGTTCCCACCCTCAGCCTTTCAAAGGTTCAGTGAAGTGGGATCAGCACCTTCGAGGGCATCCATCCGAATGAATGATTGACTTTACCCCAGAACCCATATCCACATACCCCTGAAAGGTTCCCCTGAATGCTTCAGCCTGTCGGGCGTGGCAAGTAGAAGCTCCTGGGCCGTCCAAAGACCCAGACATCCAGGAGTTCATGTGAACACGATCTTCCTTTTGCATTCACCCTCCCCACCTAGGTCACAAGGACACTGATGATCACCTATGTCCCCAAAGAAATCCAAGACCCAGAAATCATCATTAAGCATTTTCAGTAAGTGGGTTTGGGTGGGCTGAGCATGCACTGCCTCCTGCTAGTAACCCTGCCTGCGTGCTCCTGTGGGTGGTGAGCCAGTTCAGGAGGGTGGGGTGAGAGATACCCCAGGTGGTCGCTCACCCTGGACTGGGCTGAGGGTCAGCCTTTCAGAATGAGGGGGCCCTGGGTCCAGAGCAGGCCTTCTGAGGTCAGAGATTCCATGCATGGTGTGGGTGTTGGGGGGTGGGGGAGCTAATTTTCCTTTCCCTCATTGCTCCAACTACAAGCCCAGGGAGTCCTGGACCACAGTTATCTAAAGCAGATCATCTTGAGACGTCTTTTGTGACCCAAATTCCCAGCCCCAGGAGCTCATTATCTCTCCATGAGGAGCAGTTTCCAGCTGTGCCGCTTGGCCCTGTTCTGGGTCATCTGGGAAGGATGTAGCAAATCTCAGATTACCAGGGATCAACCCTGAAGTTTGGCTTTAGGAGCAAGAGCTGGATTCTCTGCCCAAGAACCAAGAACCACACAGGCAGCTAAGCCACCCAGCCGTGTGGGCTGAGGCTCTGGGCACGGGCTAGGGTGGCACATTCCCAGCCCCACAGCTGATTCAGCATCCATGTTTGTGGCTGCAGTGAGGCCTATCCAGGGTGTGCAGTGACCAGAGTCCACTTCTGCTACGACGTCAGGACCCTGATTGACTTGGACGATCAGAGGTGAGGCTGCAGCAGTGCCTGTCTGGGTCTGGGGTGGGGATAGAAGAGGAGGATGTGGCTCTGCTGGCCCCACCCCCCATACCCCTGACCACAAGATCCCTCCCCGCCCCTCCCCATTACTCCCCTGTGGACAGGCGCCATGCCATGCGGGGCCGGCTCTACTACACGGCCAAGGCCAAGAAGTACGGGAAGGTGATGATCAAAACCCACCCCTGCTCCCGCCTGTGCTTCTGCAAGTGCTGGACCTGCTTCAAAGAGGCAAGTGACAAAGGTGTCCTGGGACACAGCAAAGGAGGGGCTGGGGCACTGGGCACTGGGTCTCCAGGCTCTGTCTAGGGCTCAGGCAGTGTCCCTCACCTGCACCCTTAGACCCCAGGACCCATTCAGCCTGCTCCAACGCTGCAGCACCTTCCTCCGTTCCTTCCCGCCCATCCTGCCTCCTTGAGAATATAGAGGAGCTGAAGCCTTTCTGGGCTACCGCGAGAGCGATCCGGGGAGGCTTTCTCTGGCCCACTTCTGGTCTTGGATGGGAGGACCAGAGAGAATATAGTAGGTTGCTATAGCCTGCCAGGCCTCAGGCTTTCACAGAGATAGGACAGGAACACGTGAAGGCAGTGGGCTCCATCTTATCACCCACCCACTGTGGCTAGAAGGCAGCCTCAAGACTCAAATATCTGCCTCAGGGAAGCCCAGAATTCTAGCCAGTCCAGAAAAAGAATCATCCCCCTTTCCTGAAAATGCTGCAAACCCATCTTCCTGCTCCTCTTGAGTCTACCCTAAGTCCTAAAGCATCTGATTACCCCAGCTATGCCTCACTTTCCCCAGCTCTAAGAGCAGGTAGCTAATTTCAGAGTCATAGCCTCTTCCTGTTCTAGAGTTGCAATCTTGGAGCCCACCTGGGGTCCTTAGCTCTTTGCCAAGCTTCAAAGGGAGCTGGGGATGGAAATGAGGCCTCAGGCCCACCACCTCCTGGGCTACTGAGTAGAGAGAGGCCTCATGTCCAGGCAAGGCCTTCCTGGAGCTCTGGCCTCTCCAGCTTTGAGGGCCATATCTCACCCCAGGTAGATGCAGAGCAATATTACAGTGAGCTGGAAGAGCAACTGACTGATGAGTTCAATGCCGAGTTCAACCGTGTTCAGCTGAAACGTCTGGACCTGATCTTTGTCACCTTCCAGGATGCCAGGATGACAAAGCGGTGAGTGTCGGGGCTGGCAGCTTGCTATGCCCAGCCCAGCCCCAAGAATAGGCCTCTGCTTCTCTGAAACCATCCTCCTTTACCCTCATTTCAGCCAAGGGAAGGAGGAGAGAACCTCCCTCTGGTTTGCACTATCCTGGCCTCCTCTCAACCCCTCCATGCTCCTCACAGGCAGCCGCCATCTTGCTTTCCAGAGCATGGCCACATCCATTTTCCCCCAGCTGCCAGGCTCAGCTTGTCTCCAGAGATGCCCAGGCCCTGAGCTCCTCATTCCCATATGTCCTTGCTTCAGCACAGAAGTGGTCAGGGTAGCCTGTGAACTCTTGGTTCCTCTTCGGGAACAAGAATGATAGCCATTTTCTCCCTCATGACACATCACCCCTCTCCTCACCACAAATGACAGAGTCAGAATATAGAAGCTCAGCTGGCTGTGTCTCCTCTTGTGCTGCAGGTCTCCCCTTATTCATAGTCTTACAGCCTCCTCTCTCCTCTGCCCCAACCTCTGCAGCCCCACATGGATCAGGTTCACTCTGGAATGTTCTAAAAGTATCCTTAGATCCTTAGGACTGGGTCAAACAGATGACAGCCCCAGAATCAGTCTCTTGAGGATTGTCGGGGCCCACCTCTCTCTGGGGAAGTCTGATCATGCACAACACTTTGTCCTTGCCCACCCCAACCCTACAAAGGAACAGTGGGACAGCCTAGAATTTAGTCACAAATAATTGTGTGCAATTTTGCACATCACTTACACTCTCAAATTTCATATCTTTCAAATTTGATTACATATGTCTTCCCTGTCCACCTCTCAGAGGGTTAAGAAAGATATATGTTCTATTCTGTGTGTGTGCTATATAAAACAATACACCTGCATAAGTCAATACTGTTTATTTTCTGAGACACTGTCACTCAGTAAAGAGGATCTGAGGTTTAATTACAGCAGAAGCATGAATGAAAAAAAACACAAAGATGGAGCTCTAATACCAGCACCTGCCCCTCTTTGGTTCTGTCTGCAGGCACCTCAATTTAGTAATTGGTGCAATTGGGAGTATATTAATTGCCAACTAGCACAGCATCGGGTACACAGAAAGAACTCAATAATTGGTATTGATATTAAGATGAGGCTGAAATTAGTACCTCCCCCGTCAACCTCAGAGAAAGAGCATGTCATTGCACTGTCACTGCTGTTAAGAGGCCCAGATATTAACTGAGAACTGTGTGGTTCCCTCCCTTTCTGGACAGTCACTCCCTCTAATGTCCTTTTCCTCCAGCAACTAAGCCTTAGGAACTACCCACCTCTAAGGCCCTGGGAGACCTATCTAAGGCTTCAAGAATCCCCAGGAAGTAGATGAGCGCCCACCTGTGGGACCCTGGCATGACATCCCCACAAGCCCGTCAGCCTCACCCCCAGACTCCTGTCTCCTTCCCCCATCTTCACAGCATCCTGGACGATTACAAGTACATCCAGTGTGGTGCGTCCCCCCAACAGTCCTCAGTGACCACCATCGTCAAATCCTACCGCTGGAGGGTCGCCTTTGCCCCACACCCCAAAGACATTATTTGGTAAGCCCCCTCTGTCCATTCCCTCTCCTTTGAGCTCCTCTGAGACTGAAGAAGGCAACAGGATGTGAAAAGGAATCGAGACCTCTCGTCCCACTTTGTTGCCCACTTACAGTCCCCACTGGGCTGGGCCATGTCCTCGTCTGAGCACCACAGCCTCTGCCTACTCCCAAGCCCACCCCACCACAAGTGTGAAAGGCACCAACCCTTGGGGAAAAGGTTTTTCCTGCAGAAAGAACTCAGATCTATTTTTTGGCTTACGCATGGGATATATTCAGAGCATTTACAAATGGCGTGATTGAGGGCAAGGTCCAGGGCCAGTTGCATGCCGGTCTGGGCCCTTGGGACTGCATTAGACCAGGGCAGCCTGAGTCCACAGCTGGCATGCAGGAAGCAGCTTGTGGGCTCTGTCTAAGGACCCACCTGGGGTCCTAAGTCGTCTCCTTCCTCCATCCCTCCCCAGGAAACACCTGTCTGTTCGCCGCTTCCATTGGTGGGTCCGCTTTATCGCGATCAACACTTTCCTCTTCATCCTGTTCTTCTTCCTCACCACACCTGCCATCATCATCAACACCATCGACATGTACAACGTCACCCGCTCCCTCGAGAAGCTGCAGGTGACTCCTCTGCTCAGGCCAGGCGTGGGGGCCCCAGGGAGGTGAAGGAAGAACTCAGGCGAGGATGGGGTGAGGGGCCCATGGGGACACAACTCTAGAGCCTATGTACCGCCAACATGGTGGAGATGACAGCAGTGTAAATGGTGGCATGGAGTTTCTTTTTTTTTTGAAAGGGATGAATGCAGGTGGCTGCCCACCTTAGGGACTGGGACTGGAGAATAAAGGGAGAGTGGGGGAGCTGCAGGCAGGTTCTGGAGTGAGTTTTGGGGCTTGGGTGGTCCGGTCAAACGTGGGTTCAGAGGGCTTCTTTAAATCAGGCCACCCCAGGCCCTCTAGTGGTACAGAAGGTGCAGCAGAGGGTGTGGCAAGTGTGACAGCTCTGTTCTCCCCCTGTTCTCTAGAGCTGAAGTCCTTGGTTTCAGGGATGGGGTTGAGGGTGGGGCAGAGTGAGGTAAGTTTCAACACAGCCTTCTGAGAGAAGCAGGACCCCAGATCTGTCTCCACGTCCCTCATTTCTAGACACACCCACTCCACGGTGGGTGTGCTGGGCCCTGCAGGAGCCATTCCTGGAGTCAGAAGATGCTTCATACTGACAGGGCGGTTCGGAGGAACTGAACTGGCCCATTCCAAGTTCTATAGCCTCAGGCTGTTATCATGGTCCTAGAGGGCTTCTTTCCATAGTATCCCCATCCCTCTTCTATCAGCATGCACATGACACATGCTTGTACACACACACACACACACACACACACACACACACAGACCTCCTGCTTACTTTTGCTCTCCTTTGTCATCTTCACAATAAACTCCAGGTAGGAGCACCTTGGCAATCCCTGGGGATTCTTTTTTCATATCCTTCCCAGCTTTTTACTTATCACAAAACATCACATTAAAGATAGTATCATCTCCCTGAGGTATGAGGCATGAATGACAGCAGATGGCTCTGGCCTTAGCGTGAAGTCACTAGGGGTAGCCCAGGTTGCCCCTCCAGGGACCTCAGCATAGAAAGTCTATGCCCCTTGGGGATGCCACTTGACCTTGGGGGTGTCAGCCTCTTCCTATCCCCAGCTAGGCAGACCCTGGTCAGGAAGACAGGTGAGAAATATCAAGCCCACTGTGCAGACTCAGGGAAACCAGGCCTGCTCTGGAACTCAGCTTGAGGAGGAGGCCAGGAGTGTGGGAGAAGGCAGGGGTGGCCTACAAGGTGAAGGGGCTTTCTTGCATTGATGTCTCTCTGTCCTCCTCTGCTCCGCCCTTACAGAGCCCAGTAATAACCCAGTTCTTCCCCTCCCTGATGCTCTGGGCCTTTACAGTGACCATGCCTCTGATTGTCTACCTCTCTGCCTTCCTCGAAGCGCACTGGACCAGGTAAGCTAGGACCTCCTTTCCTAGGCCTGCTCTTCTCCCCAGTTCTTCCCCATGCCACCTCCATCCACCTGCTGTGCAGATCCTCCCATCTGGCCTATGGAATGGAAATTGATACCCGAAACCATCCTAAAAGAGGGGACTGGGTTGTCTCCGGGCCTCTGCCTTCAGGGATGCTGAGACAGGACTACCATTTAAAGGATATGGGGCCAAAGCCAGTCCTCCTTGGGCTGCTCCCTCAGCCTCCAGCCATGTACGGAGGGGATGGAGCTGTGGGCAGAGATACAGGCAGAGGGCGCAGGATGAGAGGGAGAAAGCAGGGTTTACATGGAGAATGTGGGGAAGGCTGCTATGGCAAGGAGCCCATGAACTCCATCTGACTGGAGGCCCATGTAGCCCACACAGTGCCCACATTTTAAATTCCCATTTGTTAGCCCTAATAATCCTATGGTGGCTAATTGGATAGAAAGTATTTGTTATATCCTGGGGCAGGTGGACCTGCTTTGGCCTGAAGGACAACAGTTATGTCCTACCATACTACCGGGCAGTAAGCCAAGAGGTTTGTCCTAACAAATCCTTCCCGGTCTTTCCTCTGGCCCAAACAGGACTTTTGTTGATTACTGAAACTCTAAAGGGGTCCTGAGTATCATTGGTAACGTCCTTTTCACAGATATCGAGTACATGACACATGTGCCTCCCCTTCCTGTGCCCAGGGCAGACATCACTGCTTAACCATGCTATTCTTTCCTGCTGCTCCCGGTCATAGCCTCACCGGGCTCCATGGAGGTGTCACTGGGGTGTGCTCTTAAACCAATTTTCTAGGCCAGGTAGCTGTCTCTCTCTTTCTCTTCATCCTGAAGTTAGGCCTTGGTTCTCATCACATCTCACTCACTGAACAAATCTCTCTCTTTGTTTCCTTCTAGATCAAGTCAGAATCTTATCATAGTGTACAAGTGCTACATCTTTCTGGTGTTCATGGTGACCATTCTGCCCTCTATGGGACTGACCAGGTACCGCACCTCTAATTATCCCTCCTCTCAGCCAGGCTCACCCTAGAGCTGGAACCTCCTCTGTAGGCCGACCTGTGATTGCTGCAAACCCATTCCTCAAATGACAATCCAGGGCCTGTCACGAGCCTAACATGTCCTAGGTGTCATGTGAACTCTAAGGTGTCAGCCATGACCTCTGCCCTCAAAGAGCTTATCATTGAGCTGGGAAGACAAGCCGTCCCTACCAGCTCACTGGCAGCCCACGTTGGGGAAAACGCAGCCAATGTGCAGTAGAAACTCAGAAGAGGGAGAGGACATTGTAGGAGAAATGGCTTGGCGAAACTTTGCTGAAGGAAGTGGCCTTGAGCTGAAAAGCCCAAGGGTTAGGGGCAGGGGTGACCCAGCATTAAGAAGGAAGAGAGGCTGTGTGGGTGGGCTGGTCAGCTGAAATATTAGGATGCAAGAGTCTTTGGGGATTGGGCAAGGGTGGATGGAAGGAGCGAAGACAGTCCAAGAGGAATTGAACCCCAGGCCTTAGCTCATAGTTGCTTAACAAAAGGGTTGGCCTTGCTCTTGCTTCTAGTTTGGATGTCCTTTTCCGCTGGCTCTTTGACATCTACTATCTGGAGCAGGCATCCATCAAATTTGAGTGAGTACTCGAGGGCATGTTCCAGGTGTACCCTCAGTGTACACTGGGGCTGCTGTGGGTTCACTCCAAGTGGATACATATGTCCTTTATTTGCTCACACAAGTAGAGATGAGGGCATGCAAACATTCTCCTTAGGCAGCCTCTTAACCTTTCCTGTGGCGTAGACCCCTTTGGCCACCTGGTAAAGCCCAGGGACGCCTTCCCTGAAGTGTTTGAAATGATTATAGGTTTACAGGAAATTGCCCCCCAACAGTGTCCTGTGTAACCTTCATCCAGTTTCCCCCACTGATAACATCTGGCATAACTACAGTACAATATCATAACCAGGAAATTGACATTGAAACGATCCACAGAGCTCGTTCAGATTTCACCAATTTTACATATACTCTGAGTAGATATCTTTAAATGCACAAAATACCTGCATTACAAAGAATACCAGTTATACTGAAATATAGTTATCAAATATTTTAAAAATCGAATTTGTAACACAATCTTTGTAACACATTTAACAACAGGACAAATCATTTTACATATAGGCAAGTTAGAGTTACATTTTATTGTTTCAAAGGCATCACTTTGAAAGCTGATGTTACTTAGCTGAAAGAAGAATATTATACTGGGGTAGGGAAGATCTTTTAACAAGGCAGCATGTAGGTCGTATTGGACCTCCAACCAATTACAATTTTTTTGTTTTTGTTTTTAGGGGTATAAATGTTGAAAATACTAATTTTCAAGGATATGATGTTGCAAATGACACCCAAGTTTCCGTAGCTTGCTCTATAGAGTGAGGATCAGAATTCTCCAAGTTTTCTGTAGTTCCTGCAAACTATCATTGTAATAAGCTGTTGTTTTTTCCCAAAATGAATGAGTTCATTTTTGGCTATTCAATATCTTGAATACAGTTTATATATGAGAAAGAAAACCATTGTGAGTCCATGACTCAGCTCTGATGCCATTAAGAAAAAATATCTTTTGAAGGAGTTCTGAAATATGTCCAGGGCTCTCAGGTTACTCTTTTCAAGGAAGTTGACAGAATTCTGTAGATGGGGACTCTGGAAATCAAGAGATGCCTGGGTCACCCATGTGAGAAAGGCAGCTTGGCCATTAGGTGACTGAATGACTCCTAGTTAAAGCTGGGCAGTTCCATCACATACACATCTGCAGAGAGGAAATTTTCAGTCCTGTGTAGTTTAGCAGCATGTCTGATGACTAGCATCATTTTGAAGTTGTGATGAGCACAAATGATATTGTAAAGTGTCAGCAATGACTGCAATGTGAAATGAAAATACCTGATTTCAGTGGGGACAAACCCACTGCCATGGCTGACTTTGCTGTGGTTTTTTTTTGCCCACATTCTTAATGGAAGGAAATGCTAAATTGCACTTAGAGGTTAGTGAACATAAAGATGTAATTTTTTCCCCATTCAAGGTCACAGACCTCCCCCCCACCCCAATTCTACTCATGGACTCTCTAGGGTCTGTGGGTCCAGGTCAAACAGCCTGCTTTAGATCAAGCCAGTACATGCATCTCCTAACACATCCACACCTTATGTAGACCATCCCCATCCCTGCTCTGAAGGGCCCTTGTTAACTTTAATTGGGCTGGGAGCACAGATTATGAAATGTATTCTCACCATCTCTACCTCCACGCCTCCCCCTCTCCACTCCATCCCTGCTCCCTTGGCACTTTTCTGCATTCTCTCTCCTCCTCCCTCCCAAACCTTTGCCCTTTTCCTCCTTGTCTTCTGCTGCTGTCTTCCACTCTCCCCCATGCCCAGGTGTGTGTTCCTGCCAGACAATGGCGCCTTCTTCGTCAACTACGTGATCACCGCAGCTTTGCTTGGCACAGGCATGGACCTGCTGCGCCTGGGGTCACTCTGCCTGTACAGCACCCGCCTCTTTTTCTCCAGGTCGGAGCCAGAGAGAGTCCACATCCGTAAGGTGAGGGTCAGGCCCTTCTCTAAGCACAGCCCTCAGAGTTCCACTTGGGAGGGTGCCAGGAAGGGGGCCTGCTGGAAGCACCAGGCGTGGGAGGCATGGTGAGGTGAGGTAGGTGCTTCTTGGACTTCTTGGAAGGCAGGCTGCTTCCAGGTCTGAGCTGCCGACCAGCTCCCAGAGGACAGATAAGGAGCCACAGAAGCAGCCAAGCCCAGGGGACCTGGCCACCTTAGGGTGACTCCTGCCTTCTGCCCCAGGACCAGGCCATAGACTTCCAGTACGGGCGAGAGTACGCATGGATGATGAACGTCTTCAGTGTGGTGGTGGCATACAGCATCACCTGCCCTATCATTGTCCCCTTTGGTGAGTTATCCCTAAGGCACAACCAGGGCTTCACATCCTCAGACGGGGAGGAGGAGTTGAGCCCCACAACATCAGACCACCTCCTGGAGCGGGAGGAAACCGGGGAGAGCCTGTTGGCAGGCCAGGCGGTGTCAGGGCCAGGGCCAGGTCAGGGGGCTGAGGCTGCACGGCTGCTTACACAGGATGTTTGTTGAGTGAATGCATGAGTGAATGACTCTTTACCAAACTGACAGAATAGGGGGCCTTAAGGGAAGATGGCTGTCCCAAAGGCCGGCACCCAGCCTGTCCTTGGCCCTGTTGCTCCGATCTGACAGACCCTGAATTTCACTTTTCAGTCCTTTGGGGGACCTGGGACAGCACAGGCCCCAGCTGGGGAGCAGCCACTGAGTGCGCCTCTCTCTTCTGTCCCCCAGGACTGCTGTACCTGTGCATGAAGCACATCACAGACCGCTATAACATGTACTACTCCTATGCACCGACCAAACTCAATGGGCAGATCCACATGGCCGCTGTCAAACAGGCCATCTTCGCGCCGCTGCTGGGTCTGTTCTGGATGCTGTTCTTCTCCATCCTACGGTTAGGTAGGCAGCGGCCTGCTGGCCCTCCCACC
>NW_017731399.1:464579-465976 GCF_001890085.2 Hipposideros armiger | reverse complement strand
TGAGGGACTACCTGTTTATTAGAAAAAATGCTCATTCTGTGCACATATTTTGGGGAGGGAGGGAGTTTATCGGCTTGTTACCACTTTTCAAAACTGTGATATTTGTTTTATAACATTCAGTCCTGTATCCTGAGTTTCTCCCCTGACCATTGTGTTCTGAGCCGTCTCCTGTGTTATTAAAATACTGTTTAAGCACACGCCGTTTAATGGCTGCACTAAACTCTCAGTTTTAGTCAGTTCTTCGCTGTTGGATATCAGTGTTGTTTACCGTTTTTGCTATTACAAAAACATGATAATAAGCATCGTTCTGCAGTAACCTCTGACTGTAAAGACCGATGTTTAATATTTACGTAGTTAGGAAAACTGCTACCCTAAAAAAGGTACCAAATAGCGCCAAGTAAAACACAAGTGACTTAAATACGGGGTTGCTTTTCAGTGCCATTAGCACAGCTAACTGTGCACGCTCCCAAGGAAAGGTGTGGATCAGAGATAGTGTTTGGGGGCAATGGCACAAATGAGTAACTCAAAGCTACTTCCCGGGGACTGTGATGGGGAGGTAACGGATGGGTGGAGAAGGACATGTTTAATGGGCATTTAAGTGGATACTTAAGTCAATTAAATGTTTTTCATGGAATCCACAAGATGCCAAGCTCTAAACTGGTCAAATAGTACTGAAGCATGATGTCATTGTATCAGGCTCATTGATTCCAGTTGTTAGGAGGAAAATTAGGCAAGAGACTCTCTGCTCCAGGCTTGAAGCCCCTGCAGAGGTACGAGGTGGACCCCAGGCACCTGTCAGTTAGGGTGGTGTCTCAGCCGGCAGACCCCCGCCCACAGCCCTCATCCTCAAGCACTGAGCCCCTTTTCTTCTCGTTGGCAGGTTCACTCCACAGCATCACCATCTTTTCCCTTTCCACTCTTATCATTTCCATGGTAATTGCCTTCCTGGGCAGTCTTCTGGGGAACTTTCAGAAGGCACATGACTATAAGGTGAGTTGCCAGTCTGCTTTTCCTCCACTGGTTCTCCCCTGCTCCTGGGGGACACAGCTCCAGGATACCCTCCTGACCTGGGCATCCACAGCACCTCAGAGATGAAAGGTTCTAGACTTTCTCTCTGCTTATGGGGTGTACAAATTCTGTGTGTGTGTGTGTGTGTGTGTGTGTGTGTGTGTGTGTCTGCATGCATGCACCTGGCATTGGCCCAAGCACTGGCCCCCTCACGGGATGGGAATATTTAGAAGACAACTGTCCTTTCCTCTTCTCTCCTCTGACATCTCCTCCCAACAGCAGACTGCTGGCCCATTCCTCCTACAATGTGAACCTGTCCAGCCACTGAGCTATGAGCACCATTCCAAGGGATGGAGTGTTGAGAGAAAGGCTGGAGTGAAGGAGAAGGG
>NW_017731399.1:462599-463404 GCF_001890085.2 Hipposideros armiger | reverse complement strand
CCCTTCCTCTGACACAGCAGGACTTGGCCCAGGTCAAACTGCTGCCGTGGCCCTGGCTGAAGAGCTGGGAAGATAGAAGATCCAAGGTGTACTCGACGTTCCGTAAAAGGAACTCAGAGAGGAAGAGAAGGGTCAGGGAGAACCTAGCCACAGCAAGCTCAGTCGTATAGACGCAGGGACGTGCTGGGGCCCGGCCTGAGGACCACAGGCTGCCTCCAAGGGCACAGGTGCCAGGCAGCGCGGCACAGACAGAGCTGCAGGAAGCTATTGGAAGTCTGCACTGAATGGTAAGGCCAGGGTGGTGCCACATAAGTGAGCCCATTGGCATGTGAAGAGACCAGACCAGACTCAGAGTGCAGAGCCCCAGCAGGCTGGGTGTTGGCTCCCACACTGTGGCTCAGCCTGTGGGGGCATGAGTGCTGGTCCGCATCCCAGCTACAAGTATGGATACAGGGCCACCAATGCATGCACTGAGCTGGGGACTGGGTCGACCCATGCCCAGAAGCCCAGGCGCCTTGGAGGAGCACGGCAGAGGGCACTCGGGGAATGCTTCTCGGAGGAGGGAACATCTACTCCAACTCCAGGAATGGGAGTAGAGGTTGCCAAGTGGAATAGGGTGTGGGGGAAGAGCATTCAAGGAATGCAAAGGCCCAGAAGGACAACCTGGAGCATTTGCAGAACCAAAGACAGCCTGATGGAAATACAGAGTAGGGGGCAGGGCCCGGTGGGAGAGCGGGCTTTTTAGTCATGGCAGAGTTGGAGGCAAGTGCAGACACACGACAGTGCTGGAGATGCCCACTCCCAG
>NW_017731399.1:427106-461599 GCF_001890085.2 Hipposideros armiger | reverse complement strand
CAGATGAGCAAAAATAAGAAAATAAAAAGTGCATATTCCCACCACCCAGAGATGCCCATTGATACCTCAGTGCATACTCTTCTATACTGGGGGGTGCCAAAAACATGTGTACAAGTGGACACTTTGGTCAACGCTGCTCAAGCAATAGTTTGCCGTAATCAGAAGTGTCTGGATGCTGATGGTCACCACTTTGAGCACCTCTTGTAATTGCTGAAGTCAAACGTGACTTGTAGTCATCTTTTGTTATCGGTATATATTGAGTATTACAATATTAATACAGTTTTCCTTTCTTAAAATATGTATACTTTTTTGGCACCCTTTGTATGTATAATTTTTGCTGAAATGAAATAATACTGCATACCGTTTTATAACCCACATTTTTCGTTAACAACCTCCATCTTTCCACATATATAAATTTTTATGTTTGAATACCCAGTCCATGTTCAAATTGTCCTAAGTGTTCCAGACGTATCTTTTATAGCTTGTCCAAAGCAAGACCCAGTCCAGTCTCGGGGCCACATTAATCTGGCACCTGTTCCTGTCCCTTTAATTCTAGCACCATCTCTTTCTAATGACTTGTTGGAGAGACCAAGCCAGTAGTCCTGCAAAATTTTCCACCTTCTGGGGTTTTCTGTTTCTTCATGACATTTTACAGCAGGTTCCACTACCTCCTTATTTCCTAAAAGCGAGAAGTTAGATCCAAAGGCTTGATAGGTTCAAGTTCAACACTAGGTGCTAGACTACATTATAGTTAGTGTTGTGCATCACATCAAGAGATACATAATATCCCGTTCAGTCCCACTAATGATGCTCAAGTGATCCCCTGATGAGGGGCTGACAGCTGGCCTTTTCCATTGTTCAGTTACAGTTTTTCCACTTACAACTAAAAGGTCATCTATGGGATTTCCTTTGGCGTTATGCAAATGGCTAGATTCTTCTGTAGGAAACTTGTTCCCTCATCAGCTAGAGCTGTTTGGTTTCACTGAAATGAATTCCTACAGGAAAGGTTTAATTCTATCCCACAATTACCTATAGTCAAAATAAGGAATTGGTTTAAAAGCCACGTCATAGGATGACAAACAGCTTTATCCCCAGTACTTCCTGTGTTTCTCTGTTCTACTACCCACCCCCGCAGGCTTTCCTGAGACCATTCCTGGATTTGACAGATCACATGACCAAGACCTCAGATAGCAGTCACAGTATCGATTCACAGGCTAACCAATGACACAGCCCGAGGGAGCTGTGGATGCACCTCTGAAGCTTATTAAAAAGTGCACTCGCTCAGGAATGTGGGGGGGTCTCTCTCCAGACCGTAGCATAGGGGAACGTAATATCATGTACCCCTGGGTTCAGTCTGACCTGGAACACAGAATGAATGGCGTGTTGAAGGAACAGTGGACCAGGAGTTAGGAGTCCTGTACTAACGAGCCCTGGGAGGTCGTAGATGCTCATTAAATGACCAAGAGTAATTGGGCTGGTGGAATGGCCAGGACTTGGGGTGCTGGTGAAGAAGGGAGGATCGTGGTTTGGAGGGGCAGAGGTTCTGGGGGGTAGGGTGTAAGGGGGAAGGGTATGCCCAGAGCCTTGCCCCAGATGTGACCTTACCCCGATCTCCCCTCTCTGTCCCGATCAGCTGTATGTGGCCACTGTGCTGCAAGAGCCAGAGATGAACCTGACCCCGGCCTCTTCCCCAGCTCGGCACACCTACGGCACCATGAACAGAGAGCCAGAAGACGGAGAAGAGGAGAGTAGTGTGAGGGGCTTTGCAAGGGAGCTGGATTCGGCCCAGTTCCAGGAAGGCCTGGAACTGGACGGCCAGAGCCAGTATCACTGACGAGGACCCGAGGCTTCCACCTGGCAACTCCAGCCAGGAGTGGCGGCCAGGGGAGGTCCTGGACCTCCCCACTACTTCTGCAGACTTTGGAAAGGCCCAGCGTAGACATCTGCTGCCCTGGCCGTTGGCCATGAGGAGGCCCCGGCCCGCTGACCAGCTACAGCAGGAGGTGCTAGGCAGTGCAGAGGGACCCCTGGATGGGATGGAGGATACAGGCAACCACCACATCTTGGGAGAGGTGGCTCAAGCCCTGGGCATAGAGACTGAAAGCTGGGGGACCTTCCTGGGGTCAAGATGGAGGAGGTGTGCATAAGGGAGGAGGCAGAAAGAAGCCCACCGAAGACTCTCCCTTCACCACCCTTCCACCAGCTGCCCTACCAAGGAGCTTATGCTTTTCTGACCTACCCCCCACCTTCACTCCTGGCCCATCCCTCCCCTGCAATCTGAGGAAGCAAAGGTATGTGTGCTGGGCCTCATTAACAAGACAGGTGACTACCTCATCCAGGTTTCCCTGCATGGGGTTCTGCAAAGAGAGAGTATCTGCACACACACACCCCACCCCGGAGCAAGGGGCAGCTAAGACCCTAGATCTGAGAGGCAGTGAGTGAGGCCCTTCCTGTTCCTCTGCCCTTCAACAAATGTCCCCGGGAGCAGCAGGGTAGAGACCCTTCTCTTTTGTGTTCTTGTAAGGGTAGCTCGGACATGGTCACTCGGGGCTCATTAAATGGGACCTGTGTGCATTTTGATGGAGGCAAACCTCGACTGGTTACTATAAGGTGGGAGGGACAGAGGCAGAATTCATAGAGGGGGTCTTCTCCCAAAACGTTGGGACATGCCTTCTCAAGCTCCAGGGCCTAATGAGAGGACCCCGAAGGCCAAGGAGTGGCCACTGAGGGCTGCTCCTGCCTCATACCCACCTGAGTGCCTGGGCACCCAGCATGGCCAAGGTGGGCAGCAGCTTAGGGTAAGATGTCCATACTCCAAACTGAAGGTACTGGCCATTCCCTGGCCTCCAAGGAGGACCTTTCCTCTCCTCTCAGGGCCACCTTGCACTCTTGGCTGAAGACCACTCAAGTGGCCTCCAGGCCGGTCCTGGCTCAGACACTGGATGCCTTGCCAGGGGTGGGGTGGGGGTGGGGGTTGTGTCCTCCACACAGAAGCCCTTTCTAGTGGAGTAAGGCTGCCCTCTCAGGGCTGCCACCACCTGAAGCCTGGAGGAGTCAAATCCTGAGAAGTAACAGTGGTGGGGACACCCAGCACCTTTGCCCCAGAAAGGAGGTGTAGGCCTCTGCCTCTGGGGACAAGCCCCCATCAGGACCACCCGGCACCCCAGCAAAGGAGGACATGGAGAAAGGCCAGTTGGGGCCTCAGTGGACCAGAATGAGCCAAGTTGAATGGGGTGTGCATGCTCTAGAGCCCTCCAGAGCGCCTTCCTCCAAATATCAAGGTCCCTGCCGCCAACCTGCTGAAGGTGGGCCCCAGGCTCACCACACCTGAGTGTTTTTGCCGGGTCCCAGGCACCTGGATGCCCCTAAACTCAGATCACCTGGGCCTTGTCTCTGCTCCATCTTGCCCGCATCCCAGTTCCGGAAGTTCCAAGCTTTACCCCACAGGGGAAATACTGCTCGGAGGGGAAACGTTGCTGTAGCCCCATCCCCCCAGGTCTTGGCTGAAATTTTGGCTTGAAGGATCTTATCAGAGCGCTTGAGTCTGCTGGGAAAGAGGCAGTCTCTCCCCCTCCTTGTCCAGCTGGGAATAAGGAGGAAATTATACCCAGCACCCACAGGACCTCCTCCCTAGCATTTCACCAGCCAACAAGGAGACAGGTCCTTCTCAGAGTAGGGTGGTCAGTGCCCCAGCAGGGAGCTCCAGGCCCTGCCTGACCTCCAGAGAGACCTGGTGTGTTGTGTGTGTGGGAGTCCTGCCAGACCTGTCCTGTGGGCTCTCCGTCACTGGGCACTGCCTGCTGGCACCTACCTCTAGTCTCTGCAGCGCCTGCGGCGCTGTTCCCATTGCTTCCGCTGCTGTCCCTCCTCTCTCCTCACCCTGCCCACCTGGCAGCCTGTGGAAGCTGCATATGGAACGGGTCCCAGCAGATGACACGGCAGCATGCCACAGGGCTTCCCCTGCTG
This sequence comes from Hipposideros armiger, assembly GCF_001890085.2. NCBI lineage: Eukaryota > Metazoa > Chordata > Mammalia > Chiroptera > Hipposideridae > Hipposideros > Hipposideros armiger. The sequence continues at coordinate 457,633 of NW_017731399.1, read as the reverse complement.
AATTTGGGCCAAGTGCAATCTGGTTCTGAGAGAATGCGGTGCGAATGTTGGGAACGTTCCAGAGCTCACTTCTCTACTGTTCCTGGAGACCCAGGCAACTCACAGGGCTCCCCCACAGCCACCTGGCCATCCTCGGTCACTGTGGGGGTGTGGAGGTAAGCAGGCTTTGGCTCCTTATATACCGCATCCGGGTACCTCCCCTCTAGCCTGCTCTCTCAGCCCACACCTGCCTCACACGTTGGCCTCCATCCTACCCCACTGGCCCACTTCCCAGCTGCCCCGCCCCGTTCGGTCCGTTGAAGCACCCCCTCTCAGATTTGATCCATTCTGGAGGGAGCTGCCTCTGAAGTAGGGCGGGGAGGGGACCTGGTATTGCCTAGAGCCCTCGTGAAGTGCCCCACTGGGCCTAGAGCAGCTCCACGCCTGCCTGCCTCAGACACTTCTAGAAGCAAAGTGCCTGTCAGCAGCATCGCATCCTCTGGGGACCCGGGTGGGAGGTGTGGACTTTCCTTGGCCACCACCACTAAAGGAATGTGCCAGGATGTTGAACTTTCTTGTTATTAATGCTATGACCGTGCCTTGAATAAACAGTCCTCCCAACCTCCGCTGGCCTGTGCCTCTGCCTCTGGACCCACCCAGCAGCACCTACCCTCCACCTGGAAGGAGCCAAAGCCACTAAGGGATGAACCTCCCTGAGGGCACTGGGCAGGAACACCACACCTTGATGTCTTTGACCTCTGGGGCCAGAGTTGCCCCTGGGGACTTCCATGGCCGCTGACGGCACAGGGGAAGGCCTGAAAAGTGCTGCTTGGTCTGCTAGAGAGACAAGAAGAAGTGAACCTGCCTCATTCTTCCTGCTATGGACACCTGACTGCTCCCTGAGCAAAAGGGAGAACTTCCTGGTCTGTGAGCTACCCAGAATCCACCAGTGCAGTCTCCTCTGAGCAGCAGAAGCCCCGGGGTGATGCTTGGCCCTGAGAACGGGCCATTGGCCAGACTAGCCACTGAACTTGATAAGATGAAGGCTTCAGGTAGAGGCCCCCAGAAAGAGTGGCAAGCAGGGCTCAAGTCTGCACCAGCCTCAGCCAGCAGCATGAGGGCAGGGGGAGGGGGAGGAGAGATTGGACATTGGGAGGTGTGTGAGGCTGCTAGGTCAGGCCTTCACGGGATAGGAAATACCCTCTAGCAAAGGCTACTTATGTCTGCTCTTGCACCATGACAAGGAGGAGAAAAACTTCCTGCCCTGGGGGCCATGTGTCCTGGCCTGGAACACCAGGGTCCTGGCCTTCTAGCCAGCTTGATGACCCTGGGCTGGTCATCTCCTCCAGAAAGTAGGGGTAGGAGGACATGAGGCCGACTGCTCTGTCTTATTACTGAACAGAGCAGATTCAGCTGGGCGGGGGTGTGGCAGGGGCTGAGAAAACAGGATAGGGGAGGCCTCTTCTGCCACTGCTCCTGGTGAGGACACACGGCAATCTTGGACAGCCTGCCCAAGGGCTGTTCCCCAGCACCCCTCACTGGACCCTCTCCTCAGCCTTTCATAGTCCATCAGTGGGCATGGGTTCAAAGCCCCTCATGGCATGAGCCTGGGCATGGGGCCCATCCCCTTTATCCCTCTCCCCTCAGAGCAATTATTTTCCAAGTCAGGTGAAATCCACAAGAGCTGCTCCAGGGGAGAGATGTATAAAGACCACCCTGGCTGGGTGGGAGGGGCTGTGCCCTACTGTCTGGGAACAGGGCTGGGCTGATTGCTGCTATAGGAACAAGAGACCGTTTCCTAGGATCTGTGAAATCCTGCCATAACCGCTGCCTCTCAGGGTCTCCTCCAGTGGCCAGCAGGCTCCAGGGCCCCCCAGATCACAGGCCCTGGGCCATTCCTTGGTTCAGCAGACCATTCAGGGGACTTTGCTCAGGCAGAGACAGACATAGAAAGACAGGCAAAGAAGCTAAAGAAAGAGGGCTTTGGCCTCTCGCACGTGAAGTCCTGAGGAGGATGAGGTCGGTTAATCCGCTCTGTCCTCAGCAGGCCAGGAGGCCTGGAGGCCTGGAAGGTGGATGTACCTGGTCTGGGATGGGCCTGGGGGGAGAGGTCAAGAGGGACGCCTGGTGCCAGGGAGGCCCAGGGAGACTGAGTGCCATGCTGGGCTCTGCTGGGCTGGGGAGGAGGCAGAAGGACCCTGGGGTCCAGGAGGCCAAGCATGAGGTGGCCACAGCCACCTCGAGGGCCGGCTCTCTGCCACTCTCCCAAAGCCATCGTGCTGGGCGAGGCTCAGGTCTGTCCCGAGGAACCTCCATTCTGGCCCAACTCTAGGTTTCTAAGTCTGCTCTGTGGCAGGTATGGCGGGGGCCTGGCTTATGGGAAGGCACTTCCCAGGTTTTCTCAACAGGATATTTTCTGAGCTCTTCACTGTCCCTCAGACTTGACAACCAGCAGCCCAGCATCTCAAGCCTCCAGGGCTAGGGTTCTCCATCCTGTCTGCAAATGACTCTCCTGGGAGATTTTCAACAGCCCCAATGTCCAGGCCCCATCCTGGGACAAATCAAACTTTCTGGGATGGGGCCCAAACACCCCTATTTTACAAAAGCCCTCCAGGTGACTAACGTGCAGGGAGGATTGGGTGGGTAAGAAAACTGACCCCAGCCTCGCATCCCTGGAATGGGGCAAGCTGGTCTCAGCACCTCATATTGTTGCTCACCTCGGGGAGGGTGTGGCCCTGCAGCCTGTAAATCACCACACGTCCACAGGCTGGGAAAGCTCCCTTCACTCAGCTTGCAGGGAGCGCCAATGTCAGGTGCCTGGTAGGTAATCGAAGGTTAGGCCCAAACAAACATCAGCTTTCCGGCTTATGCGGGATGAATACCTAGCACTAGCACAACTTCTGTTGTCATCATCTTCCTCTGCAGTAAGTCCTACTGTGTGGGCTGGGCAGACACACAGTGGGCCTCAGGGGTCACTTCCGGCGTCAGCTTCAGCAAGGGTTTAAAGAGTCTCCTCTTCCCTCCGCTCCAAACACAGAAGCCCCAAAGTGGCTTTTCTGTCAGCCTTCTCATTTCGACTGCAATAGATTCTAAGTGCAATACACAAATTTATGTAAGGGTTTTTGGGTAGGGACAAGTGCTTTGAAGAAAAAGTAAAGCAGGATAAGGAGAGGGGGAGCGACTGAAGATGGGGTGGATCCAGGACAAGCTCTGTGGAGAGGACACGTGAGCATATAGAGGCTGCGTGAAGGGGACAGGGAAGATCTTCTGCAGGGCCCAAGGATCGGTGGGGCAGGCAGGGTGGCCGGAGCAGAGAGGCGAGGTCTGAGGGGGCAACAGGGCTTCACAGGCCACGGTTAGGACTCTGGGGTTTACTCTAGTGATATGGGAATCGACTGGAGGATCCTGAGCAGGGGAGCAATGTGATCCCCTTAGGTGTTGAAGCAATCACTGTAGCCACTGGCTGGGGACAAGGTGGACCGGAAATCCACCTTGGAGGCATCCAGGAGAGACAATATGGCAGCTTAGACAAAGACAGGGCAGTGAATGAGGGGAGAGGTGGAGGACCCACAATAGGATCTGAGGATGGATTAGAGGTGGGGTCAGAGTGAGAGCAATGAAATAAAGATGACTCCAGTTCTTAAGCTGGAACAGCTGGGCAAACTGGTTAACTGAAGCCGAGGACGCCGGAAGGGGCGGGGTGAGGGAAACTACCAAGTTCTGTTTTGGTCATGTTACTTTTAAGATGCCTCATAGGGATGTTGGACAGGTGGCCTGATCCAGAGTCTGGAGTAGGAGAGAGTTAGGTGCCATTGTAAACGTGAGAGTCATCAGTAAGTGGGTGGTATTTAAAGCGTGGCACTGGCTGAGGCCTCTGCGTAAAAGAGGGGAAGGAGAATCTGCAAGGGAGCCTGAGCTGGAGTAGCCACGAGGATGGAGGGAAACCGGGAGAGCCTGGTGTCCCCAAAGCCAAGGAAAGTAAGGGACTCCAAGAGGAAGGAAAGGGGCCCCAGCTCTCACCACGCTTGACAGTAAACACGGGGCACAGAGGAGTGAGTTCAAGGACACCACAAAGAAGCACTGGCCAAGTTAGAGTGCTGGATGTGCCATTAGACAAACAAGCCGGTTTCTCCCACAAATCAAAGGCGTGAGGAATGGGAGAGGGGCTGGTGGAGAATGAAAGGTTTAAGAGACACAACCAGACGCAATGGGTGGCCCTTGGTTGCATCTTGAGTCGAACAAACCAGCTGCATGAAGATGTTTTTGAGGCATCAGGGGAATTTGAATATGGACTGGGCACTAGGCTGTGTTGAGGAGATACGTTTATCTTGATAGTGTGTTTATGACATAGGTTAACAGGTGGAAAAAAAAGTATCAGGGGCCGGCCAAGTGGCTCAGTTGGTTAAGAGCTCACTCAAGAGTGCGAGTGCTGTGCAACAGGGTCGCCGGTTCAATTTCCGGCCTGAGCTGAGCTGCTGCTGAGCTGCCAACAGGTGGCAGGATGGCTCAGCTAAAAAAATTTAAAAATAATAAAAAATTTAAAAAACATTATCAGAGGTTCATATGGAAGACTTTACAGGTAAAAGAACAGGAAGTCTGGGATTTGTTTTAAAACTCTTCAACAAAATAAGAGGGGTCAGAGAGATCTTGAGTTGCTCACCATTGATGCTGGGTGAAGGGCACATGGAGATTCACTAGGGTCTGATTTTTGTGTATGTGAACGTTTTTCCATAATAAAAAGTTTACTGGACCGGCCGAGTGGCGCGATGGTTAAGAACTGGCTTGGGATGCCAGAGGGCCCCGGTTCGGATCCCACATGTGAGGGCCAGTGACACTGCCCTCCACAGCTAAGATGCTGAACAACAGCTCGACCTGGAGCTGGGCTGCCGTGAGTCACTGGCGACGGTGTAGGCTGCAGCCCCTGCTGCAGTGGGTTGCCATGGGCTACCGTGTGTAGCCAGCAGCCAGCATGAGCGGCCAGCAGCTGCAGTGAGCGGCCGTCCAGAAGCCGGAGACTGATCTGACTCACCTGGGAAGAGCGCAATGATGGTGCCAACTTGGGCCAGTGAAGCAACGTCCTCCACAACTAGACTGAAGAACAAAACGACAGCAATTTGTCTGTTCCTCTTCCCCCAATTCCCCAATAAAATCTTTTTTAAAAAAAAGTTTACAAATAAACGAAAGAATGGTCAACTCAAGTGCTGCTGAGCAGAAGAGCAAGATAAAAGACTGAGATGTCACCCTGAATTCGGCAGGATGGAGGTTGTTGGTAACCTGGACCATAACAGATTAGGGGTGGGGATGAAATAGGTTTCAGTCTGCTCATAGGAGTGAGAAAATGGCCAGGAAAGACAACTCTTTTGAAGAGTTTTGCTATCAAAGGAGGTAAAGAAACAGGACTGTAGCTGAAAAGAGAGGAGGGGTATAGGGTGGAGTGGTTCTTTGTGTCAGATAGGACATGTGGGCTGATAGATGACGGAAGAATACGTTACAGGGCTGAGACCTGGATTAGAGGAGAAAGGAACTACCCCCCCCATACACACACACACACACACACACACACACACACACACACACTCACACACACTCATGCACAAGCAGAAGGTAGCCTTCAAGAGAGGTGAAAAACACCCATGCTTAGGATGGCTCAAGACACAGGTCAGAGGAGGCTGTTTGGCCTTTCCAAAGTCAAGTCACCCCAGTCCCCTGAGTGGGTGTCAGACATTCAAAAGTCATAGGCCAGGCATGGCCTCCAGAGTCGGATCACAGAGCAGAGGAGGCCCTATCTCACTAAAGACCATGGGGCTCAAGAAAAAAAATGCTTCTGGTGCCACCGTGGGAAAAGCATTCCTAACACGCTCCAGACCCAAGGTCTGCAGTCACACAGCCCGGCCGGCCTGGCCATCTGAGCTGGGGAGGCTCGGCTGGCACCTGCAACATTGGTCTTGGCTGAGAAAACTGAAGCCTCAGGGTGAGGGCAGCGGCCCACGTGCAACCCTTCCAGCCACTCACAGCCCAGCTCCAGGACCCCACACCTAGAGGCCAGGAGCATGTGGGGTTTAGCCTGTTTATATAATGCCCGCCCCTAATGTTACTCTCTCCCCAGGCTCCTGGCTGTCTCTCTATCCTGTCTTTCTGAGCCTCCTGAACACACTCACACCTGCTCTTCAACCCCAATGTACACTCCAGGTTAACCCATTTAATGTCCTGAAGAAGCCTGCCCTGGGATTGGCACTTTCCCCTCCAAGGAGGATCTACAAGCTTTCCTCGGAGTCTTTGTGCCCTTTGCTGCTGTCCTGGCACCTGGACCATTCCTATCCCTGGCCTCACCTTGTTTACCAGCAGGTGGGCTCCCAGGTCTCTGGATTAGTGTGGGCATATGTTGTAACAAACCAAGCCCCAAATACTTAATGGCACAAACAAACAGAAGTTTATGTCTCTTTCCTGTAAAATTCAAAATGGGCGAGTCCCTGCTCTACATGCTGCAGAAGTACCTGGGCCCCACTAGGCACTTCTGATTTGTGGGCTCTCCCCTCCAAGAAGTGATTTAAGGACCCAGGGTCCTTCTACCTGTGGCTCTGTCAATTCAACATATGGTCCTCAAATGCACTGTGAGGTCTGCATCAAGATGGCAGAAGAATGACAGACCACAGAGGAGCATCCAGGGGTTTGGAGGGGACAGGTGTGGGAGTGGCACACATGTCAACACATTCCAATGGCCTGAACTTGGTCACATGACCCATCAAATTGCAAGGGAGGCTGGGAAACGTAGTCCAGTTTCTGTGCCCTGCTATGGCAGGCAGTTACCACCACAGATGCCTAGCTCCACCTCAGCCACTGGCTTGGCTTCCCCTGGCCCTCCCTTCTTTTCTACCCACTCTAGCCTTGGCCCTCCTGAGCCCGTCCTCCCACCACGCCCTAGGTCCACCACCCTGCAGCTTCATCTGGCACAAGTTGACACCCAAGAAGAGACCAGTCCTGGAGGGTCAGAGAGGCACGCAGAAAAGGTTTATTCCTCATGAGTTTATACAAACACAGCATAGAGCATAAGATAAACGTGCAGACAGCTCAGGGGGAGGGCTCAGGGCCTGTCCCGCTGCTTTCTCATCTATCCACCTGCCTAAGTACAGGCATACACCGGTCAGAAAATTTGGGAAGTTGGGGGTCCACAGTTGGTGCAGGCAGAGGCAGAAAGGAGGGTTGGGAGATGAGACCCAGGCCCTGCTGGAGTGGGTGGTGAGGAACGCAGGGCTCTCTGGAATGAAGTCACCCCTCTTCCTGGGACTTCCACAACCCCCCCCCCACCTTGCTGGCTAGTTCATTCTAACAGCAATTATGAGGGAGCTCCCACCAGAAGTGCAGAGTGAGCAAAAGGGAGATACTGCAAAAGACAAACCACTCTGTCAGGTGCCTTCAGGGTGGGACTCTGAGACCCCTATGAGCCCCTCTCCCAGAGCCAGGTCACCTCTCCCTTCCTCAGTGTTTCTCCCGATTACCTGCCTGTGATTCCACCATGAAGGCTAAAATTGTCCCTCCTCCTCTGTCCTTGTGAAAAGCAAACACCCCTGGGAGAGAAAAGCATTAAAGGCAGGCGGGAAGGGAAGGTGCCTGGCTCGCAGCCATCCCACTGAGCACTTAGCTCAGGCTCACCTGGGAAGGGTAGCTGACAGAAGCGCCCGTTCCCTCAAAGTCCTATACGTTCCTGGCCCCATGCCATCTGTGCCACCAAAATGCTGCTGCTCCTCATGACAGAAGAGGAGGTGCCAGAGGGGAAATAAGATAGGCAGGGAGGAGCTACTGGGGCCGGGGAGCGGGAATCCAGAAGACGCTTCCTGAAGGAAAAGCCACCTCATCCCCCTGTCTGCACTTACGTGGGGGGATGGGGGATGGAGACCCAGCCCTGCTCCATCACCTGTCCAGTATGGCCAAGGGGACAAGGACCAAGATGCAGGGAGGCCTAGGAGAGCTTGGGCTACAATGGACACAGACCAAAACGCAGACACAGACAAATGGAGGCCCCTGGGCAGGAGCTGCCTCTTACTCGCCGTCCCAGCCTCGACTCATGGCCTGTACTATGGCCCCATAGAGCTGGCTCCAGGCGGCCCTCGTGGCTGGTGTGAAGGCGGGGCCCAGGCACTTCTCCAGCATGTAGAGCAGGGACTCACCCACCGTCTGCAGAGGCAAGGAGCACCGTGTCATTCCCAAGGGCAGGAAGGCATCACTCCATTCCACTGAAGAGAAAACTGAGGCTGGAGGCTGGTAAGGGCTCCTGGGCCTTTCTGCTCTCCTGCACTGGGTCCCTGCTTCCTGTGCAGGATTCTGCCCCAATCCTTGGGTACCATATTGTGCCCACCTTTTGGCTGAAATCTGAGGCTTTGTAGTGAATAAAACTTTTCACTCCACTCCCAGCCTAGCTGAGGCATTGCCTGGGACCCCCAGCTCAGACCAAGCAGTCATTGCTCCCAGGCCTCAGTTTCCTCCTCTACAAGGCAGCATTCATGGTGTTAAGAGCCCAGGCTCTGTAACCAGATGGACCTACTATTTCTGACTCTAGTATTTATTAACTGTGTGACCTTGAGCAAGTTATGTAAGCTCTCTGAGCCTCAGTTGCTTAATAAGTAAGACAGAGGAAGTAAAAAAGTTCCAATTCACTGGATTGTTGAAATGATTAAATGAGATCATCTATAAAAAGCTCTTAGCACAGTAAGCCTTCAACAAGAATAATGGCTCTCATTTGTTATTAGTCCTAATAAAATAAGGTTCATTTATTTCACAATATTTACTGAATATCCACTGAAGACCAGGCATTGTGCTAGTGCTGGGGATGGAGGGAACAAGACAATCTTGGTCCCTTTGAACCCAAGGTGCTTCCCATCTGGAAAGGTGGCTGGACTGTGTGGCAGACTCACGTCAGCGGACCCCATGAACCCCACCTTGAGTAGGGGCCCTCCACCCTGACACTGGTCTCATCCGTCTGAGTGGCTTTGGCCAATGGGACATTAGCAAGAGCGATGCAAGCAGGGTCTGGAAAAGCACTTGCACACCTGGGCTGGTCCTCTGGGAACACGCCGTCTTAGACTCAGGTGCTGCTCTGTACAGAAGCTCGGCTAGACTACCGAACGATGAGGCCACAGGAAGAGAGACCCCCAGGGTGTTTTGGGATGGTCTTATACACAGCAATAGAAAACGGAGCAGAGTGGCAAATCCCAAAGGCTCCTTACCTTTCCCTTCTATGGTTCTAAAAGAAGCCATACCAGAGAAGAAAACATGGAGGCTCAGAGAGGTCAAGGCAGCGCCAGGGTCACACAGCAGGTAAGTACCAGATGCAGGCCCCAGCCCTGGTCATGTGAGGGCATAGGAATGGGGAGACAGGGGAGGACTGGGAGGGAGTGGTGGCCTCAGTTGAGGAGCTCCAGAGAGAGGAAGAGCCCCTTTACCCACCGACAAGGAGCTGAGCTTGACGCCCACTGCACGGTGCTTCCTGCCCAGGCCTGTAAGGTAGTCCTCCAGCGAGGACAGGTCCTCCACATTGGTCACCGCAGTGTCAATCACGAGCATCACCTGCCAAAGCCAAGGTAACACTGAAACAGGGCCAGAGCAACCCCTCTGCTCACAAGCACAGTCCAGAACCCGGGGGTCCCAACCGGTGGCAAGAGAGGTCACCAGGACACTCAGTTTTTGAGGACCAGAAACAGAAAGTAATCTGTGTCTGTGTACAGTAGGTGCTTAATGTGTGGTGACCAAGCTACTAATGTTACACAGTGAAGGAAGCCCCTCTCCTCTGAGGGACGCAAAGCCCTAACCACGCTTGCAGACCAGTGTCTGCCTGGGACGAGGGGACACTGAGGCCCTGTGAGAGTTGAGGGCCTCTAAGCAAACCCCATCATGGTTTTCATAGGCAGGTGGCCCCTAGCAAATCAGTGCCAACACCACCGACAAGAGCCAAGGGACAAGGCGGAGGGCAACGACGGCTGGGACCAGCTGGCTGAGCAGAGTGCCAGAGAAACCTGCCTCTGGTGCTGCACACTGGGCCCAGCTCAGCGCCGAGGGAAAGAGGCAGAAGGAGGGGAGTAAGGCCAGGCCCAGGACAGAAAACGGAACTAATTTTCCCCAACCCAAGTCCCTCATTCTCCCCCAGGAAGGTGTCCGCCTTCCCCTCACCTTCCTGATGTGGTCCAGGAACTCGGGGGAGGACAGGCATTCCTCTGGGCTGGAGAACTGGCGGCAGTTGTACTGGAAGAGGGGCAGTAGGTCGGGCTCCAGGTCAAACAGCCTGTGTGGGGAGGCCCAAGTGTCAGCCCTGGGGGTCAGCCCCTGCAGGCCCCAGCAAGCCCCAGAGCCCTGGCTGCCCACAGTGGGAATGCGTTTCGGCCACAAACTACACACCCTCCAACCTGGCACTGATTCCTTCACCAGCTTTGCTGGTGCCCTCTTCTTAGAAAGAGCATGTGTGCCCAGGCCACTCTAGGACCCAGCATGTAGCAGCCCCACCATAAACAGTTAGGGGTGCTGGGACAGGAAGGGATCCTTAAACAGGAAGCCTGGAGTTCACCTTGTGGAAAGAGGAAATCTCTCTTCTCTCTCCCTCTCCCCCTGCCCCCCACCATCTCCTCCCTCCCACCTTCCCATTCTTAGGTCAGAATCTCCCAGTCTTATCTCATCTCTTCTGGGGCCAGAGTGGAGGGAGGGAGCTATGGCCAGTGAGACTAATAATAGTATTCAGAACTGTTTACACTTACTGAGCATTGAGTACTTTACATATGGTTAACTTGTGCATTCCTCACAATCCGACGCAGTGGGTACAACTGTTATCCCGATTTTATAGAGGAAACAGAAGCCCAGAGAGGTTAAGTAACTTGCTTAAGTTTACACAGCTTGGAAGCAGCAGAACCATAGAGGGTGCCTGAGAAGACAGTGGGCTTGGGGAAAGCCGGAAGGCACTCGCTAAACGCTGAAACTCGCAGCTACTTCTGAGAGGGCTCATCAGGGTTTTGTGTAACTCTGTGAGTTTATTTCCCTTTTTGTTGGTGGGGAAGTTTTGCAAAGCTTCCTCAGAAGTTCTGGGCTGGCTTAGGGAGCCAAGGATCCTGAAAAACCATGGAGAAAGGGACCCTTGCCCCTTGGGTGATGGCAGAGGAGTTTCAGAAAGACCCTCAAGCTAGGGTTGAAGAGTGGCCTCCGCCACCCGCTTAGGGGCTGTGCACCCCTCTCCCCCTTAGCCCTCTCTCCAATAGTGAGAATTGAGTGAGCATCTGTCATCCCTTCCCTGGCAGTTCTCTGTCTAGCCTGGTCCTTTCTTCGAAAGTGTGCATCCTCCGTTTCATTGCTGGAAGTGCACTCTCCTGATGCCCGGACCTGTGCCCCACCGGCCAGGCGCCCCGCACCCCCCACCACCACGCATGGGCCCTGGGGGGCACCCCCGTCTCCCCTTACTGGCAGCAGTTGGCACCCCCGGAGTCACCATCCAAGCAACGGACACTCAGGAAGCACAGAGCCGGGGATGAGGCTCAACGCGGAGACTGGCGTCTGCTGGCCCGAGTGTAAGGAGATCCCGACGAGGACCCCCGCCCGCCCCCAGCGAGCCAGGTTGGGAGTAAGTGTGCGGCGCTGGACACAAGATGCTCCCACTGCCCGGTGAAGAGCAGAAGGGGTGGCGCCACCCGTCGCCGCTTACTGCTCCTCTGACGCACATCTGGAGATGCCCCCAGCGACCAGGCAGCGAGCCAGCTGCCTGGAACCCATTCCTGGTGAGACCTCCCGCTCCCCGCCCCCCGGGGACACTCTGGCCACCCTCACCTGGTGAACAGCACTGTGCCATGCTCCAGCGGGCTGCTGCTCACCGCCCGCCAGCTCTGCCGGATCAGCTCGGGCTCCAGGCGCTCCATGCTCGCCCGGGGGCGCGGGGCGCGAGACTGGTACCCTCGGGGCACGGGCACCGTCACCGCACGAGCTGCGCCATCTCAGCGGCGACGCAGGCCACTGTGCACCCCTTGCGGCCCCTGCGTCTCGTCCAGGTGGGATCCAACCACCACACCTTCTCCGTCCTAGGTGGAGGCACACCAACTCTGCCAGCCCCGCTGGCGCTTCTGGGGACCCTGCTCCGGCTGCTGCACCCTGCGCCCCGCGGCTCCGAGCGCGCCCCGCCCCGCGCCACTCGGCTGGGGCGCTTTAAAGCAACCGCGGTCCCCGCCCCCCTCTGTTCATCAAGGCGCGCATCTCTGGGCAACTGGCTCTGGCCGGAAACGACCCGGTGTCATGGGAAATGCCCAGGCTTCACAGCTTAACAGAAATCATCGAGCCTCTCTGGACCTGTTTCTCACCTGGAAACGGGTGGTAATAGTACCACCTGCTAGTTAAGACACTGTGTTGAATTCGATCCCCTTGTGTAGGCTCTGCATGAGCCACCTCTCCACATTGTCTGGAAGCATTTGAGCTTGCCACCCCCTTGGGTTTGAGTTTGCTTCCTTCCTCTCCAAGGTCGGGGATGCCAGGTCACCTACCTGTGTGACCAGGCTGAGGCTGGGAGTGCCCTCTGCCCCAGCTCTGGGTCTGACTGAGGCACCCCCACACCTTGAGGGCCACCTGGGCCCTCTGCCTTAGGGACAGGGCCAAGGCCGCAGTCATTTCCAGCTAGGCCTGGGTTTTCCTAAGACTCCACCTTTAGAGATCTGTGGGCTGCAGTTATAACCCAGCTCTGCTTTGCCAGGGTGGGGTCTCAGGTACAGCAGCTGTGAGCACTGCGCTACCTGGACACTGAGGGCGTTAAGCTCAAACATTCTACTATCCCACAATTTTTAATGGACTTTTAAAAAAGTTTAAGTAGAAGTACTATTTATGTTATTAAATATAAGTTCAGGAACAGAATCTCATACTTGCCAGTCGGGTGTGAAGCTGGTCACCTGTCCATTAGACCTATGCTTTCTCTCATTCAAGCATGGAAGTTCCTCGAACTGTAGCCCAGGTCTAGTGGCCCGGGTTTGGGGGAGCAAGCCCCTTTTCACCCTCGTTTATCATTTTTTGCAAGTGTCTGAGCCCATGTCCTCTCAGTCCGTCCACTTCTTTCCGTTTCCTCAGCTGTACTGAGTGCACAGCTGCGTTGGGTGTCAAGGTCACTATGGGCCTCTCAGCCCGCCTCCCGTGTTTTCACGGATACAGTGCGGGCAGGTGTTCTGGGGCCATCGGTTATGAACAGGCTGTGGCTCCTTGGCCAGCCCTGTGCTAGGCATGGAGTGTTGAGTCCCTGCCTTCCAGAACTTCTCCTGCTGGCCCCAAATCGGGACTAGGGGCCTCAGCAGAACTCTTCTTTCATGCACCCAAACCCAGTGAAACCATCTAGCTGCTCTCCCTCCAAGGACCCAGGACTCTCAGTACCCCCTGTTCCCCTCTTCCCCGTCTCCCCACACATCTCTGGGGGCTCGGGGCTGAAGCACGAGTGCAAGGCTGTAAGGCAGCCAGGCACGTGTCCTAAGAGTTCAATAGATCCTCATAGAAGAACACAAAGTGACTGGGGGCTGAAGGGAGGAGCCAAGGGTACCCAGGGATTAGACTTCCAGCTTGGTACCCCGTGGTCCTGCCGACAGGTGCAGCAGGTCACGGGAAGGTCACGTCTCCATCAACCTTTACCTTCTTTCAGTGCCCAGATGCCCAGTGCTCCAGGCAGGCCACCTGGCTCATCGAAGACTGCCCATTCCACCCAGTTGGCACTTCTTGACAGCAGTCTATACTCAGGCCCCTTCTTGCCTCCTTTCTCCTCTGGACAGGGTCTGGGATCTGATATGTTAATGGGAGGTAATGGCTTTAGCTCGTAAGTCGGCACTCACTCTGCCTTTCTAGAGCAAGGAGGCAGGAGAAGCTAAGTGCATTCTAATCTCTGCTCCCCTTGGAGAACAGGCCTGAGGATCTGGCTGGACCTAAGCAGTCAGGGTGGTGTATTCCCACCAGAGACTGAGGGTCTGAATCCACATCTGAGGGGCTGGGGAAATGTCACAGGAGCTCCCCTCCCTGCCTGACATCTGTCCATGACTTGGGCAGGAGCTTCTAATTGAAGAGAGTTCAAATACACTATAGCTCTAGAGCCAGTGCTGACATTGGGTCAATTTATCACCAACAATAATAAAGTTACCATTTATCAAGCATTCCTGTCCTGACATTGCGCAAAGCACTTGGCATCATTAACTCTTTTCATCCTCACGATAACTCTATGAAGCAGGTATTATTTATTATACCCTCATTTTTCCATTGAGGAAACAGAGGCAAAGAGGTTAAGTAACTAGCCCAAGGTCACAGAGTACGTTGTGGGGCCAGGATTTGACCTCAGGTCTCATTCTGGCCCATCCTTAGGTTCCCATGATCTGTTGCCTCCCTTACTTTAATGGACTGTGACCAAGAGCTGTGTGCACAGTTCAGACCAAGCCAAGGTCACCGGGTCTGGATCAATGGTATACTGGAACCGGCTTTCAGATGGCATGGGAGAACCCACTGTGCACATCTTTCCAACTTGTTCAGTGACATCAGGTTGGTAGCCTCAAATAGGCCATGGTAGAAGTATTTACACCGTGGAAATTGGCAAATGCTACAAATCAGGGCTTTTTTTCCTCCCAGAAAACCACTGGTCTGGGTGCACAAGGCAACACTGGGCCCTAGATGAGCTATCAATGCGTTCAGCAGAGTGTACAAGGGAATAGGCTGAATCTGGCTGCCTCTGAGCTGAGCCCAGGTCTTCTCCCCAGGGGACCCAGGGCTGCCAGCTTGTTTGGGGAAAGTGCTTCTAGTCCCAGGACCAGGCTGCAGAAGCAGAAAAAGCCCAACTCGGTGCCTAACCCTGGCCCCACTCTTTACTAGTCATGGGACTGTAGGCCAGTAGTTTAATCTCTCATGGGTAGAATGGGGACAAAAACAGCACTGACTTCGCTGGGCCTTTTTGAGGATTAAGTGTCTCAGATGGGTCGGGACTTGGTAAACCAAGCTGTGCCAGCCAACAAGTGTTCGGTCCATCTCTAGCCTGCCATCCTCAGGGCTCCCCACTTCTAAAGATTTGTAGGACCCCTCCCTTCCCCATCTCTAGCTACTGTTAGTCCTAAGCGGGAAGGGGGGCTCAGGCAGCCCAGAGGACCCCCAATTTCACAGGGCAGGGCTACTCCTCTTTCCTCCCTCCCCCACGGTCCAGCATTCACCTATTTTGGACCTTTAACATCACTCCTGATAACAGAAGATCCCTGTCAAGACTGGGGCCTCTGGTGGGCTTAGAAAGGAAGCTGCTACAGGGCTAGGCCACTCCACTGTCACGGAAGTAGACGACTGTTACTGTCTCTCACTCCTGTCTATACTTGTGTGGGCAGGTTAAACGAGAAAAAATCAGGTCCAGCTTCCTACTTATTTTGGAATGAGTTTAAATAAATCAAAATCGTTACTCAAGTAACCTTATGCACGAGAGTGTCCAAATACCCTCTGGGGTAAAACCGGGCTCACCAGCCCAGCCCGGGGCCTCTGCTGGAATTAGAATGGCCTCAGACATGAGACACAATAGAATGGTTCCTGCACCCAAAACATTCTTCTCTTTCTGGGAGCCAGAGGGCAAGTCAGATTCAATGAAGTACAAGAACAACATGGCATTCAAAATAAGAGCTATTTATTACAAAAGTAAATGGCCTCTGATCATCTGTGGAAACTTTTTTTTTTAATATAAAATGTGGCTCAAGAAGCTGACTGGAGTGTGGACTAACAAATGTCTTCTTCCTCCACCAGCGAGTTTGTGGGGCCTGTCACAGTTCTGCCAATTCCTGGGCGCTGGGGCCCATATTCAAAGCACCACGCTGACAGCCCCTCTCCCCAGCATCTTCCAACAACAGACCCTGAGCACTTGAAGCTGCATCAACCTACGTAGCCTGGTCCCCAGAGAAGTACCTATCAGTCTGGCAGAAAGGAGGAAGAGTGAATGGGCAGACCAGTCTCCTTCTCCCATCCTTGGAGAGCAATGGAGGGGACAGAGGAACCCTTTGTCCCCAGTGTGGCCAAATTAGCAGGGAGAGACAGACAGAAAGCTGCCTCATATCTCTCCTGCCTCACCCGCACTCAGAGTGGCTGCCCTCTGTCTCCTTCAGGGCTCCTCCCTTTCAATGAGTTCCTATTAGGAAATACAGGGCACAAGGGAACATCAGCCACCTCCTGGTTGTCATTGTGGGCCACTGTTCTTTGCTAAGAGCCAAGCACAGATTCCTGCATTCTACCTCCAGAACAGCCCACCCGGAGGGCTGCCCCCAACCAGCTCAGAAGAAACCAGCTTCCTCTGCAGGGAGGAGGGGCGGCAGTGGTCGGGAGGAAGGGGTGAGCAGAGGTTCTCCATCCCTGCTCTCCTTCCCTTCCAGAAATGCAATTGATCAAGCAGCCCAGACTCAGCACTTCGGCAGCACTTCCTGCTGGGGGGAGTCAAAAGGGCTGCAGCCCAGGGGGACAGAGGTCATCGGGCCCCAGATCTAATTAACAAACCTGCCTTGCTTTTGATGTCGCTGTATTTCCTCTATTAACATTAATGATGGTTGGTCTGAACATCCAAGTGTGGCCAGAAGCTTCCCTCCCCACCACCCAGTAGGGAGCACAGCCTGTCCCTGGGACCAATCTCCAGTCTCCGTGGCAACTGCCTCCTGAAGATGCTCTAAAGAGCTGTGACCCTGTCAGAGGACGGAAGATGGAGTGTGGCAGAGACGCATCATTAACCTTGAAGCATCACAGTCCTCTGAGACAAAACAAGTGTTCTGCCATCGCTTGGACGAGGGGGGCAGGCTGAAGGGCTGGCCTTGGGTTGACTGGGTTGTGACCCAAGGGTTCTCTTCATCTGTTTCATTTGGGGAGGAAGTGGAAGACACAGCTCTGAGCTTCTTGCTTGGGCTTCAGAGTAATACAGAGCAGAAGCTTTAATGCATTTCTAGAAGCTCTGGGACTTTGGGGACAAAGAGATTGGTGAAACTGACACAGAGAAAGGGAAATGAAATGGAGTGAAAGGGGAAGTCAGCAGGGGAGGACTAGAGAAGCAAAAATGGGGAGTACTTCACAAGTGCTGGAGCACCAGCTCACACTGGGACCCCAGCCCAGCAGCACAAAGACCCCTGCTCTGCGGCACATCTAAGTCGGCTGCTAAGCAAGGGGCCAAGGCCGTCCGGAGAATAGTAATAAACCTGTTCTGTCTGCACAGCCAGGCCAGATGCAGGAGGAAGAGATGGGCTGTAAGAAGCCGCCTCTGGCACCCAGGGCCTGGGAACACAGAGCAGCCACAAATAGGATACCATTCCCCCCACCAATCTCATCGTGTGACATTCTCAGACAGCAAGGAACCAAGGACTGTGGAGCCCAGTCTTCCGTGCACGTGGCAGGCAGGAAGTCCAGCCACCTGCTGCCCCACAGCAGACTTCCCAGCAGCAGCCAGGTGGGCACTCAGCTGTAATTGCTAGTTTGTGAGCAGAGGGGCAGCACAGCTGTGCCCTTCCCTTGGTGATGGGGTCAGCACTCTCAGCCCTCCTGGAGGTCAGAGAATTGTTGCTGAGCCTGACTTACGAACCAAATCCAGTGTGAAAGAAATACCAGAAAATACTACTGTAGCCCTGGACTATTTCTTAGAGTTTATGACACGCAGCTGTTCACAGTCACAGTCTATATTCCACAGGCATACGGACAAATGTCCCCTCACACTCCGGCACTCCCACCCACTCTCTCACACACTCATGCTTCCTTATGGTGCACACTTGGGGAACTGGGCCTGAGATGTTGTCCTCTGTGGCTGAGCCATCCTCAGCGGTGGGATCTCTGCAGACAGAGCTGTGGCTCTCTCTAGTGTTGTTCAAGTCTGGGTATGCTCCCAGGGCTTGGTCCTGGCAGGCAACAGGATTCCTCAGGCTCCTCAGGCAGCTTCCTCCACAGCGGGGCGGGCCCAGGGACTGGCTCCACAGCAGGCTGTTCCCAGGAAGTTCCTGGGTTGAGGCTGGAGTCCTTGCAGTGGCTTCAAAAGTCCCATGATTCCAGCCACCTTAGTCCTGCCATCGGACTTCGGGGATCCTGGGCTAGGGGACCAACCATCCCATAGGCGAGAGGGTGGAAGAGGTAGAAGCTGCGAGAGAGAATTCAAAGGGAGGCAGTTGGCATGCCGGTGCCTCAGCAAAGACAAGCAGCCCTACAGATCTTTGACATTCAGCTCCTCCTGCTGGAGCTCATCAGATCTTCTCCACTTACAAGGCCTAGTCCCTTTCATCACCACGGCTGTCTGAGATTGCCATTGGGCACACTGCAGCCTAGGAGCTTAGTAGATGCTGATTTAATGACAACGGAAAGGGCTCTTACCCAGAGGCCCAGGAGAGAGACCAGTCCAGGGGTCTGGTCACGGGCTGTTTGGCTGGGAATATTTGTTACAATGTGAAAATGCTCTCAGGTCACAGGTCATCATTTCCTGTTCACATTTTTATGTTACCCCTAAAGGCCAGTGACTCTCAACAGGGACCTGTGAAACTGGCAAGGTGGGGACAAGTGGGGTGGCTTTCCAAACAACACCCTTCTTCCAGTTATTCTGAGCCATGCCACACACTCCTATGCCCCTTGACCCACCTTCTCCCTCCTCACCCCCTGAGCACTATCCCAGGAGGGAGCCTCTGTGACTCAGGAGGGGCGCCCTCTAGGTGTGCCAGTGGTACAAAGCTGGGGCCACTGGCATAAGGGAGGAATGCATGTTTCTCCTATTTGGCTGCACATTAGGGTCACCTGGGGAGCTTGAAACTGTGGCTGACTGGGCCCAAACTGGGCTCGACTGAATCAAAACCCCTGGAGCTGGCACCACCACACTCTGAAAGCACCGCAGGGGATTCTGAAATGTGTGCAGGGCTGAGGCATGACGGTTGGGGCCGGGGAGCAGCGGTGCCAGGTGCAGAGGATGCTCACCTGTAGGCAGCAACCAGGAGCAGGCTGAGGACTCCCGCCACATGGATGCCGCCGGCCAGAGCCGAGGAAGCCAGGCTCCAGGCACAGAGCCGCAGCAGTGTGTCCCAGAGAAGGCCTGGTGGGAAGGAGAGGAACCTAGTATCGCCTGTCAGAGGGGGACCTCCGGGGACACAGGAGAAAGGGGCCGCCCAGGTCAGGGCAGCAGATTCGCTCAGCACTGCTGCTGCCGTGGCCTCCTCTCCTCCCTGTACCCCACCCTTAGCACCACGTCCAGGGGGGCAGTGCTGACCTGTCAACATGCTGGAGAAGAGCATGGCTGGGAAGTAATGGTGGAAGTAGAGGACCCGGCCCATCAGGAAGAACGGGAAGTAATGGAGCACCCAGCCAAGCAGCAGCTGCCCGCCTCCTTGCAGCAGGACCTGGGACAGCCCTGGGCCCAAGGAGCACAGCCCCAGTCAGCAGACAGGCAGAGGCAGGGAGCCAGGGCTGCAGGCCTGCTCTGCCCTTTCCTTGCTGTGGAACTTAAATGAGCCATATCACCTTGCTGGGCCTGCCTTCCCTCATTTGGACCAAGACGAACAGCCCTCTGGCAGCTGGCAGAAGAGAGTAGCGACGGGCTCTCAAGAGCCCTGCTCACAACCCAGCCCAGGGGGCCGCAGCACCCGTGGAGGGGCACCAAGCACCAGCAGGAGGCAGCGCGGCCGCTAAAGAAAGCAAAACCCCGCACACCTCCAGGGAGCTGCCCGCCTTCCTCCACTCCCATATCTTTGCTGCCTCACAAATCTTTGCAGCTGCAGACAGGGTGGAAGTGAGGTCAGAGATGAAGGGGGAGTGGCATAAAGGGGGTCTGGGACTGTGGCTATTCAGACAGGGAGCTGCAGAGGCAAAAAGAGCCTGTGTGAATGTCGCTGAGACTGTGGTCCATGGCCTGGAAGCTAAATGACCAGGAGCAGCACTAGGATGGGAACCCACAGGTCCTGCCCTGGGGGCTCCTCTCTACCTACTAGAGGGCAGGACCATGGAACAAGGAGCGGGCAGGAGAGACAGGCAGCTCTGTACAGTGAAACGTGTAGAGTCTGCACTCAGACTGAGGTTTGAACCTCAGCCCTATCACTTACTAATATGTCCTGGGACAAGGTTCTTAACCTCTAGTGCCTTGGTTTCCTGATCCGTAGAATAGGGGTAACAATCTCTACCCTATAGGGTTGTTGGGAGGATGTAGTACTTAACACAGCACCGGGCATCTGGTGACTGTGAGCTTATAAAAGCTAAGGAGACGGGAAAGAGTGGCCATCAGCAGGCAGCCCTTCCCCCGATTGCAGGCACCCTGCCAGCTGCTAGGTCGGGGGAGGCGGAGGCCAAGGGACCTGACCTTCAACCTCTGCAGACAGGTGCGCCCCTCTCTGCACAGCTACAGCAATGATGCTCCCGGAGAGCAGGTAGAGGGCAATGCTCAACAGGTTCAGCCACCAAACCACCTGCATGGGAATGAGAACAGGAGTGTGAGAGGAAAGCAAAGCTCTCCACAGGCCTGGCTCGAGGCCCAAACTGGCCCAGTGGGCACTCACCGGGTTGCCGAGCAGATACACTCGGAAGTCCGTGTCATTGATTCCTGAGAAGCGCAGGCCCTGTGGAGCACAGGACATGCTGCTGATCCAGGGCCCAGTTCATCCCAGCTGCACACGTCCCAGGGGGAGGAGACTGGTCACCTGTCACAGACAGGGGGCCTGGACAGGAGGCTCGGAATGTGCAAATTCTACGTGAACTCTGGGAAGGCTGGGTCAGAGTCAGGGCAGAAAACAGAGCCCCGTCTCCAGCCACCGCACACCAGGCAAGGCCTCACCCTGTCAGCCAGCACACCCCACCTCCACCAAGTCTCAATGATCATTTTTTTGGCTCCTCCATTTCCTGGGAAGAGCTCTAGCCTCGGGCCCTACCTGATAGTTGATAGGCCAGTGCCAGGGTTTGGATGTGAATTCATTGTCCTTGGGTTTGAGGCCATTGTTTCCCTACAGGAAAGTGGCAAAGGAAAGCTAGTCAGGACAGAGTTGGAGAGGGATGACAAAAATGCCACGCACAGGAATTTCTGACAAATGGCCAAGTGTCGGGAGAAACCTCTCTCCTCTCCCGCCCGTGCAGGGCAGAACCGGGTGCGAACTCTCAGTCACTGTCTACCTGCTTACAACTGCCTCACTTCTCCCAGCAAGCAAACCTCCAGTTCCCCCCGAGAGAGTCCAGTCAGACCCTCTCTGCTTGGGAGGAAGAGGAAGGAGGCATTTGCTTCCTGTAGGCACAACACACATGCCCATCTTCCAGGCCAAGGATAAGTGTCAAGAGGGAGAGGAAGGGACGTATAAAATCAGCGCTGACGTACTGTTCCCTCGGAAGGCCAGTTCCAACACACCCCTGGAAATGCTGATGAGTCCCTGGACTTTGAAAATTTTACTTTCGACTAGTGTTACTCAACGTTTAAAAATTATTGCCTCTCCAGACTTTTTAGACATTTTTTTCCTAAACACCCCCCTATGACATTTTAATACCATAGCTATACTATAAATCTGTTTATATACTGTATGAATACCTGTGCTTTATATATTAAAAAGTTAAAAGGTTTTTTTGCCCTCCAAGAACACATTTTACCCACTGGAAGTGATATCATTCTGGTAGAGAATGCACACTTAGCCTGATGGACCAGACTCAGCCACATTAATCCAGTAGCCAAGAGTATCCAACAACCTGTCTCTACATGGCAAAATCGGGCCTTCGCTAAAACAAGAAGGAAAAGGGTCAGGATCCTGGGTACTAACCACCAGGACTGGCATCATCCTCATTATCAGGGCACTCTGAGAAAGCACTTCCCGGAAGAGGAATAAGGTGCTATGAGTTAGGTCTGGGTTTCTCCACCTCCGCACTACTGACATTTTGGGCTGGAGAAGTTTTGTTATGGGGCTGTCCTGTGCAGTGTAGGATATTTAGCATCCCTAGCCTCTGCTTACTAGATGCCAGAAGCATCCCTACCCCTCAGTTTTGTCAGCCAAAAAAATGTCTCCAGACATTGCTAAATATCTCCTGGGAGGCAAAATCATCCTCTGTTGAAAACCACTGGTCTAGCCCAAGAAAGATTCAGAAGGTCTGGTTCAGTGAACTGCCACACAGTGCCTTACTATTCCAACTCCTTGAGGGGTTGGGAATTGTTTGCATGCCTCCCTGCAGTGGCTGGGTTGCTCTCCCAGGGTCAAAAGTGCCATGAGGGTGTCAGACGCAGGGACCAGCTATACAGCCCCTGAAACACTATAGCCATCTGAAGGGCCTCAGAATGGAGAATGAATCATTCTGGACCCAGAGCATCTGCAAACCAGTCCAGTCCAGTCCCAAACTTGGGGACTACAGCCTGAGCTATAATAAGCCAAGGGCATCCTATTCACTAATTGAACTCTGAGAAATCCAGCTCCTTCATTAAACCAAGAAATGGAAGGAAGGAAAAATCTGTAACCATCATAGGCGCATGCATTTCTACATTATTCACTATGCTTGAAATCTAGAATGGGTCTGTTCCAGCTCACCTCAGGCAAGGCAGCCTTCTGCACCCAGGCCTCAGGCCCTTCACTCAGCTGGCAGAAGAGCCCTCTCCCCTGCATCTGTGGTCTGGACTATTTGTGTTTCTCTCTCCATCCTGACTCTCTATCAGTTGAGTAAGAAAGATCCCATATGTCCCTTTTCTTCTTTGACTCTACCTCTTAGATAATGAAAGAAGAAATGAGACTATTTAGACTCAGTCTTAAAATTCTACCCAGACCTAGAATGATATTTTGACTGACAGGGACCTATTCAAAAGAGCTATATCCCCAAGCCACACTGATAGCTACTAGTAGAGAGTCAGAGAAGATGTGACCCACAGATTGCTTAATGTCAACTCACCACCTCCTAATGTGCAGACATGACAAAATTTGAATTTTTAAACTTAATGTGGTGATTTAAGTCAACTATATTTACTGATACTGCTTACACAATCACTTCCAGGAAAGTCCACTTGACAGTGGCTCACCGGGGGAAAAGTAACAACTGCTACACCTCTCTGCAACCGTAGGAGTAGAGTGATAATCACTCTGGCTTGAGATACAGTGATTCTTAAACATCATTCCTATGGAACACTGGTTTTCCCTAAACCAGAGTAAAAAAGTCTCCCCCTAAACATCAAAACTGCAGCAGGATTTCTCTAACTCACAAGAGAAAATTTAAACTAGTGGGTAGAATTTCTCACTTCAAAGATTTACTCTCTTGGGCCGACCAAGTGGCTCAGTTGGTTAAGAGTTTGCTCAAGAGTGCGAGCTCTGAGCAACAGGGTCACCAGTTCAATTCCCGGCCTGAGCTGAGCTGCCGCTAACAGGTGGCAGGATGGCTCAGCTAAAAAAAAAAAAAAAAAAAAAGATTTACTCTCTCAATTGTCCTTAAACCTTTGATGCTACAACTGTTGTCAGCTACTAATGATACAGAGTACAAACAGTGCATGTTAGAAACCCTTAAAAAGAATCCACTATGCCCCCCTAAACAGTTTGTTTCTCTCTGGGAACATAAGTGGACTCATGGTTGGGATTTTATGCTGCATGCAAACAACACACTCAAATGAGCTCTTCATGCTAATCGATCCTAATTTCATATGATGGAATGGTCTTCAATCAAGAGCACTCTGACTTTCAGGGGCTCTGCCGCTTGCGCAGATCTGAGAACCATTCAGAGGCAGAGGAATGTCGTGGTAACTAGCGCTGACTCTCAAAGCCCGCTAGCCTGGTCTGAAGCCTCTTACTTTTAGCTGTGTGAGTCCAGAGAAGTTCCTTAATCTCTGTGCCTCCATGCCCTCATCTGTACCTGGGAACAATAATCTTCATAGCGCCGTCATAAGGATTAAGTTCATATATGTACAGTGCTTCGAGTAGTGCCTGGCACTAAGCCACGTAGGTGTTCACTACCATCGCTGTTGTCATCATCTCCACCAACATTCTGTGGTAAGGGAAATGCCTTTGAAGACCCACTAAACCAGGAAGTGAATACACTGTCAAAAGGCGTCCACAAGGGGGCAGTGGATCTATACCACGGCTACTGATTTGTGATCCGAATTTGTGGAGGGCCCAGAGCTCTTAGAGGAGCCACCAAATGGGAAGGGGCCATAGTACCCGGATCATCACCATGTGGGACTCCAGCAAGATCTCAGGAAAACTGGGCTGCAGCACGTCCAGGCTGATGTTTGGCACTAGAAAAAGAAATGACAGAGGAGAAAGCCATTGTCACACATTCTCTCTCACAGATCCACACTGTTGCCAGTCAGAGTGCAGCTTTCCCAACAAGCTGGCTGCCAAGTAGGTGAGAGTGCTGTGGAAAAGGAAGAAAGCTTGGCCCAATTCGTGGCTATTCATTCAGCTTGTATTAAGCACTCATCAGGCACTCTGAGAAATACAAAGGCAACAGACGACAAGGCCCGTCCCTGCGTGCTCCCACAGCTCTCGGCACCATCACCCTTCATCTCTGTACTGGCTCAACTGCTGCTCTTCCCTGCGAGGCAGACGGTCTGTGAGAACAGGGCTCAAGTCTATCTCATTCACCAGTATATCCCCAGGCCCCACATGATTCCCAACATACTCACTAAAGAGTTGTTTAGTTAATTAGCTGGCTGGTTAAATTCGGTGGTAAAAAGAATGAAATGAGAAGCATGGAGGGGAAATCAAGCAGAAGCATGAATAGGGCAGTTTAGGAGGACAGATGATGAATCCAAAGACTCACTGAATTGAAGATGACACTGAAATGGAAATGTCAGATTGGAGCTGTGAGTGTAGATATGGGGCTCAGATCAAGGGCGGTGGCTGTCAGTTTCTGTAAAAGTGCTGGCTGGTTGGGAGGGGGGGAGCTCTCCACAGGGGCATAAAGGGAACCCACCAGCCTGCTCTAAGCCTTGAGGGTGCGGAGGTGCCCATGGTGCAGGAGACTGAAGAGCCCAGAAGGAGACAAGCCAGGTGGACCTGCTCACAGGTGTCAAGGAGAAGGGTCAAACCTAGAGTGAGGCAGGAAAATAAGAAGAGGCAACCAGCTCTGGCCCCAAGTGAGGGCACTAGTTACTTCAAGGATGGGAATTGAAGGAGAATGAAAAGTTTAAATGGATGAAAAAAGAAAACGGAGCCAGCTATCTTGCCAACTCACATGAAGAGATTAGGTTTAAAAAAGGAAAAAAACAGCAATGAGATGAAGTGACAGCAGAGTTTATAAAGGTTTATGATTCTAAGATGAGAGTTTCTTATAAATGCTTCCCTTCAGAGCCAGCCCAGGAATTGGCCTCACTTACATTTGGGATTGATATGGTCCTCTACATTCCAGACCGAGTTGAGGGTTTCCTTTAGGTATGGAGTGCAAGTCACTTCCATCTGCTCCCAGCCCCTGTGGAAAGTGTCACAGATGTCTCTCAGAGGCCCTGAGACTCACCAGATGGCAGCGCTGTCGACTGCTCTGAAATCCATGGAACCCCTCTCTTTTCAACCCAGTGGGCATGCTTTATTTCAGCCCCACACTTTCATATTCCACGACTATCCTAGGAGTATTTTAGCAGACAGCACTCCCATTGTAGAAAGACATACAGATCCAGAGTTATCACAAGCGAGGCGTACAAACGCTCCACTATCAGAACACAGAACACATCAGAGGACCTCAGCAGCTCTGTGCTCTATGACACACCTGCTGCCTTTTCACCCTCCATCTGCCACTAAAAACAAGCAAATAGGAGGTGAACTTTGACAACCAGGAAACAGAAGCTTCTGGTATGCTCCTTGTGGTGTGAAAGGAAAAGCATGGGCCTCAGTTGGGACTCAAAACCCCAGAAACTCACCACTTGGGCAGAATCTTTCCCGAGGAGCCCAGGACGCAACCTGTGACCAGATGAATGAAGCGAATTCGACTTCTCAGCACTTTGATCCGGTTTCCAAATTTTCTATTTACAACCTCAATCCGCCAGAAATCATTTGAGTCCCCTGTCCCATTCTGCCGTGTAAGAAAAAAAAAAATACAAAGAAAAAGGAGATGGCCACCCTTTCAGATGCCACCAAAATGGTCAAAGACTAAATCGGCCTCAATGATTGAGGTGGGAAAGGGAATGAGAGGGCCACGAAAATATCCCAACGTTGCCTCCACACTCATTATTATAACGAGAAAAGTAGTATAACTCCTAGAACCTGAAGTCCAATCCTTCACTTGATAGGACTAGAGTTTAAATTCTAAATGGATGTTTTTGCCCTTAAATCAAACTCAAGACATCACCTGAGCCAACAGAACTAGATCTGGGCCACCTTCCTCCATTACTGTGGCCATCTGTGCAATCACTCCTCTAAGCCAGAAACGTCTGGCCTGAATATTGTACTTTGGGAATTTAAGACAGTCATGTCTCATTCTTCTTAGGAGATGCCCACAAGAAAAAGATGAAGTTCAGAGTCTTGGCTCTGGCACACAGTTGGATGAGAAATGGAAAGAGGGTTGGGAAAAGGGCCTGATGATAGTGGAATACCTTGTGCCACTTGGGGTACTCCACCTTAAGGAACCCAGAATCTTCACTCATGCACCCAGGCCCCTGGAAGGGATGTAACTGATAGTCATAGTCTAGCTGCCCACTGGTTGTTTCTGTTTTCAAATTACTCCCCATCCGTAAGTACTCATTGAGCTTCTTCTATTAACTACATCACCCAAGGCAGTAAAAATCCAAAAGCAACGTGGTTAACATCTAAGGGAACTAATCCTTAAAAATAAGGCCCATGAGAATTTGGGATCTGGCAAAGGCTAAACTGATATATTCATCTGGGGTCATAGTGTGGGTCTGTGGCTTCTATGTCCAGTGTGATTTTAAAAGGGACCCAAATAGAATTCATATTTGACATTTATTAAGTGTCAGAACATAAAAATGGCATCGTTATTATGGGAGGAGAGAGATGTGGGCAAATAGGCTTCAGAGGCTGCTTTTCCCACAGCAAGCCTAGCCAAAAAGTTCCCAAATGTTAAGAGAGTCTCTGTGCAGCCCCCAATCCTTAGGAGCATGCCAGGATTCCGGGGAGGATATGTTCCCCGACGTGGCCGAGCCACATCCTGCTCATGGCATGGTTCAGCTGCTTACTTACTATGCCATAGCCCGTGACCTGATAGTGCTTCCGGGTCAGAGGGGCCTCATGATAGTGACTGTGCAAGTTCCGAGAAGTCCTAGAAGTTAAAAGAAAGAAGTGCCATTATCTTCAAGAAAAGGGATGTGCAATGGTTCTTCTATCAAGGATACTCAGAGTCATCTGTTAGGATAAGAAAAATCAGAATCTAAATATTAAATCCAACATATCAGGAACTTCTTGCCTATTCACTCACAAAAAATAGCCAGAGTATTGGAGAGCTACCCAAACAAGGAGGGACAGATGGTAGGAATACTGGATCACACGCCACAAAAGGAGCTGACTCCAGGTGGGCGTGGGGGGCAGGTGGTAACGACTGAACACATGTGATGGTTTTGAAGCACTGAGCTTGCAGGTTTGGGGAGAAGAAAATTAAAACCCGTAAGCTACATATACCTGAGATAGGTAAACCTCCTCTCTCCACTTGCTCTTTCTATTCCTATCACCAGTCTTCTAAAGTGGTGATCTATGTGGAAAGTGGGGGCTTAATTTACATTTATTTACTTTGTGCATTTTATAATAGTTCTTAATTTTATCCATAATAAAAAATAAATGTTCATTTAAAATATTTTGGAAATTTTCAAAAATAAAATTTAATAAATTTATTAATAAAATGAAAATTGTGTAATAATAAAATTTAAAATGTAAGTATCCATAATCCTACTGACTAGAAAACCACTGCTCTCTATATATAATCCCTGATTTTTAAAAACTCTGTATCTGACAATTCTAGTATATGAAACTTTTGAGGGCTGCTATGCTGTCCACTGTACATGCTCATTCCTGCACATGGTGTCCTATTTCCTTGCGTGTTTATTGTTTTTTGTTTGTTTGTTTGTTTGTTTTTTTAGCTGAGCCATCCTGCCACCTGTTGGCAGCTCAGGGGCAGCTCAGCTCAGGCTGGACTCGAACCACTGTTGCTCAGAGTTCACACTCTTGAGCAAGCTCTTAACCAACTGAGCCACTCGGCCGACCCTGTTTAGTTATTCTTTATTGTGTTCTATTCACTGTCACTGAAAAACCACTTATGGGAATGGATGACAATGTCTTTCTCAAAAGAAGATGTACATCTGCTTTTATCCAGGCAGCTAGGAGATATTACCAGCCTAGGATTATGTTCATTGAAATTAATGTCTTAAAGATTTTAAGACCATCCAGGTGAAATGAATTTGGGCTGCAAATCCATGTGAGGATCAACTGGTAGTTACAACTTCTCAGGAACCAGAAATAGTGCCCCTACCCCCGGCCTGAGCCCTCCTAAGCATACTCTGCTTAGTACCCAGAGTAACTTTTTCAGGGTATATATACATGGATAGAGCAGATTTACCCTTACCCTAAGCCTTTAGGGTTCCAAATTTGGGGGAAGGAATACTTAATAAATTTACCACTTTGGGTGAGCCTAGAGCTTTGACTTGAAAATTCCCTCTCTCTCGAGGCAGTCAAAACCAAAGATCAAAGCTCCAGACGGTAGGATCAAGGCGGAAGCAGCTATAGTGTCCCCCTTGCTTCCGTGAATTCCCTCCTTCACTTAGATTTTGGCCTGGTAACTCCTTACTATCTTGTCAGCTCTTCAATGCTTTTGAGAAAATGTTTTTATATTATTCTAGTTTCGTATTTATATTCCAGTTTTTCTATTATTAGTCATTGCTAATAATGAGCACATTGGTTAAACAAACTAGCTTGCCATAGTCTCAGAAACAGACCCTTACATCT
Source organism: Hipposideros armiger (assembly GCF_001890085.2). Lineage (NCBI taxonomy): Eukaryota > Metazoa > Chordata > Mammalia > Chiroptera > Hipposideridae > Hipposideros > Hipposideros armiger. Next base: position 428,840 of record NW_017731399.1, on the reverse strand, counting down.
TCCTAAAGGCAGCCGCTTACGAAGCTCTGGGCAACTCAATTTTTTTTTTTTCTTCTAGGAAAAGGGAAGCTGAAAGGTACCTTCGAGTTCAAAGCTCTCCAAAGCCAAACAGGCAGGCAAAGGCTGGCTGGCTTATTTCATCAACCTTCATAAAGTTGTCCTGCCATCCTAGCACAGCAGCCTTGTTCCATTTACTAGAGCCTCATCCAAATCTGACTTCTATTTATTTCCAGCTTAAAAAGAATTCCCTGCCTTTGGTGCCCATACCACTCATTTATCCCAAAAGCAAATTGACTTACTCTTTATGTTCTAGTCTAATGATGTCTCCATGTCTTACAAACTCCACTGGGAATGAAGGGTCTAGAGGATCTGCCAAGAAGAAACAAGCATTGATACCTGAAATCATTCACTCATTAGGCTGCTACTGATTAAGGGCTCACTGGTAAAGTTATAGTACAACACAGTATGTGCTGGAGGTGCTACCGAGTGCTGTGAGACCAGCAAGAAACGGTCCCTAACTGTTGCGGAGGACTAGGGAAGAGTGTCCTAAAGATAATGCTTGAAAAGTCTCTTAAAGGAGGGGGAGAATTTTTTCAGGGGGAGAATTTTTTCAGGTGGACAATTTTTTCAGGCACAGAGGTACGAAAGAACAACTCACTTGATCAATGGCAAATGGTTTCATATGTTAAGGTGGGTGGGCAGGAAGGAGAGCGGAATAGACGAGCGTGTGAACAAGTGGGGCCAGACTGTGGATACCAGGCTAGGAAATGTGGTCTTTACCTGACAGGCTCTGAAGCCCCCACTGAAAGATCTGTAAGCTGGGAAGCCAAACAGTAATAAGATTTTCCTTTTAGTAGTAAAAATATAGTCCAAAAATTAATTCCATGCAAATTACCATTTGCCCAGCTCTCCTCAAAATCGCATGTTAAACCCTGCAAATTTTGCCAGTGATACTGTCTCTGGCAATATACTTGCTAAGTGTGAGGCGAAGAAAATGACAAAATGATGAAAGAAAGGGACTACAGGTGACTCTTGAACAACATGGGTTTGAACTGCACACACGTCCACTTACATGTAAATGTTTTTCAATAAATTCTATAAACATTTTCTCTTATTTATGACTTTTCTTAATAACATTTTCTTTTCTCCAGCTTAATTTATTGTATGGATACAGTAAATAATACATGTAAGATACAAAATCTGTGTTAATCGACTGTTTATGTTATCTGTAAGGCTTCCAGTCGACAGTAGGCTATTAGTAGTTAAGTTTTTGGGGAGTCAAAAGTTATACGTGGATTTTCAGGGCTAGCACCCCTAACCCCCACGTTGTTCAAGAGTCAACTGTACTTCTGTATTATCTAGAAGTCAAGACCGATCAGGATCTAGAAAGGTAATGATAATGGAAAAGGAATCAGCAGTAATCACAGCATCACAAAGGATCCTTGCAAATTTCTGTCTCAAACACTGAGACACTAACAGTCAAGGTCAGGAAGGCAAATTTGCCAGCACAAATCACTCTCTCAGGAGAATTAGGGAACTCAAGCATAGAGATGCTCAATCCTATGTGGGCTTTTAAGGTCTCGAAAAGATTAACCAGCAAGATAACAAATCAAAAAAGTCAATGAGAGGGAAGTTTTGTTTCACATAAATTTGGTGGGAGGAACATTTATAGCCATCAAGAACTCAAAGACCTTAGTCCATACAGTTCCCACTTCCCACAGTGCTTGTAACTAT
>NW_017731399.1:419715-423176 GCF_001890085.2 Hipposideros armiger | reverse complement strand
TATGTTTGTTTTTCTTTTATTTTCCTTGCCCGAGGGGATATATCAGTAAAAATATTACTAAGGGTAATGTCTGCAAATTTACTCCCTATGTTTTCTTCTAGGAGTTTTATGGTTTCAGGTCTTACATTTAAGTCTTTAATCCATTTTGAATTTGTTCTCGTATATGTGTAAGTAGGTGGTCCATTTTCATTTTTTTGCATGTGTCAGTCCAATTTTCCTAGCACCATTTATTAAATAGACTATCTTTACTTCAATGTAAATTCTTGCTTCCGTTGGCATAGATTAAATGACCATATACGGATGGGGTTTTTTCTGGGCTCTCTATTCTGTTCCATTGGCCTATGTGTCTGTTTTTATGCCAGTACCATACTGTTTTGATTAGTATAGCCTTGTAGTATGATTTGATGTCGGGTAGTGTGATACCTCCCATTTTGTTCTTATTTCTCAAGGTTGCTGTGGCTATTCAGGGTCTTTTATGTTTCCATATAAATCTTAGGATTATATGTTCTATTTCTGAGAAAAATGTCCTTGGTAGTTTGATAGGAATTTACGCATGTATTGTTGCTGCTTTGTTTCAACGGCTTTTGGTTTCTCATAAAAAAAATTAGGGGTCATGGTATTAAGAATACACAAGACGCTATGAAGCTACAAAGTTTTGGCAGTCCACACTCCTGAAACGAAAGCTGTATATAGTTCGCCCAGCTCGGATTTGCTCACGGATGCTTAGGTTTTGTGGTGTTCATGTATGCACACCTCCCTCCTCAATCCACCATCCTGTGTCACAATTGCTGCCTCCTCACTGGTTCTTTGCTTCCAATCTGCTCCTTTTTGCAATCCATCACACTACTGCTAGAGTTATCATTCTACCCTAGAGATCGAATCACATCTTGTCATCCCTTAATAACTTCCAATGCCTCCCCAGTGTCTATGGAACAAAGTCAAACCTACTGGAACATGCAAGGCCTCTTCACAGCCTGCTTCTCCCTCTCAGGCACCGTCCACCGCAGCCACACCTAACACTCCTTAACACGGACCTGGACACAGTACCGCTCATTCACTCAGATAACACTCATGGCTAGCCCTCCACCATGCACTTTACATCTACTATCTCATTTAATCCTCACAACAACCCTATGAAGGACAGAGGTACAATTGGTTTTCCCCAATTTAAAAATGAGGATACTGAAACACAGAAAGGTTAGGGAATTTGTTCAAAGTCATACTTTAGTGGGACCAAGATTCAAACCAAATACTATAGTCTGGTTCCCAGGTCTGTGCTTATATAACCACTAAACTTTACTCACAGTCTACTCTGTGCCAGGCACTATGCTGGACACTGAGCCTCCCAGGAGCTAACAATCAAGGAGCAAGGAGACAGGAGGAAGGAAGGANGGAGTGTTATAATATCTATTACTGAGTGTAGGATGCAAAGACAGTGGTTGTGTATGCCACATTTCTAATCCAAAAACCACAGCAAGAAGAGATGGGGAAAGGAACAGAGATGGTGAATTTAGATGAGCATCTGCCACCTCCCACAAAGGCTCAGGAGCAGCTGACTAGACAGGCTGAGCCAGGTGGTGTTTACTGAGAAGTTACAGAGAATACCTGTGGCATAGGACAATCTGCAGGGGCTCAGAGAGTGAGTGGGAGATGCCCTCTGTTCCCTTCGCAGCTGCAGCAGAAGGCACAGCCTATATGTAGCTAGCTATCTGACCAAAAAAAAGGGAAGATCCAGACATAGCCCATGTCATAAAGCCCTGAAAGCCCAATAGGTGTGCTTCAGAGAAGCTTTTCCCAGGCCAGGCAGAGGCAGAGCAGCAGGCATTGAATAAGCTACCAGACACCAGCCTAGACAAGCCTAGCCACAGGGCTGGCAGGCCCTCAGATCTTCAACTGACTGGCCCAGTCCAGGGATGACCAGTGGGCAGCAGCACTCTATCATATCAAGACAACTGGAGATGCACCATATGCCGGAGTGTGCAATGCTTGGTGTGCTCTAAACTAGAAATGAGAGCAGCCACCAAGTGCCACAGTTGGGGCTATTCACCAGCCCCTGGCGGCATGCCCAGGTGACCTCTTCTGGATTAAGTCTGAGCCTTGGCCCTACTCTCTGGCTTCAAAATGACAGCTCAAACTGTGAGATCTTATCTATCTTGCTCACTGCTAATCTCCTAGGCTGACAACAGCATCTGGAACATAGAAGGTGCTCAGTAAATTCTTGAAAGGATCACTGAGCCCGTAAAAATGTCCAAGAATGCTCAGGGAAGCCCAACTCAGTACCATTCTTTTGGAGGCATGAGAAATGTTAAGGAGGGCTCAAAGTAAGTAACACTACAAGAAGTATCAGTTCCCCACCACATTACCTGAGTTTGTATTATGTTTCTTGATAATCCACAGGTTGTTGTAGTCCTTGTGCAAATAGGTGGTGACCTGGGGGTGGGAGAGAATACCATCATTGTCAGCACAGCCAGCCACACGACAATCAACAACAAACCAACACTGCTTTAAACCTCTTTCGGGAATCCCAGCCACCAACCCGACGGGCCAAGTTTCCCAGCAGGACTCAGAAGTAACATTGAGAAGTGAGATTCTGTCCTTCCTTCTGCACTTAGGGGACTTTCCCCACAACAACCTTTTGATTTGTCTCTTTTGTATCTTTCTGCATCTTGTCCTCAAAGTTCTGCCTCCTAGAAGAAGGAACCATGATACCTTGTGTAATAGAGTCTTCAGTATGCAAAGAGGATTTAGTGCATTTGAAAAAGTAATGAAGACCATGTCTCAAACTTTCTAAATGAAAAACCCATGCTATTATATTTTCTAGAATGTGGCCAAACGACACTAAAAAGTTCCATAAATATCTCGTCCTAGGAGCCTGAAGTTTTAGCCCATAGCCATTTTGTATGCACTGATTTTTAAAAATCGTGTGTGTGCATACACACACGCACACACACACACACATAATGCTGTGAATAATCTAATGGCAAGAATCTGGAAATAGTGGAAATAGTATAAGTGTCCAATAGTAGATGAAAAGTTAACATGATGGTATGTCCACAGCACAGAATATTACATTTCACAGCATTTTTTACCAGCATAGGAAAAGGCTTATAAAATGCTGAAGCTGAAAATGACTACTATTTATTACCAAGAGCTGTTCTGAGCACTGGGCAAGTCTGATTGCTACGCTGTAGGTGCTATGGTTATCCCTACCTTACTTACAAGCAAACTGAGGTTAAGTAATTTGCTCAAGGTCACACAGCTTATCAATTGGAGAGTCAGGATTCACACCGAGGCAGCTAACTCCACTGCTCCCAGGAACAGAGACTATATACACACAATTATGCCAATTATGTAAACAAGTACACAGGCACTCAGAAACAACAGAAATATAGGCATTTCTCTTACAACATGAATTTTTGTAACTCCAATTGGACAAAACATGACTAATTTACTTGCAAAGA
>NW_017731399.1:377137-416165 GCF_001890085.2 Hipposideros armiger | reverse complement strand
GGAGGAGGCCTGGCCGCAGCCCTAGCGAGCGGAGTCTTGGGGAAAGCGGCTTCATACACTGATGAGCACAAGACAGTGGGCAAGTGCTCCAGCAAAGGTGTGACGATGTGTGACATGTTGGGAGCCCCGAGCAGGGTAGGATAAATTCTCGCCCAAGGAGTAAAAAGAGGATGGCTTGAGGGAGGAGATCACAGCTGAGCTAGGCCTTTTAAATAATGAATAGGAATTGGCTAAGCCCACAGCTCCATGCTGCCAAGTTCTCATGCAGCCCAACATACGCAGCCCTGTACACTGCTGTGACCTTTGCTTTTTAAAATTCTCTGTTCCCCCTCCTTCACCCCATACTCCCTCATGGACAGTTCCTCCCGCACCTCCTTTCCTACCCAGTTCCCCTTCCTCCTGTATCCCAGTGATCTGACTTCAGCCCTGTGCTCTTCCTCGTTCTAGTTTCCTTACAGGTCACTAGCACAGCGTCAATCACCCCTTCACTGGCTCACTCCTCCTTTGAAAGCATCAGCCCCAAGCCCGCTGGCCCCACTGCATGGATTTCCCTAAGCATCTATAAGTCAACCTCTTTAATGTAAAACTCAGTATCTACCTTTCCGAACCAACTTTTTTTGCCTGGTTTCCTATTTCTTATTCTTTCCAGTCGTGGAGGGCCCACTGTGTTATAGGCGCTGTACAAAGCACTGGAGAGACAAAAGGGTGCAGTCCTTGCCTCCAGGAAACAATCCCCTGGGCTCCGGTCCTCAGTGACATCTTCCTTCCTCCTTTTCCATGTCCAGTCTCCCTCGTATGTGCCCGATGCCTTAGCCCTGCGGCTGTTACCACCATGCCCCACTCAAGGCCCTGCCATAGCTTTCCGGAGGACATCTGCCTCCAATCCCATGTTCTCCCTCGCCATCCTATACTTGGTCACCAGTGTCATCTGCCTACGGCAAAGCCTTCCTAGGCTCCTCCCTGCCCAAACGCCTCCACTGGGTCTCCCCTGCTTGTTTAATGAAGTGAAACACCTCATCCAGACTTTTCAAACCCTCATAATCTAGGCCCAACCTATCTTTTCAGCCTTATCTTCCAACACTTTTCTGCATATAAATCTGTGCCTTGAGTTCTGCCCTGTCCTTGGCCTTGATCATGCCTCTCCATGTGTTGAAATCTACCCATTCTTCCAGGGCCTGACTCCAAGGCAACTCACTCTACGCACCTCTGATCCCCTCCAAACCCCTAGCAGAAGCGATCTCTCGCACCCTTCAATCCCCATAGCTCTGTGTTACCTCTTTAGATACTTAACACATATAGTCTACACCAGGCTCTGGACTTAGGAGGGCATCCATCTACAGCCTCCAATGTGACTAACGCTTGCTCAACTGCTATCTGTGAATAAGTAAGCAGAGGTGAGTCATAGAATACCGTGGTGGAAACTGACCAGTGGCATTGAAGGGCCTTGTTCTTTCACCAGGTTGCTCGGGTTGGCCTTCTCAGAGCTGGCTGGGATGCTTCCACAGCCCCACTGGAGAAGGTAGTCTTCAAGGTCAAAGAGCTCACTGCTCAGGACGTCTACCTCTGTACTTCTGTGCCCCAACTGATTCTCTTGAGCACTTGTATTAGAAATAACTGGATCTTTCTCCCACTTTGCCATCTACAGGCTAAAAAACTCAAGCTATCATACTCGTCTTTTCTAATTCAACTCCCAGGAAACCCTTTTGCCCTTCTACATTCGTCAAGGCCAGGAGATACTCACGTTCAGGGATGGAAGCATTATGAAGGTTGTTTCCTGAAAGCCGGGCCTGAAAGGCAGAACTGAAGAAGCCATCGCCAGGACCACTGGGGGAAAGGAGGAGCAGAAGAGAGCCAAGTTAACAGAATGAAATTGTGATTTCCCAGGAGCCCCAGAAAGAGCCCTGCTCGGTTAGTGTAAAAGAAGTATAACCAGAGTGGCAGTGTAGTATTGTGAGACAGACACAGGAGATGGAATAGGAGAAGCTTGAGTCCCAATTCCAACTCAGCCCCTTACTTGCTAGGCGACCTTAGGAAGACACCTTTGTTTAGCCTTAGTTTCTCATTTATAAATTGGGGGTTTAAAGCAAATCAAAAGAATTCAAAAATGATTATGATTAAATGAGGTAATGTGTACAAAACACTAAACATAGTTTCTGACAGTAGCTGCTCGCTAAACAGGAGCTGCTGCTGGTGTTATTGTTATTATCATTACTCAATTGCACACCCTTATGGCGGCCCAACCCTGTTAAGCACAAGGGGACTTTGCTAACGGTAAGGGGCAGTTTGGCTATTAGGAAATTCTCCTCTTCCTTCAGGTTATACTTCTGGTCTTCCTGAGCGCTCTGGATAGAACATGGGAGGAAACAAACAGGAAAACACCCCCTCCTATCATCCCAACAAGGAAATCGCACGGCCCATCCGTGGGCTTGGAGGCAAGACGAAGACCCGAGCGGGGGGCTGGACAGGCTCTGCTGTACCTTTTATTCAGCAGCATGAAGTGAATGGCGTAAGTGGCCGTGTAGAGAGCCAGCGGCAGCACTATGAGGCACAGGATGCGAGCAGTCAGGTGTTTTCCCATAGTCACCTGCAAACAGAGCCAGTGTGGGGTGCTGGACAGAGGGGCTTGGTTAGTCTTTAGACCCTATATGGGCATTATATGTAAGTTTTTTATGTATGTTAAGTTATAATGATAAAAAACTGAAAAATTAACAGCCAAAAAGAAAGAAGACTATGTGGAAACCCTGAGCCTTTCCATGACATTCCACTGAAACAATACAGGAGACTGAACACAGGCCAGCCCTCTGCTGCCTGTCCAGGCCCTCACCCAGACTGTCACTGTGTCACTGATAGGGCGCTGCCTGTACCTTCAGCACTGACTCATCAGTCCCTGCTATATCCCAGTCACCCTGAGTCCTTGCATTTTCCTCATGCTTCCTGTATTGTGCCAGCCCCACTCAACAGGCAGATAATTGCTCCTTATTTTAACTTCAGGCTTCCGCTTCCTCCCAGCAGCCCTCCTAGATCATCTGAGGCTGGGTCCATACCCTCCTCTGTGCTCTCACAGCACTTGTAGGCTGGGTTGTAATTGCCTGTTTATTTATTTCTCTCTGTCCATTGTCTCTAGCGGGCAGGGATCTTTGTATTTTTCATCTGCATATTGTGTCTCACACTTAGTGGAATAGTCTAGCTATGCTTTCTAAATGAATAAATGAACCTATTGAGACTTGGTTCAGAGGTAATGGAGAAGCATTATGGTAAAACAGTTGCAGCTTAGAGTCAGCCTCCCCTGAATCTGAACTTTAGATTGGCATCTTACTACCTGTATGACCTGGGGAACATTGCTACCTCTCTAGGTCTCAATTTCCTCATTTATAAAAAAAGGGTAATACCATATTTTGCCGTGTATAATGCACACTTTTTTGGCCAAATGTGTGAGAGAAAAATAGGATGCACATGACACATGGGTAGTACTAATTCCATATCTATATAAATGTTTTTAATTCTTTTATTTATGCTTATGAGTTAAAAGTGTAATTCTAGAAATCAATAACGATATCCATATGCAAAATAATACCCTGGAATACGATAATTGGTTTTGTTGACTTACAACGAATTTGCAATAACGAAGAGTTCTTGGCCTTTTACAATGAGTAAATATCGTAAGTTTGTCACTGGTACCTTGTATCTGTTCTTGTGTTTTGTAATTATTTGTTACATAAATTTCTTATACCATAATATGTTAAAAAATAAATGCTAGGGCTGGCCGATTGGCTCAGTTGGTTAAGAGTTGGTTTGGGAGCACGAGCTCTGAGCAGCAAGCCGGTTCGGTTCCCACATGGGCCAGTGACACTGCGCCCTCTACAGCTAAGATGGTGACCAACAACTGAACCTGGAGCTGGGCTGCTGTGAGTCGCCAGCGACGGTGTAGGCTGCAGTGAAGCTGCAGTGGGCAACCGTGAGCTACTGTGAGTAGCTGGCTGGCAGTCAGAGTGAACTGCTGTGAGCCACAGTGAGCAGCTGTCCAATGGCCGGCGAGCGACTGCCTCAGCTGGGAAGAGCGCAATGATCACAATGCCAACATGGGCCAGTGAAGCGACGTCCTCCACAACTAGACTGAAGAACAAAAGGACAGCAACTTGTCTGTTTCCTTTCCCCGATTCCCCAATGCTGTTCCCCTCCCCCAATTCCCCAATAAAATCTTTTTAAAAATAAATAAATAAATGCTAAAATTCCTTTATAATACAAAAAACAAGTACCTAAATGTAAACAAATAAAAATTTGAATTAAAAAATGAAAACAAAGGATTTTTTCCCTGAAAGTTTGGGCCAAAAACGTGGGTGTGCTTTATACATGGCAAAATACGGTAACTATCTACCACATAGGATTATCATAAAAATAAAATGAGATAAGGAAGATAAAGCATTTTGCATAGTGCCTGGCACAGAATCAGCCCTTAATAAATAATATTGTAATAAACCCTACAGGCCCTTAGTGGTCTCCAAATCCGGAGGAAAAGAAAACTGTGAGTTAAGAAAAGTCATCCCACCCATTTCGCCTAAGGTCCCATACAGTCAGTGTCTGCCATATATTTGGCATGAGCCCAGCTGGACAGAATCACCTGGCCAGATAGTTTGTAGAGCATTTAAAAAACATTACAGAAACAAACGCCAAAAGAGAGTTCCCAGGATGTTAGTCCATCGTCTCCCTTTATACCTCTCTAGCCTCTTGGCCGTGGCCCACTCCCTGCTGTCATGCTGCCTACAGAAGGCAACTGGATCCAGCCCCCCTCAGGCCCAGACAAAGCCACTCTGCCGTGTGCAGCAGAGGCTGAGAAAGGGCACTGGCTTTGCAAGCGATACTGGGGAGCAGATACATTTCTACAAGCACTTGGGTTCTCACCAACGAAAGACTGAGGTCTCCAAACAGGTGCCAAAGGTCTGAAATGGTGTTCCACCCCACTTGCAGGATGATAAAGAGGCCAACAAACTTGACTCCTAAAGCACCAGCCAGATTAATGCCAGTCAGGCTGAGCCAGAACCACCAGGGGGCAGAGAAGGGCCTGAAAACCAACAAGACACGGAGTTCAGTTTGGCAGCTGGAACCAAACCCAAAAGCAAGAACAACAAGCAGGAAAGGGCAAAGGTTCTCTGACTCTCCAAGGCTGTGCTGTGCCCTCTATTTGAGGGCTCCTAGCCTCAGGGGACCATGGTGGCTCTGAGGAGGGTGTGAGCTGTGAAAACCCTGAAACTGCAGGAAGCACAAGCACGAGAGTGAGGAGGACCTTTTTCTTGGAAGAAGGGTCATAGCTTTCCTGGCTAAGTACAGAACTTATAGCAAGCAAGAGGCTTATTCCTCAGTAGTGACCCATCATGTGGGAGTCAACGGAAAATCCAGAGAAGCCCGTTGGACTCAGTCGGGCCTCTCCTTTGTGTCACCTTGGGGCCTTGGAAAAGCCAGCATTTATTGAGTGCTTACTATGTGTCAGGCACATTCCAAGTACTCTACACATATTAACTCTTTATCCTTAACTCCATGAAATAGGTCCTATTATTATCCTCTTTTTCCACGTAAGGAAATCAAAGTACAGAGAGGTTAAGTAATATAACCAGCAAGTGTTAGAGCATGGTTCCAGCCCGGGAGTGGGTTCCACAGTTCGCTTTACTTACAGCATCTAGTGCTCTGTGCTGCAGTTTTCTGATTATCTGGCTGCCACCCCTACCAGAGTGAATGCTCCTTAACAGCTAAGACTAACTACCTCTGTACTTCCAGCTCCTAGTACAGTGCCTGGCACATAGTATGCATTCAAGAAATGGCAGGTGGAAATGGATGCAGGAGAAGAAAACCCAAAGCCAGAGAGCTGGTAGCTACTGGATCAGGCTTTGTTAGCATACCACAATTTAATGAGCTTTGCCATGCCATGGTGAAACCAAGCTGACTTCTGAAAAAGCCTAGGCAGAGCCAGCCCTTTTGGTTTAAATAGAAAGAATGACTGATTCTACTCTCTCACAGGCAGGGGCTGATCTGGAAAAGACTATTCTGGGGGAAGACAGGCCGTCCAGAACAACTTTAGAACTGACCAGGGCCTGCGGGGATCCCCTTGACTGCTCTGGACCATTCAAACCAAATTTACATACATTATTCCCATCGTTAGGTCAGGACTATGGAACCACTCAGGGCAAGGGGACAAACAGTTTCCAGGCAGTATCTATTCTGGTGCCCTCCCCTCTAGGACAGATAATGTGAAGGATAAAGCTGTCCTAGGATCTGCTATCTAGCATCAGTGCCAAGATGTGCTTTATAAGATGGTGAGTGGGGGGGACGTATTAGGACCCCCTCCATAATATCCACAAACCCCTACCTAAATCCATCCCCATTACAAAAAGAGTAATATTCTTGAAAAAGACATTGACATTTTCTTAGTCTTATATAAAGCAAAAATAGAGGTATCTATAGAAAACATTTTTAAATCTATTTTTTATGGTATTAGTGGGTAATCTAAGTTAATTTTAAAAAAAAAGTTGGCTTGCCTTAAACTGAGCTTCAAGACAATTCCTCTAGGCACCCACCCTGTCCCTGGCCATTATAGAAATTCTGGAGCTGCCACAGCTTCTGACCCCCCACCTGTCCAAAGATGGTGTTTCTGACCTGTCAGCACAGGAGTTGTACTTGACCATGCTCAGCATGGCAGCCATGATGAAGAACAGCAAGATGGGGTCGAGGAGGATGTACTGGGACAGAGTGAGGCATCCTGTGTCTGAAAAACATGAGCTCAGTGGTCAAAATGTAGAATGAGAGATGGGCTCCCCTGAGAAGCAAATTCCTTAGCAATAAGAAAGCGTCCCTGCTTGCGCTTAACTGTACGTAAGCATTTGTGCAGTCAAGACCAGATGGGCCACTGAGTCATCGCTGAGTCTTGAGAGAGGTGGGAGATCACAGCTTTGGGGCACACCAAAGCCCAGTGATATGAATCAGTATCTCACACTGCTTCCAGGCCCTTGACCCAAGAAAGGAGCAAGTCATTCATTCAGAATAGAGCAGTCCTGAGATGAGAGCTCTTGCTCATTTCCACCATCAAACAGGGAGTTCTGCCACCCTGCTGATACAGCCACAAATGACCTACACCCAGGATAGAGTCTTACCATCTTACATGAAGTCTCTGGTGGGAGTTGATTCTCCATACAGGTGCCAAAGTGATTTTCTTAAAGAAACTTTATTACATCATGCCCCTGCTTAATCCCTCCAATGTCTTCCCACCTCATTCAGACCAACAAACTCCTCATGACATTGTCAAAGCCTGCATGGTCTCTCCCTCATTCAACCTCCACTCTCTGCCTCACTCACTCCACTCTGGCCACACTGGCCATCCTGCTGTTCTCTGAGCTAAGTGTTGCCTTGTACCAGGACCACCACCCATGCTGTTCCCTCTGTCTGAACACTCTTCCCTCGGGTCTCTGCATGGCGGAATCTTTTGCTTCCAGCAGGTCTCTGCTCAAGGCTGCCTCCTCAGGAAGCTCTCCATTGACTGTCCCACCTAAAACAGAATGACTTTCCGCTACTCTGTCCTTTCCCCTACTCGTTTCTACATCGCACTTATTGCTTAGAATGTTACATTACAGACTTATTAATTTACTTGCCTATTGTCTGCCCCACTAGTGAGTAAGCTCCAAGACAAGAGAGTCTCATCAGCATGTCCTGAGGCCAAGAAATGTGGCCTAGCACAGAGTAGATGTTTTAAAAATAGTTTTGAATAAAAAATGAATAAATGACAGAATGAGTAACTGAAATGGAAAATTAAAAAGACACATGAGGGCCGGCGGAGTGGCGCATTGGTTAAGAATTGGCTTGGGACACCAGCTCTGAGCAGCAGGGCCTCAGTTCAGATCCCACATGAGGGCCAGTGACGCTGCGCCCTCTACAGCTAAGATGGTGAACAACAGCTCGACCTGGAGCTGGGCTGCTGTGAGTCGCCGGCCACGGTGTAGGCTGCAGTGGAGTTGCAATGGGCTGTTGTAAATCTACTGTGAGTGGATGGCAGCTGGCATGATCGGCCAGCAGCCGGTGTGAGCTGCCGTGAGCAGCCGTCCAGTGGCCGGCAACCGATCTGCCTCACCCGGGAAGAGCGCAATGATGATACCAACATGGGCCAGTGAAACGACGTCCTCCACAAATAGACTGAAGAACAAAAGGACAGCAACTTGTCTGTTCCCCTTCCCCGATTCCCCAACACTGTTCCCCTCCCAATTCCCCAATAAAATCTTTAAAAAAAGAAGACACAGGGCCGGCCAGGTGGCGCGATGGTTAAGAACTCGCTTGGGACGCCAGAGGGCCCCGGTTCGGATCCCACGTATGAGGGCCAGTGACACTGCCCTCTACAGCTAAGATGCTGAACAACAGCTCAACCTGGAGCTGGCCTGCCATGAGTCGCCGGCGACGGCGTGGACTGCAGTCCCTGTGGCAGTGGATTGCCATGGGCTACCGTGTGTAGCCAGCAGCCAGCGTGAGCGGCCAGCAGCCGCAGTGAGCGGCCGTCCAGAAGCTGGTGACTGATCTGCCTCGCCCAGGAAGAGCGCAATGATGGTGCCAACTTGGGCCAGTGAAGCAACATCCTCCACAACTAGATTGAAGAACAAAATGACAGCAACTTGTCTGTTCCCCTTCCCCCAATTCCCCAGCACTGTTCCCATCCCCCCAGTTCCCCAATAAAAATCTTAAAAAAAAAAAAAAAAAAGAAGACACAAGGAAAAAGTCACCAGTCTTCTACAGAGAGGCCCTATAATCTTGCAACATACCTATCAAAACAAAGCCAGAATTACCCCTAAAATACCCACCTACATTGGTCTGGACTTCTTTAAATGCTAAGCTCTATGAGGTCATGAATTCAGAAGAGCAAGGCTAACAACGGGATAGATTCTTATGGATCAATTCTCATTTATCCATGTGAGGATTTTCCACAGAAAATATTTAAGTTCCCATTTTGTTATCCCCAGCTACCCAGCTACTGCTGAGCCATCTGCCCTTGCATTCAGTTGAAATTAGTTTAAGGAATGCAAACTAATCTTGATAGCAACCTAAGAAAAGCAGAATTAGAATTGTAAGCCACCTTCAAACACACACACACACACACACACACACACACACACACACACACTTATTATCCAATCCAAACTCAAATGTGGATAACTTGAAGATAATCTATTCTTTGGGATTACCCATGCCCACTCTCCCCTCCAATAAACAAAGGTTTGCTACATACTTGTGTGCAAGTGTTACATATATAATGTGAATAAAATGAGATTTGTAATACATTTACCCAATCCTAAAGTTACTTAAGAACTGGGCTCACCAGCACGACCTTTTAACTTTTAACTTATTCATTTCCAGCTACAGTCACAGAGTGGCAATCAATTTCACAAGAAATGTGGTATAAGACAACTTACCAAAGGTGAGAAGAGCAGCAGCGAGCAGTGCTGCTGGGAGGGACCTGGAAAGCTCCAGTACAGTGAGGTAGGCAAAGGGGATCATCAAGGAACCGAGGAAAGCACAGAACTATGGAAGGAAAAGAGAAGCAGTCAAATAGCCAGCTAAGCTAAGTCTCAGGGACCTACTTGACTCAGCACAAACTAATGTAATGTTTAAGATGGAAAACCCTAAGGAAGGCATGACTTGGTGACCTAAAATCACCTGGAATATGTATAAATGAAAAAAGGGCGGTATAAATCAAGCAACATTTATGTTTCCATTAAGCACCAATTTTTGCACTGACACAAAATCAGCAAAGTTCAGCCAGGAAGGTGTGGCAGGATGGCACACTGGTTTCAAATGGGGGATAGACTGCCCCATCACTGCTTGCTGTGACCCTGAGAAAGTCACATCTGTCTCTGTATCTCAGCATCCCCATCTGTGTAATGTGAAGAATAAGAGTTCCTACCTCATAGGGTTTACTCCGAAGATTAAATGGCCTAAAGTTTATTAACACACAGGAAATACTGGATAAACATTAGCTTCTATTACAAAACTGTGGGTACAAGGTAAGGAAAACTTCTCTGAAGGTGTTTTAATATTTCAGACAATTCTAAACGCATTGCTATTATTTCTTCCTTGGCCCTTTTCTTCAGTCATACCAGGAATCACAGATTGTGTTTTGATTTTGGAAAAAAGATTGCTTGACACTTCATTATCTGGAAAGTTTGTTTTGTTTTGTTTAGAACTACCAGCCTTCTTTCCATCTCCCTACCCTGTCCATCAAAAGTAAACAGACAAACCCAAGAGAACGGAAATTCTCACATTTGGGTTGTCACTTTTTGTTAACAGAAAGCAACGTGCCCTAGTATGAAAGGGAATGAGGCTGTTATATTTAGCCTTCTCAATTTCCATAGCAAGTTCATGGTGAGTCAGGCCTATATCCAATTATGCATGCTATGTGGTGTTCAAAAGTCATTATAAAGACACAGAATCACTTAAGAATATGAACTTGAGGGTATGGAACTCACCTCGTTTCATACGGTATATGACCACGCAAATCGTCCAAAGATTAGCCCAAATAAGCATTTAGCGTTTACCTAAAGTACAGCCTGCTCTGAGAGCTCCACGTTGGAGGTCAGTTTCTTCAGGCTTCATTAGGTACCCATATGGGATCCCTGGAGTTGGGTGTTTAGGCCCTGCCCTTGCTCCATCAGGGCTGGTACTGGGACTCAGGGCACAGAGGGACTAGGCAAACACATGACCTCCCATCAAAGACTGAAAAACCCCTTGTGTGTGCCTGAAGCCAGTATGGGAAAGAAGTAGGACCTGGTGACAGGGGCGTGAGGATGCCGAAATCTTAGGAAAAGGCCCTCTGAGGGAGACAACTAATATTCCAGCAATCGTGGTTGGAGAGACGAAGAACATGGAACTTGCCCATGTGCTGAGGCCAATGTCGGGGCTGCAGGAGATGCCTGGCTGCTCTCCAACCTGTAGTCTGATGCCTCACATGGGCAGGATAACAGGACACAGGGAGGACTTGCTCCCATCTATGTCATTTCCGTATTACCTGTGGCCCCCCCTTCCCTTCTTACCCATCTTATTTCTGAATCTCTACCACAGGGTATGGGTCCAATCGTCTTTCCCCTTCCCCAAAATCCATTTATTTACACCCGCCACCACTCCAGGGCTTCTAACTGTAACACTGCTGACTGAATATGTCCCCGGGGTTCAGTGAGGCTATATCAAGTCAGGAAGCCTTACTCCTCTCATTCCCATGTAGTTGTGATGCTCATATTTATCCCCAGGCTTCTGGAACAAAAAGGTACCATCATATCCACTCAGGTAGCCAGCAAGACCTATCAGCATCTGAGGAGAGAAGGAGAACAAACAAAAAGACAAGAGACCTTTGAGAGAAGACTCCTCTGTCCCCTGATCTTCCCTCCAGCTGCACCCAGGCCTGGGCTTCCCTTGACAACTGTCCATAGGAGTCGCCAATGTGACATTTTCTCCTGCAGCTGTTGCAGTGCAAAGGATCTTTTGTCTACAGAGATCATTGCTTGAAACAAATCCTCTCTTGTGTTAAGGCCAAGTTCTTGGGAACAGTGCAGATTGAACACTTTAGGAAGAAAAAAATCCCCACAAGTTGAAGGGCAGAGCCTATAATGGGCTCTCTTATTCAGCCTTCTTCCATTTGCTGAGAAATAAAATATGACAGTTCATGGGGGCTGATTGGCCCACTGAGAGGAAAATGAGGTTCCATGTCAGAATGAGGAGGAAGAAAAGTGGCCAAGTTGTTACACACCAGGAATAGAGAGAAGGGAAGAAAACAGAAAAGAGGAATACAAAGACAACTGCATTTCCCCAGAGGGGAAGAGAAAAGTCCCAGTGAAAAAATGGCCTTAGACTGGTTTCTTTTTCCAGTATTCCAAAGGGAGGCAGCCTTGGCACGTCCCAAACCAGAACAAATCAACTATAAACTAAGGGCCGTGAATCCTTCAAAATATTTAAGAGGATCAGCTTTTTCACTCCTATCTTTCCTTGGCCAACAACAATGTAAAATTCTCTTTTTCACATAAGCAATCAGAAGTAGCTAAAAAACAAAAGCTGTCAACAAATTCCCAGCATGTGTAACAGCCCCAGGTTGCCCCAGTCTGACTCCTGTGTTCCGGTTAGACTGTGTGGAGGGGCAGAATACACTGGCAAGCCCTTCCCAGCAACAATGCTCATGGGGGCTTGGATTTGGACCACTAACTAGCTCATTTTCTTCTCTAAGTAGCTCTAAACAGAGTCATTCTCTCCATGTCAAGGTACAGAAGCCAAAGTTCAGCAGTAAGTGACTATAAAGCCTTGTTTAAAAAAAAAATAGGAGGAAGTCCTGGGTCCAGAAGTCAGTTAATATAATTAATTTAATATAAAGTAATATAAGGTATTAGAAAGACAGAGCCATCCAAATACACAGATGAACTAAAACTGACAGGTGACAATCAAAATGGATGCTCATTCCCACCTGGGGTCTCAGAGGACAAATCGGCCTGGTGCTGGTCTACATTCCCAGACTGCTTGGCTGGTCTGGTAGAGTGAAGAAATGAACAAATGGTTGGAAACTCAGTGCCCCACATACTAGCTGCCTGATTGTGGACAATACTTACTCTCTCTGAACCTCAGGTAATAAAACCTTCCTTGCAAGGGGTTGAGAGGATAACAGGTGATATTGTAGGTAAAACACCTGACACTACGCCAAGTACTAAACAGGCAAAATTCTGTTCCCTGTCAGTCCCCTTAAAGTTAAAAGTAGCCCTGAGCTAATTTCATAACTAAATAACTCATTCAAATCAATAAGAAAAAGAACAACCTACAAGAAAAATGAGCAAATTCATAGAAAACAGAATACAAATGACTAATAAACATATGAAAAAAATGTTCAACCTAACTCATAAAGATATGCAAATAAAAACAGTGATATACCATTTTTTACTCTCAAATTGGCAAGGTTTTGACCATATAATCATACCAGTGCTGGCAATGGTGTGGGGGGAGCAAACACCCCCATACATTGTCGGTGGGACTATATGTTATTGCAATATTTTTTCAGGAAAACTTAGCAACATCTCACACAAATTTAAATATTTATTTGACTCTTCAGTCTGCCTGATGAGAATCTTTTAGATACACTTGCACAACGATGAGAAGATAAATGTACAAGGATGTTCATGCAGTACCTTTTGTTACAGCTAAAAATGGGAAATAATGTAAATACCCATCAAGCGAAGAGGGGTAAAATAATTTACGGCACATCTGTATGATGGAATAATATACAGCCATGAAAAAGTATGGAGTACATTTTTATGTGCTGATGTGGAAGGAAGCTAAGATAGGTCTTAAAACACAAGTTGCTGAACAATCTGTCTGGTCCCATTTGCATAACGTGCTGTTTATGTGTACTAATACATATGTATAAATATAGACACACTGATATTTCTATAAAAAGTTTCTGAGAGAATATATAAGAAACTGTTAACAAAGATGACCACAGTTACCTCTGAAGAATAGAAATGTAAGGAAAAGTAGCTTTTGACCTTTCATTTCCTTCTGTACCGATCAATTTGTTTACTATGTGCAGGCATCTTTATTTCCTTTGAAAGTACCTATTTGACTGGAACCCCCAGGCTCCCGGGGCTGGGGACCTGGTGAAGTGGCAGGTTTGGGTCTCAGTCCGGTAGGAGAACACTTCCTACTCACCACTTCAAGGGGCTTTTCGATTCTTTGGCTTGGCCTCTGAACCAATGAGAGATACTCTACTCTCTCTCACAGTGGTCTAATTTGCTCAACGCTCTCTTTCAACCAGGTAGAGCGCAGGGCCACCAGGAGATAAATTAGAGGAGTAGATGGACTGCGCTTCCCAGGGACAGCCTTAGAAAGAAGCCTCACATTTCTCCCTTCACACAGGGGCCAGATGTGAGGAAGGGAAGGCTTCAATAAAAACAAACCAGCCAGTGTTTTCCACATGTCTTCACTGTGCTGAGCACTAGGGAACTCCAACAATGGACAGGCAGCCCCCAGATGAAAGAACATCTCCTTGCCAGAGGTCTGGTTCCCAGGCTAGCCCAATGCAAATACTCAACACCTTCTGTTGTTTAATCCTATGGTAGTAACAGATATAGTCCGAGTATTGAGGCAAGGCAAGTTCATGAGGCATTGTGCTATAATGGTGAAGAGTGCAGACTTTAAGCCAGTCTGAACCTTGACTCTGTCACTTACTAGCTTTGCTCCCTATGGCAAACTACTTATCCTCTCTGAGTCCCAGTTTCCCCATCAGTAAAATGAAGATACAACGGTACCTACTTCATCGGGTTGCTCTAAGGATTACATATGAAATGCATCTAAAGTGACTAAAACAAACCAAGCGTTCAACTAACTGCTCTTATTTTTATTGTTGTAACCTTATAAAGGAGACAGGACAAGGCATTTCTACTCTGGGCTCAGAGCTAATTTTGAAATAGGCCACCTATGCCACCTGCCTCTAACCCCGCCCCCCACCTGCAGGGGCCCTCTCCCTGGCCCCACCCTATGTTCTCCTGCTTCCCTATGCCCATCTGTCACTGGTCACCACCCCCTGCCTTCCTCCCCAAGTACTCCATGCTCCGAGATCACAACCCCACTTCATAAAGGGCAAACTCCTGTCCCCTCAGTGCTGAAGAGCTCAGCCCCCAGTTAGGAAGAAAGGACTGAGTGAATGCCAGGGCCAATCCATTAGCCTTCTCAGAGGTGTTTGCTTTTAAAAGAGTAAACTGGGGCCGGCCCAGTGGCGCGATGGTTGAGAACTGGCTTGGGACGCCACAGGGTCCCGGTTCGGATCCCATATATGAGGGCCAGTGACGCTGCCCTCTGCAGCTAAGATGCTGGGCGGCAGCTCGACCTGGAGCTGGACTGCCGTGGGTCGCCGGCGACGGCATAGGCTGCAGCCCCTGTGGTAGTGGGTTGCCATGGGCTACCGTGTGTAGCCAGCAGCCAGTGTGAGCAGCCAGCAGCCGCAGTGAGCGGCCGTCCAGAAGCCGGCGACTCATCTGCCTTGCCTGGGAAGAGCGCAATGATGGTGCCAACTTGGGCCAGTGAAGCAACGTCCTCCACAACTAGACTGAGGAACAAAACGACAGCAACTTGATTGTTCCCCTTCCCCCAATTCCCCAGCACTGTTCCCATCCCCCCAATTCCCCAATAAAAATCTTTTTTTTTTCTTTTTCTTTTTTTTTAGCTGAGCCATCCTGCTACCTGTTGGCAGCTCAGCGGCTGCTCAGCAATAAAAATCTTTAAAAAAAAAAAGTAAACTGAATTCTGATTGGTGGAATTTCTAACTTAAAACATGTAAAATTTTTTTAAACTGAGATAAAAGTCATGTACCATAAAATTCACCATTTTAAAGTACATCATTCAGTGGTTTTTATGTACTGAATTAGGTTGCGCAAACATTACCACTACCTAATTCCAGATCATTTCATCATCCCCAAAAGAAACTTCATACCTATTTGTAGTCACTCCCCAATCCTCCCTCCCCCCAGACCCTGGCAACTATTAATCTTCTTTCTGTCTCCAAGGATTTGCCAACTCTGGACATTTCATATAAATAGAATCATACAATATGTGGCCTTTTGTGTCTGGCTTCTTTCACTTAACATAATGTTTATAAGATTCATCCACATTGTAGCATGTATCAATACTTCATTCCTTGTTTATGGCTGAATAATATTCCATTGTATTAATATACCTCAGTTTGCTTATCCATCCATCAGTTGATGGACTCTCTCTTCATTTCGGAGCCCAGAAACACCCCTAAAAACACCGAAGATTTTCCCTGAAAGGAACTGGTCTGGAATATCAGGAAATTCTTTCTACAAGGCTGAAAATTAAGTCCAAAACCAAGACTTGGCTCCACCCCTTCAGAGAAAGTTGTTCACCACCCTGCTCACCTTTCCCAGAGGCGGGTGCACATCAAAAAAAAAGGTGCGGTTGATGTAGTAACTTCCCATTTTTCCAAAGTGGGTCTCATCCCAACTAAAGGGAAAACAAAAAGGATAGAATTTTAAAATTATCTTATAATCCAAATAGCCTTAATAAATAAAGCAAGGTTAAAATTACAGTTAAAACCAAAAGCTATGAGTTTCAAGCAATTAATGAGAAGATTTGGATTTTTTAAAAAAAGCTTTTGACACAAATGATTTGAGGAAGCAAGACATGAAGCTGCTCATTAATCTTCATTTAGGTAGACGAGAAAGGTAAGCACATATTTAACAACCAGTTATCATAAATTCAAGTTAAATTTATACTTATTTTGTATCTTGAGTTTCTATTTATTTTAAAAGTGCAAAGAATTTCCTTATAATATAGAAAGGTTTGTAGTCAGTTTTCTCCAAGGCTGTTAACTTCTAACACTGCGACTACATTTGTTACTGGAAACCGCATCACCATTATCACAAACTACACTGTGGGCAGAGAGAGCCTCTAAGCCATGGTCGTCATAGAAGTCTGATTTTGTTCATCATCCTACGATAACTAACCAGCTGACTATGAACTCACTGGTCCTATTATAATGAACTAGCCATTATATAAAAGTTGAGGGTTTTCTTACTAGGACCCTAACTAGAACCTATCCTCATTGCACAAATTATTTTGCAAGTAAGTAAGTGATTCCAATACATTGTCTCTTAAAGTAATGCAAGGCCTTGCTCTTCTGTACAACCACATAACACTCTTTACACCCTACATGAGGGCTTTATGGTGGCAGCCAGCTTATCCAGCAGAGCCTGGACATTTCTGTTTGTTAGTCTCTCCCTGCAGCTCAGAAGAACAGTTGCCTTCTAGGGACTATCCAATCCCCAGGTCAGCTTCCATAAGTATTTGTTACTGACATACAAAATAACAGGCAGAGCACGCTTTTCCAAAAATGTAGGGTTCTTCTTTTTTATTTTTTTTTAACTCAGTGGGTCCAACAGATAGAAGAGTAAATCTACTTCTGCATCCACGCGGCACACTGCTTGACATGAGGTGAGGACAGTAACATGGCGATGTCAAAGGGAGAAATAACTTCCAAACAGTGTGACAAAATAGGTTTGCAGAAGGAAGAGAGATCCAGTCCCAGCTCCAGCCTTGCTAACAGCATGACCTAGCAAATCACTCGCCTTCTCCAGGTCTCCTTTCTCATCTACACAATGAAAACAATAATAGTAGCTGCCATGTCCCCCTCGCAGGAAGGTGTTAGGGCTCAAGTCAGATGACATGTGAAAGAACTTAGTCCCACACATGCGGGGCACTATTTAAACAGAACCAATATTTGTGGTTAGTTTTGAAGTCTGGAAACATACTGACAAAGGAGTATGCGATTTTTACTTCAAAAATTTCCCAGGTAAAACTAGTAATAGTAAGTTCTCACCTAACGTCATCGATCAGTTCTGTGACTTTAAACAAAACAACTCATAACAGAAACAATTTTACCATAGGCTAACTGATATAAACGAGAGTTAAGTTCCTACTCATCTCAATGTTATAACAAAACTGCGTTGAATGAAACTACATTAATCGACGTTTGTGGAGGACCTGCTGTAGTAACATCCACGTTTCTTCTTGGCTGTCACTGCTTGTTTGTGTTGGGACAGACAGTCCTCCTTGACGCTCTTCTGCTCTGCTCCTAAAGACCTTGCGGAGTATGCCAAGAATGCAAGGCCCTGACCGCTCTTCACTCAGGCCACTTCTCAAAGTTCTGTTCAAGCAAGCAGCCTTGAGGGAAGAGTTAGCGCCACCCTCTGTGACAGGCAGCAGTCTTGCTTACTGCTTATTATATTACAGCGAATTCCCCCAGCTCAATATTCCCCAGCTGTGATACAACCCGGTACATGTGCAGGCATTCATCCAGACCCACAGCATCATGTGAGATTTGGGGGACAAGGGGAACCGATGCCAACATGCTGATGCTCAGCCTGCTTGAGAAAGGAAGTCCTCAGTCTCTGATCCAGGCCTTTGTCTTCGGCCAGCATCTATAGAACAGTGACAGGCTAACTTAATACGTAGGGTAAACTAAAATCCCAGATCCTGACAGTTTTGGTGACAAGCATAGGATGCTGAGACATAGCTTTCTGTAAGAGAAAGGACAAGGACCCCTACAGGATGGGTTACTGGATATGAGAAGACTCCTCAGCACCTGGTACTGAGTGTTCTTGCCCAAGTAGTGGGCAAGGAAAGCAGTAAAAGCCCCCACTGTCCTATCTACTAATGAGGCTGAGTGGAGTGAGGCAGGGTTGAAACAAAGCATCGAAGTGTTGCCTTGGTTACTGCGCACTCTCCTGGGTGAAGGGAGGAAGAGATGTATCATGACGAGAGGACAGCAAGCCCAGGAGCCCCGGCCCAGAGGCAATGTGGACGTGGCTGCTGAGTCAAGGAGTCACTAACGCTTAGGTAAATGCCAGCAGTAAGGACCTTGCTACACAATACACAACTTTGGGTGACATGAAAACATTGAAAGATGCTTGGGTGAGCCTTGTACTCAAGCCAAAAGTAAATGTGCCTTGCTTAGAGGCTCAGAGACACGCTCTCCCTGTGTCCTATGATCCCTCCCCCTCTGCCACAACCTCAGCTGCTTTAAAGAATAAGATGATTAAAGGTACTGCCAAGGTCTCACTGTCCCCAAAGAGGACTGAAGGCCATACACACCCATCCTAGTATGCTGGAGAACTCCAGGGAGGAGAGGAACTCAAACTCAGGACTCTATTGAAATCAGGGGCCCACATGCCCACCCTACTCAATCTTATTGGGGGAGTATTTGCTAGGCGCAAGGATTACCAAAGGTGTTGAGGACTGCAGGAAAAGACATAGCAGTGTGTACAGGGACTGAAAGAAAAGGGCCCCCAAGCCCAGGAGCTTATCAGACACAGGGAAGCACGCTGGGGAAGTCGTGGTGCCAAGCCTATCAAGGGGCAGAAGGAGAAAAAAACCTTCCTCCAACACCTGCATCCAGCACTCCCCACACTCCTGACGGGGGAATGGTGTGATCTTTGGGTGGCTGTCACTGTAGCTACTGATGCAGCCAATTAGATTCATTAGTTCAGGGGAAAAACAGTGCTCAAAATTCAATTGATAGGGTTTGAGCCAAGTTCCCAGTGGGGATGCGAAGGTAGAGTGACCTTGTAGGTAGGACCCTTTACCATCACTGTGGCTTCCACTGTTGATCCCATAAATGTTAAAGAGGATCACCCCATTCAGGGACTGCTGTGTGTTGAGAGTTGATCTTGTTCCCCTCCTTGGTGGTCCAGGAGAAATAATACAAATCCCAAGAAGAGAAAGGGAAATCACAGCTTTAAAGATGTAATGGCTAGGTTGGCTGAGTGGCTCAGTTGGTTAAGAGCGTGAGCTCTGAGCAACAGGACTGCCGGTTCGATTCCCACATGGGCCAGTGGGCTGCGCCCAAGCTGAGCTGCCACTGAGCTGCCAATAGGTGGCAGGATGGCTCAGCTGGTGAGAGCACGTGCTCCTAACAACAAGGTTGCCTGTTCGACTCCCACATCGGATGGTGGGCTATGCCCGCCTGCAACTAAGATTGAACATGGCACCTTGAGCTGAGTGGCCGCAAGCGCCAATGGGCAGCCGGATGGCAACTGGACTTGGAGCTGAGCTAGCTGTGTCCTCCACAACTAAGATTGAAGGACAACAACTTGGCTGTTCCCCTTCCCCAATTCCCCAACATTGTTCCCCTTCTCCAATTCCCCAATAAAATCTTTAAAAAAAAAAGATGTAATGGCTGCTAGAATGCCCAGAGATGCCATTCTCCAGGATAACAGCGCCACCTGCTGGGCTCAGGCACCAAGTACATAGTTTTTTTAAATGGGCAATTATCAACCTACTACCATACTAAGCTGTTGCTGAAATTGAGTGACTAACCATGAAGGCCTTAAGATCCCTGCTACTTTGGGGTGGGTCAACTTGGAAACTATGGCTAACAAGGAACGGGATCAACACACTTTGCTGGTCAAATGGAAATGGTATAATCAAGAGTATAGCCTCCCTGGCCCTAGAGGCATCTTGATTTTACATGAAGGGGTGGCAGCTCCCCCTTTGGGAAAAACTATCTTCCTCTCAACCACTTAAAGCAAAGCCACTGGCTCAATGGAGCCCTTGATTTATAAAGGTTCTTTTCAATGCTTGTGCCTAGGTCACTGATGGTTAGTTAGGCTAAACGAAAAGCTGAGGGTGTCCATTGGGCAGCAGCAGTCATCCAGCCCCAATGATAACTCTGGAAGGCCAACGGCAGTGAGGGTTGATCAACACAATGGACTGAATTGAAAGTCTTCACCCTGGCCTTAGACAATACTTCTAAGAAACAAACTAGTTACAGTAATAACTTGGTTTGCAAGCATAATTCGTTCCAAAAAACAAACTACTTGTATTGCAAGACATCACTCATTTACTAAGTTAAAATGTATTAGAAATGTTTGCTTGTCTTGCAGAACACTTGCAAACCAAGTTACTCACAATCCAAGGTTTTACTATATATTTTATTTACTTGGGCTTTTGCCATTGGCTTAGCCATCTGGTGTGCCACTTGGAAAACTATATACTGAGAGATTAAACACACCCCTCTTTGGAGCTGAGAACTGTGGGAAAAAATCATGGCTACTTTCTGATGGGACAATCTGGATCACTCACACAGATGTCCACAGTTAGGGCCAGTACTCTGATAAGACTGACTGGATCAAGCATGCACCAGCCAGACTGCTGCCATTGCCACCTGGATTCATCAATGCCCCGGGCATGGAAACACATCTACCATCATGGACTGGGCACAGAGCAAAGGACTATATGTTTTTGAAGCAGAAGCCATTACTGCATTGTGGTGGCTTGTGACTCCTGCCAAAAGTTGGCCTGTTTGTCTTGCAGTAAAGGAAGCCACATTGCACGGGGTATTGACACTGCCTGCTCCAAGAAAACTGACTGCATCAAGATTTTGTTCCCCTCTCTGGGCTATCATTGGTGCCTCAATGCTGCTGACACTTTTTCAGGTTAGTGTTGATGATGCTGTTCCAGTCCAATCATCTGACTCTAGATACACCATCGTGGCCTTGAAACTAAACTATGTCATGTTTTCAGCTTTTTAGGCCATTTACAATCTGATAATGGTGCACCTTTTTTTTTTTGGCAATGGCCACCCAATAATAATAGGCCAATAGTCAAGGTATTTAATGACATTCCACACTCCCTACCATCCACAGGCATCTAATGTTGTCAAGCACTGAACAGCCCTCTCAGAAAGATTTCTGACTCTACTTCTCTCCGGGTTCACACACCTTAGTGAAGCAGTTTGGTCACCTAATGCATCCATTACCAGAAAGGGTTAATCTCTTCTTGGCCACCAACTGGGTAATGATCAGGACAAAAGGGGTGAAGGGTTATACAAACCTATTTTGAAAACTTGAGATTCTTCCCTGACCTTCTTGGGCATGATTTGTCTTTCTTTCCCCCTAACAGCAACTCCAGATCAGCCTGCAGACATCTATGGGATTCAAATTTAATTCTAGTTCAGTTACCTGGATTTTCTTTTTGGAGTGACATGGTCCTAGAGCATAAATATAATAACCACTTGGTTGAGTACAATACTTGTCAAGTCACCCTGTAGTAGTTCCCATCTGGACAAGGTGGGAGACATACTGCCTCTGTCAATTTTCTAGCAATGCCCTTGGCAAAAAAGGTCTGGATATTATTAGCAGGGGACAACTGGAGAAACGGTAAAGTTATAGACACTAAAGTGGGACACACTGATTATATGGCAGTGGAAGGAAAGAAACAACCCTGGCACCTGGGGAGCTAACATCTTAGACCCCTGGAGATGTAAAGAGAAGGGAAACAATTAATACTCTCTTCGTCCTCTAGGTCCAGAACCAAAGCCTGGCAAAACACTCGTATGGTACAGCAAAATCAAGAGGCAGCTATGGCTGGTCAGTTTGTCAGCGTGCTATGAAATCAGAGAAACTCATGTAGACATGGCTCATCTTGAACTACTCTTATGTACCTGATGACATCAACTTCAGCTCCCAAACACAGACCTCCTCATGTGTGTGCAAACACAGACCAGCACAACCTCCTATGAATCTAACTGATACAAATTCAAATGGTTCTCCTGACACCCTAGGGGCCTAAGGTTATAGGTTATACCTTGTATAGCAACTGAGGCTACAACTACTCAGTGACACTCATTACCCATGTAGCTTAACCAAACCACAGTAATGTGATCTAAATCGAATTTGATGGTGATCCAAATTAAATTTACCAAAAAGTCCTGAAGTGGAATGACCTGCACTCCTTCAGGTAATATATTAGGATGTAGGGGAAATGGGCCATGGAATGTCTTTTCACTGGGCATGAGAGTTGCTTTTTTTTTTTTTAAAGATTTTTTTTATAATTTTTTATTGGGGAATTGGGATGGGAACAGTGCTGGGGAGTTGGGAGAAGGGGAACAGACAAGTTGCTGTCCTTTTGTTCTTCAGTCTAGTTGTGGAGGATGTTGCTTCACTGGCCCAAGTTGGCACCATCATTGCGCTCTTCTCTGGCGAGGCAGGTCAGTCGCCCGCTTCTGGACGGCCGCTCACTGCGGCTGCTGGCCGCTCACGCTGGCTGCTGGCTACACACGGTAGCCCATGGCAATCCACTGCCACAGGGACTGCAGCCCACGCCGTCGCCGGCGACTCATGGCAGCCCAGCTCCAGGTTGAGCTGTTGTTCAGCATCTCAGCTGCGGAGGGCAGTGTCACTGGCCCTCATATGTGGGATCCGAACCGGGGCCCTCTGGCATCCCAAGCGAGTTCTTAACCATCGCGCCACTCGGCCGGCCCTGCTTTTTTTTTTTTTAATGAGGGTGGACCCCTTGTAATTATTGGCAATGACACCAAAGATTAGAAGTCAGTCTAAACACACATGCAGAGAATATTACAGTGATTAACAGACTGGACTTAGACTACATCCCAGCTGGATGAAGTAAGACCTACTGGTCCTTCCCCATCCCCAAGCCCCACACACAATTACGCACAGCTGGCTGAACCCAGGCATGGTTGAGGTTAACACCACAGGTTGGCCTCATCCTGCTGCTTAGAGTCCTCTTGAGAGCAGCCTTAACTAAATGCTGTATGAGACAGATTGAACAGATTTGGTCCCTGCCTCTGTCAGGTTAATCAGAGTAGCCAATGGAGTTGCACCTTCATATGAAAAGGTGCTATAAGCCAAGACATGTCAGATAAAGGGGTGAGACTGTTGGGAAAAGCAATCCTCCATCGGTCTCTTGTACTCCCACACAATCTTGATGGGTATGCCAACAATGTAAGGCCCTAACTGCACTTTACCTGGGCCGTTTCTTAGAGTTGTGTTTACACCAAGCAACTTTGAAAGATGAGGTAATGTCTTTCTCCAGGGCAAAGAGTACCCTTGCTTACTGCTTGCTATAAAACAGTAGCTTCCCCAAGCATATTGTTCCCCAGCTGCAAGGGAACCCACTGTGTGTGCAGCCATCCATCTGAGCCCATAGAATCACCATGTGGGACTTGGAGGGGGGGGGGCGGATGAGGGTGGGGGGACTAACTCCAGCATCCTCCTTCCTACGTTGTGCATAATAAGCCCTTTGTCTCTGACCCAGGAGTCTCATGTCTTCTGCCAAGACTCATGAAAACAACAACAAACTAATTTATCAACTTCCTAGTAGGGTAGCCCTGACAGCTTTTTAGCTTGCTTACTTTTTGGTCAAGGAGTTCCATTTCTAACATCCCTACACTTTCTCCTCAGTGATAATGAGACAATATGGTATCACTTGTTGGCCAAACAAAGTAAGCATTTTCAGACTGTATAAAATTGTTCCTCCTTTCAACTGGAGACTTTTTAAGCTTATCTAATGCTTCAGTCCTGCAAGTGAGTCCTACAGAATAAAACTTTTAAGAAAAAAAAAATCTCGCCTCACAGGATGACCCTAGACCTGCTTCCTGGAACCCTTGCCAGTCACCATCCCTAGACAACCAAGCTGTCCCTGCGCCGCAGGATGAAGGTACCCAGTTAAGAATCTTTCCCTACAGTGATGTCTGGAAACCCTGCAGATTAGGAACTCAGGCCTTAGGAAATTCTGCACTAAAAATTTCCATCCATCCTTGGAAAGTTCAAAGCACCTTTAAGAGCCACAATCTGCGAGCCAGGTGAGACACTGCATGCAGCATAACCTGGAAGGCATGAAAACTGCTCCCTCAGAGCCTAAGAATCCCATTGCCACCGACCAGAGCGAAGACTCCTCTCACATAGACTGCTGTTAGCCAGAGGTAACCACCAGAAACCTCAGTTTCCCCTCCAGCGCGACTCCACCCCTTTTCCTGTGAATCCCGCCCCCTAAGTGCCCCCCGGCCAATGAGAGGGTGCGTCCCTTTCCCGGTTGCCATGGTACCCGGCGAATCACTCACCAGACGTGTTGCGGCTCGTCCAGACGGTGGAAGCGGGTGGCGAAGGACAGCAGCGTCACCAGGGCCAGCACGGCCCACCGGCCGGCCGCCTCGAATTGCCGCGAGCCCCACGCAGGCCGTTTGGGGCTCCGCGCTGCAGCCTCGGCGGCTACGTCCGGGCTCACGGCCCTAGCAGCCTGGGATCCACAGCGGCCCCTCCGGGGACGCAGCTCGGACCCTGCCAGGCCTACGCCCACCGCCTGCAGCATCCTTCCCCTCCTCAGGCTCGCTCTTCGGCCCGTAGGCACGCCAAGTCTTGCGAGCCGCCCTGCCAAGAAGACACAAAGGGGCAGCTCGGGGTGCCCTGGGAAATGTAGTTCCCTACACCGGCAGCGGGGCGCGGGGCCCCGGCCTCTGTGTTGGGCGGGGAGTGCGGTGGCCTCCCCGGCCGCTAGGAGGCGGCCAGTGGCGCAGAGCATGACGGGCCGCGAGAGGCGAGCGGGCCAGGCCGAGGAGAAAACGGGCTCAAGGAACTGCAACTCCCAGCAGCGCCGGGACTGGCAGCGTGGCGGCAGGGAGGGGCGAGCTCGAAGAAACGGTCGAGATCATTCTAGTCCAACCCCTCGCTTTACCGACACCTAAGCCAACGTTCTGACGTGTCAGGGCCTCAGGAGTCGACGAGTCGGCTAGTCCCAGGCGCGAAGTTTACTGGCTTGGGAAAGGGGTCGCCCGAAGTGCGAGATGCAAGCGGGGAAGGTCTGTGCCACGAATCCCGGGAGAGGGGAGCGACTGAGAAACCCGGGGGGGCGGGGTCAAAGGTGAGCCGCGCGGCCCTGCCCACAGCTCCGACAACGACTCCCAGCAAGACGTGCGCCCACCGGCCCCGCTCTGCGCCTGCGCGCCGACAGGTGGCCCCTGTGGTCCAGGCGGTGTTAGGCCTGCGGCGGCGCGCGCTCGTGGACACGTACTGGACAGGGTCGCGTCGCTCTTCCCTCGCGCGTCACCTGCTTCCCCATGCCCGCGCCTAGGGCCGTAAACGTTGTCCCTCGCCTGCCTCTGCCGCACAGCCCTGCGTGCTCCTTTCCCGACCGATTGGCCTAAAAGGCCCTAACAGTTCATGTTTGGCCTTCCAGGGTTGTTTTCATTTTAAGAGAGCATCAGGGGTCAGGGGAGGCAGTGGCGCTTTAAGTGATATCAATCACTTGAGGAGCTTCCCAGGGCCCGCGCCTGAGCCACTGCATCAATCTCTGGAGAATCTGCATGTTTAATAAGTGCCCCAGATGAGTCATTAAATCCTTATTAATATCTGAGAACCACTGTTTTAGTTCGAAGGAAGGTGGCAGGCACATTAGGTAAGATATAGCATCCCTTTAATAATGTAGAGCCCTCCCACTCCCAAATGGGATTTTAGGAGTCTTTCTCTAAAGTCATGTGTAAGAGACAGATTTAAAATAAAATCTAGAGTAATCAGAATCTGTATTTGAACTGGAAACAGTATTTTTCCAAGAGTGATGATAAATAAAATGGATACTTGGGCTTAAAATTTAGCTCTACAAGTGTGAAAAGGAACATGAGATGGTTTATATAGTTATCATTGCTTAAAGAAAGAAACTGCCCTCCAGTATGTCTCCCAATGGCCCATAAGTAGAAAACGTAAGGACACTTACAGTGACTCTTGCCACCCTTAGTACAGGTCAAAGGAGTAACATTTAGTAATTAGGAAAGGCATTTCTTCAAGGATTCTAACTAAGCAGATGCCTGCAACCCTCTAGTGGTCCCATCCCTCACCAGCAGTACCTGTCTTGGCCTCAGGGACCCCTCTAGCCTGGCCAGGTAAGGAAAGGGATGCACCTCCGAATATGGTACATCCCATTGTAGCCACCCAACTCCTGCCCTTCCCAGGACACCCACTGCCAGGACCACCTTCACTTTCCCCACAAAAGGTGCCGTCAATACAGGCTGAAACTCCCGGGCTTGGGAACCAACTTGGGAGGGCCTGGGTTCTCAGTTGTGCCCTTGCCCACCTAGGAGATGAAGTTGGTAGTTTAGGGATGGTGTGAGCAGATTCAGATAGCAGCTTGGTGTGCTGCGGGGATGCAAAGGGGAGAGAGAACTTGGGTGACATGTCTATAGTCAGAGGGATGGTAGAGGGGGGTGATCTGAGAAATTCTGTTGAGTTCTCTATGTGGATCCATGTGTCTGCAGGAAGATTCATGAATGCTAATTACTGGCAACTCTCCTGGGTCCTGCTTTGAAATGCAAGCTACCCAAGAAGCACCAAAGGAATAATGTTGAGTCCCTTAAACTTTAGAGGAGAGGTCACATACTCAGCTGCATCCAGGGGCCTGAAGGTAACAAAAATTTGAAAAGTGGGCCAGGTGGGGGTCATGGCAGATCAGAGAGGGCATGCTCTGACTGAAAGGGGCCCTTAATCAGCTCCAGTCAATTGTTGCTGAGTCCACTGTCTCCAGATTTTTTAAAGAAAAAAACAACAGGATTTATATATGAAACATCCTGATTTTTTAATGTCAACTACAGTCTCATCCCTCGATATCTACAGGTGATTGGTTCTAGGACCCCTCCACCCAGCATGGATACCAAAATCAGAGGATGCTCAAGTCCCTTATATAAAATGTATTTGCATGTAACCTACACACATCCTCCAGGATACTTTAAATCATTTCTAGATTTATAATACCCAACACAATGTAACTGCTATGTAAGTAATAATCATACTGTATTGTTTAGGAAATAATGACAAGAAAAAAAGTCTGTACACATTCAGTACAGATGCAGCCATCGTAACAACTATGTAGTACAGCAACAACGTAAGTTGTTTTCTCCCAAGTATTTTCAATCCAGAGTTGGCTGAAGTTGGTTGAATCCACAGAATCAGAACCCACAAATATGGGGAGGGCTGACTGTAACGGAGACATTTTTAAATGCTCTGTAGACCAAACAGAACCTTGGGCTGCCAGCTTGAAGCCTCAGCTTTGGAGTGAATGGGCACATCCCCCAACTACTTTTATGAGATCAGCTGAGAGCCTGGAGGACTGATGGGTGGGAGGTTGAAAGCGAGGGGCACTAAAGCATCAAGAAGTAGAATTCCTGGTCTTTCTGCTGCTGCTGGAAGAAGTCGTAGCCATTGTTTTTGGACAACCCTTCATTTTAGAAATGAGGGAGCTGAAGGCTAGAGATGTCAGGGATTCGTCCAAAGTCTTCCAGAGCTGGTTCCTGCACTGGGACCAGACCCCAGTATGCCAGCTCCCAACACACTGTACCACACAAACTACTAGCTCAAAACCAGGCCACCCTGTCCACCAGGACACCAGACCTGGCCCCACCAGGAGCATAAGAAACTTCCCACAAGTTGGAAAGAAATTATTACCCTTTCTGACCTGAGTCAAAGTTCCCCTGCTGCCTGCCTGGCCCAGCTCCCCGATTGGCTCATGGGAGCCACCCCTTCAGAGCCCCTCCTCCCCATCCTGCATCTCTGTGAAAGGGTCATTCCTCTGAAGGCTAAGGGTTGCCACAACACCATGACTGAGTCCGGCAAGGTAAAGGAGGGCACTTGCAGGCTGGCTTCCCCTCAAGAATGCGTGACAGCACAGTTTGGAGCCAAGGGACCCCACAGGACTCCTGGCCTGTAATCCAGAGAGCTCTGCGTCTGGCCTGAGTTGCCCAGACTCCGGCCTAAGGAAGAAGGCCTGGCGGGATGGGAAGAAACAGTGCTGGCCTGGACCCCTCTGGCTGGGCACTGGTCCCTCCTCTCCATTGGGTTCTTGGGGCTGGGCACCCACTGAGCACAGGCTAATGTACACCCTCAACCTCTCTCTCCTCAGCCCATCCTCTACTCCTATTTCCGAAGCTCCTGCTCCTGGAGAGTTCGAATAGGTAAGAACTGTGCCTCCACCAACAGCCCGGGTGTGGTGGGATAGGGCGGAGGAAGCCCTGGGTGAAAAGCTGGTCTGGACAAAGGGGTGCTCAATCAGACAGGGCTTCACCCCCCACCCCATCCCCCACCCCCGCAACCAGCTCCCCCAGTCTGCTGGAGCCCTCAGCCCTAAATGGCACCTCCACCTAGGAAGTCCGACAAGAGGAGAGTGCGGGTGGCAGGAAAGGAGGGTTGTTTTTTCTCTTGGGCCTGCCACCTCTCCCACCCTACTCTCCGAAGCCCCTTAGCAACTGTGCTTACAGCAGGCTCACAAAATCCAGAGGTCCTTGGTAACTGTCAGGAAACAGCTGGCCTTCCTTAGTTCTTATCTTATTTGATCTGGCAAATTAAACAGAACTGGCCACTGTCCACCCCAGTATAACCCTTCCCTCCCTCGGTTTAACACAGCCCTTTGCAAAGGTCATAGTCCTAGCAGTTCATTATGAGGGAGAACTCTGCTGAGTGCTTTTGAGTGCATAATTCCATTTAAACCTCGAGAGCCCTAGGAGGGAGGTACTGGATATTGTCCCCATTGTACAGGGGCTCACAAAGTTACCCAAGGCTACACAGCTAGCAAATGAATGATGAAATCTGAACTTGGCCCTAACTGGGAAGCCATACTCCATGACCCCTCCCCCATGCCAGCGTCACTTGGCATTTGCTGGAATCAGTGGGCAAGAGTGCTGGGGTGCCAAAGGATACATTTCTCCAAAAAGACCCCTTCCCTGGGCCCAGAGCCTCTGCCCTGGCTGGGCTGGAAGCCAGAGCAGCTTGAGGGCTGTCTCTAGGGCCTGCATACACTGGTCTCTCCTTGGCCTCAACCCCTTTCACGCTCCAGAGTGGAGCTGACCCGCACTGCGGAGGAGCCTCGCGACTCCCAGGCCCTCTGCAGACTGCCACATGTCCTGTGCTCCCTGCGCTCCTTTGCTCTTGCCTCAGATCCGCAATCACCAGGGCCCCGTTGCGGGTGTGGAGAGTAAGGCTCTAAGAGTTCAGGGACTAGAGAGGCAGGGCATCATGGACCTGTGTTAGGGAGTGGGTGCTGACCAGGGAAGCCGGAGAGAAGGGGAGAGGACCAAGCTGGGCCATGGCTACCTAGTGATGTGAAGAAAGAAGCCTCCCTCTGCAGCCTCATGGCGTCCCGGTAAGTGGAGCCAGAGGTCATCCCCTGACTCTGCTGTCTGCCATCTCTCCTAGCTCTGGCCTTAAAAAACATCAACTATGAGACAGTACCCATCAACCTCATAAAGGATGGGGGCCAGCAGGTAAGGAGGATGCCCCCAGGCCACAATGTGGGAGTTGGAGGCCTTGAAGAGGGACCCAGCAGCGGGTGCAGACTTCTGCCCCCAAGATGTGAACCTGCACCGCAAGGTCCGCTGACCGGAGGAGGCTGCTGGCTCTCCCTTGTGGGACAGGGTGGCCAGCTGTGTAGCCGGAGGAACCATGGGAAGGGCCCAGGCTCCATACCACAGCCTGGCCTCCCAATGCCTGACCCCAGGAGGGTGGGAAGTGAGTGGGTCCTTGCCCCATGCTGGGACCTCTGGATGTGCCTTGGTGGCCACCGGGCAAGGTGCATATAGCCAGGCCTTTGGGAGGAAGGCTGTAGCTCAGCAGCCCCTGGGGGCTGGGATACTGCACAGATCGCCCAGGCATCATCTTGGGCCTAGGAGCAAGGCCTCTACCCAGGGGAGGGAGGTTCAGGGATGGGCAGTGGGCCTGGGGTCTTCCTGCTTGCCTGGTTCTGCCTTAGCCATCTCAGGCCAGGCTGCCCAGCACACCAGGACCTTGTCTCCACAGTTCTCTAAAGAATTCCAGGCACTGAATCCCATGAAGCAGGTGCCAGCCCTGAAGATTGATGGCATTACCATCAGCCAGTCAGTGAGTACCAGGCTTGGGAGGCCCCTGGTGGGAAAGGACCTCCCAGCGTAATAAACTTTTTTCAGACCGAGGAAGGATGGTTGCTTGTTTTGGGAAGTGGAAGGGAGACTCAGGCATATGGGGAACCTAGCTCTGCAGGACGAGAATCCAAACTGAGCTTGGGCCCCTGGGGAGCCTCTTGGCTTCACAGGGCTCAAGCTGAGTTGGGGGAGGGGGAGGAGAAGGAGTTGGCTGGCCCTGTCCCCTGTGGTCCGGGGCCCCGGGCTCTCTGTGCTCCCCTCACCGCCGGCCCCCTCACGGCTCCCTCTGGACAGCTGGCCATCATCGAGTACCTGGAGGAGACGCGGCCCACTCCGAGACTCCTGCCTCAGGACCCAGAGAAGAGGGCCCTCGTGCGCAGCATTTCCGACCTCATCGCCAGTGGCATCCAGCCCCTGCAGGTGTGGCGCTTGCGCACTGTACACTCGCACACTGACTGTGGTGAGCCCACAGTGAGGTGCGCAGCTTGAGTGTGAGGGTGGCAGGAGGCCAGGGAGGGATTCTCAGGGGCTTAGACCTAAACCACGTGGCGAGGAGCAGGGAGGGGAGAGATCATCCACTCCACTGGGTACCCAACCACGTTCCCAGAAGCCCTGGGTTTCCAAGGACGCATCCAGAGGTGCTAGAGAGTGTAGGGCCAGGTGACGGGGGAGGCTGAGCAGCACAGATCCAAGCCTCCCACCTTTAACCAGAGCAGCCTCCCTTTCACCTGTAATGTGTCATAGGTAGATTGGAACTCCTGTAAGATTTTATTATTTACAAAGTTTTCACTGGAAGGGAGGGAGGGAGGGAGGGCAACAAAACAATTCATTTGTGCTAACCCCTGACTTTGCGATGAGGAAATAGCCCCCAAAAGATAGAGTGACTTTGCAGCATCACTCAGTTGAGTATGACAGAGCAAGGACCAGAGCCCAGGACTGCTGACTATGGACCTGTGCCCCCCGCCCCCATGGCACTTTGTCTTTTGTAACGAAGGAGGTTGTAGCAGACAGTCATTCCCACTTAACGGATGAGGAAACTGAAGTCCAGAAGTGAAATGGCTCCAAGGGTGCAAGGATAGAACCAGAGTCCAAATCTCCTGAAAGTCATTCCTATGCACCTACCTGTCCCATCCCCCACCCTGCGTCACACTCCCACTTCTCACAAGGGACCATGTAAGGGGGAAGCGTTGGATGCAAGGGGTAGATGCCTCGGGTTATGGCCACACCCATCACAGCCGTGGCAGCATCCTATGCCCCCACCCTTGCACACCTCTGCCAGAGTCGCAGGCTTCCAGGCGACAGGAACCCCCGGGGCAGCCTGAGAAGGAAGCTGCCGGGACCATCACCCCCCTTTAACGTCAGGGCCCTGGTGGGAGGAAGGGCTCGCAGAGCCTGGAGGAGTGGCAAGAGGAGGACAAGTATCCAGCCAGGGACATGAGCACTGAGCTTTCCTGCGGAGGCTTGGCTGAGCGTCCCCGCCTGGCTCCCAAAGCCAATCACAGATTTTCCTTGGGCTACACAGAACCTGTCAATCCTGAGGCAAGTGGGACAGGAGAACCAGCTGGCCTGGGCCCAGAAGGTCATCAATTCTGGCTTTAATGGTGAGTCCTTACTCCTGTGAGCTGCCCCAAGGCGACCTCAGGGAAATGGCCCTTGCGCCCATGGCCCCGGGCATCTTTGATCTTGACAGTGGCATGGATGAGGGTAGGGGGCAGGGCTGAGGAGCCAGGGGGCTGGCTGAGTGGCATCCAAACCTGGCCTCAACTTCAGGCACTTCTGGGAACCTCAGTACCTGAGGCCCTTTGGAGCTGGATGACGCAACATCTGCTTCACTGCCTACTCCAGCCAGTAAACCGAGGCTGGCAAAGTGCCAGCCTGTCAGTGTGCGAGCTGCTGCCTTGGCCAATGACAGGTCTTATCCCATCTGAGGGAGAGAATGGCAGCTGGACCTGAAGAGCCCAGAAAACATCATCCCATCCCCAGGTCCCTATCAACTCGCTCGAAATCTGGCTGCCATATTCCCTCCAGCATACATGCCCCAGCCTGTCACTCAGATAGCCACCCATTTCAGAACTAGGAAGGCCAAGGCCCGGAGAGGCCGATCTCCCCTTTTTGCGCCCAGGGTAAGATCATTCATGTGTCGTCCCCACAGCTTTGGAGCAGATTCTGCAGAGCACAGCGGGGAAGTACTGTGTGGGAGATGAGGTAAGCCCCCCAGGCCTGCCCACGGCAGCCTCCTGCCTCCTGCCGACCCTCTTCCGCTTAGACTCAGCCATCTCCCTCCACCCCAGGGCAGGCTCAGCTCCAAGAGTTTTATGAGAAGGTTTGGGGGTGAAGAAAGGGAAGGAACCAAGGTTGTCCTCTCTGCCCAGCAGAAGGTAGCTCCTGGCCCTAGTGAGCTGACTCAACAAGAAATGGGTTTCTCCTTCCAGTGGGTATTCAAGCTGAAGACCTCATCTCTGGGATAAGGGGGCGGTGGTCTAGGCATTAGATAAGGGATTAGACCAGGTGATGTCTCCTTTCCCTCCCAGTTCTGAGGTTCTGGGGTTCAGGTGCCCCTGACTCCTACAGACTAAGGCCCTGGCCCTGTCGTCATTCTGGTACAGGACCCCAACCGCCACCCTGAGGCATCTCCTCTCTTCTGGGAGCCCTCACTACGGGATTTTGAGGGCGTTTTTTAACAAGCACAGTACATCCACTGAGGCAATCAAATGTTTTCTGGCCACCCACAGAGTTAGTTGTCAGGGCACCTGGAGCATGGCCTGGGAGAAGCCTTCAGCTCTAGGAACAGACCCAGACAGGCCCAGGAGTAGGGTGGGGCAATGGGGACGGAGGAAAGAGCCAGAAGCAGATGGGAGCGTCAGGGGCTGGTACCCTAGTACTGTCATCCAGCCCAACCTGTGAGTCTGGGGTGCACACCCTGACTCAGACCTCCCCGACTCTCCTTCAGGTGTCCATGGCTGATCTCTGCTTAGTGCCTCAGGTGGCAAATGCTGAAAGGTAAGCGAGCTCTGCTACCCTCCCTCTTCCTCCCAGCTCCTCCCCTCAAAATGCCCAGCCTCCTTCCACAGTCAGCCCCCCCATTCCCCCACCCCACTTCAGCTACTGAGGTAGCCTCTCATGCAGAGACTGCCCAACTGGCCAAGGGGCCCCCTGTGCCAGGCCACACCAGCCACTGTGGCCTGGAAGAAACAGGACAGACGAAATTGGTGGAATGCCCCCTACCATGCCTTCCACAGCCTAGGTGATCCAGCACAGCCCCTGCTCCTAAGAGGAGGAGGCCCACCTGGTGGACACCCCTAGAAGAAACCACCCCAACAGCCTGCTATTCCCAGACATGGTGTGTCTGTGCCCAGCAGCGAGCTGTCCCTCTGCTCTCCTCCATCAGCCCTTCAATAGGGCATGACTGAGAACGCCTCTGGAAGGCACTGCATTGGGCACCCTTAGGGATACAGAAATGTACAACACATTCCCTGCCCCCAGGAAGCTTCTGACATGGGTGGAGAGATCATCTGTGTGTATAAATGCCTAGCACTGTGCCTTACACATAGTAGGTTCTCAATAAATATCCATTGCTTGGATAAGAACAGTAGGTAACAGAGATACCAGACAATACTGCACAAGAGCTACCCCTCCCGAGAGAGCTACCTGTGAATAAGGCTTTCCACCTGGCGGGGCCACCTTCATTGCCCTTCCCTGGCCAGCCCCAGGGAACTCCTCCAGCCCAGCCTCTGTGCTTCCCTCACCGCCCACAGGGCAGTCTCCCTGTACCCCTGCAAGACCTTGGCTGAGGTGGGTGTTTCTCTGCTACAGGTACAAGGTGGATCTCACTCCCTATCCTACAATCAACCGTATCAACAAGTCGCTGCTGGCCTTGGAGGCCTTCCAAGTTTCTCACCCCTGCCGGCAGCCGGACACCCCCGCTGAGCTGAGGGCCTAGCTCACAAACCATGCCCCGCTGGTGTGGGAGTAGAAGCTGTGTGGGCTGAACAGGCCTGGAAACAAGCAAGCCCTCTCCAAAGAGGCAGGAGACTTGCACTCCTCGCCCTTGAACTCTAGCCCTGAATCTGCCTTCACACTGAACCTTTCTGCCTTCTTTGTCCCATCTGAAAAATTGGGGCAGGATGGAGTGGGAGTACGCCGGGAGGGAGGGAGGCAAGAACATTACCTGCTACCTATGTCAACGGGGCAGTCATGAAGTGCGAATGTAGCCTAAAATGCCTGGCAAGTTTACCAGCGAGCCCCAAGGAAGTGTGAGTGCCTCTTCCCATCTCCTCCACTGTACCTGACTCCACAGAATGCCCACGCTGCAATTTGATGATTAAACTGAGGCCCAATCCCCCAGCTTGTTCAGTTAAGGCTGATGTTCAATTGTTCAATTAAGGCAGTTCCAGAAGATGAACGCTCTTTCCGGCCGGGATCCCTGTGTCTGGACCAGGAGAGGAAGTCAGCCAGCCCCTTGTCCATCCTTGGTAGGCCTGGCCCCTGGGACCTAAGGGCAGGGAAGAGAAATCAGCCCAAAAACCTGCCTGAGAGAATCACACAAGATCCGAAGATAACAGATATACGAAGCAGAAAAGGAAGTGTTTTGTGACCAGCTGAGTTCCCGGGACTAGGAATGGTACCACTGTAATGTTCCACTGCAGCACTGAGAGGAAAGTGGGCCCTTCCCTCCAGCCCCTCATCTTTAGGGGCAGCATCCTCTGGACTAGCCCCAGGATTAGGCACTCAGGGTAAATCCAGTCGCGAGTGAATGGCCCTGGAAACTGGACATAGCCTCCTCCATGGGCAGTGTGAACAGAGACTGAGAGACCGGGTAGCAGCTTACCTTTGGTTCCCATGTCTGGCCATGTTCAACCAGAACCAGCATCACCTCTTGGCAGAGATGTAGGGAGATTGGGGTCCCTTCTGGAGTGAAACAAAATGACCTTTATGTCCCATACCTGACATTGCATTTCCCCTGCGAGGCTGAGGTTTAAACAGGGAATTAAGATACATATGTCTGGTTCAAATGGAAGCCACATTTCTCGGCCATGAGTTCCTTTCTTCAGCCCCAATCCTAGGGGACCTAGTTCTCCCCTCATCCTGGGCTCCCTTGTGGCTTCTCCGTCTCTCTTAGATGACCTGGGTTTCAGGCTCCAGAATGACCAAAGTGGCCACTCTTGTTCATGAGGTGAATCTGTCCTGTCAGAGCCAGAGAGCATAATGAGAAAGTAGCTATGACACAGCAATGATGAGGGAGACTCTGTGGTACTTCCTGTCCTGCCCTGCTGCCACCTGGACCCTTTTCTCAGGTTACTCCAGACTTGCCTGGCTGGATGAGGCTCACCTGCACTTTCTCCAAGAAACCTGTGCTTGGAATGAGACTAATCTCCTTAGCTTGGTTATCAGTAATCACCTGATTTCAGGCATTTGAAATAGGCGATTAAAACTCCTGTGGGTTTGAAAGACAATGAACTTGGAAGAGGGCAGCCCTACTTCAGGCCATGCTCCTACAACTCCCGCAGCCATGTGCGTCCCTGGTCCTGGAGAGACGACATCAGCAGGCAGCAGCAGGCAAGCCCCAGGGGCTAGGCTTGGCCAGATGCGATGCCGCTGCCATGTCCCCGGGATTAAGAAAGCAGCTGGCTCTGCCTCTTGCCAACAGGCCTTTGGGAGCCCAGATGACCTGAAACAGTTTTCAATACTGCTGAGGTTACCAGGTTCCCCCACCCCTTTGTCCTTCCAGCCTCATCTCCAGGCAACAGAGAAACCCAAGAGACCTCAGGGAAGTGAGGGAACTAGATAGACTCCACACCTAGGACAAGATTCAAAAACAGACAACCTGAGACCACTCCCCCTGCCCTGAATGAGTCTAGAGAGAACTAGGTATAATGGGGTGAACCAGGATTATTCCTAGAAGAAAACACTCTGCTGGCTGTCCTACTCCAGCTAGTAAATGGACTTACCACTTCCCTCCATCCTGCCCACCAGCAGGCAGTGAGTCCTCCCAGGTGATGCCCATGGGCTGGGAGCTGGGATATGTGGGAATGTGATAGACATGGCCCCTGCTCTCACTGACCTTACATCCCTCTACTTAACTCCTAGAAATTCAGTCGGCCAGCTCTGACTCTACCATTCAACATTGTGGGTCTGTTGCCTATCTGCTTGTCTCTGATCCAGATGACATTCAAGGAAAAATTGCCATATTTCAACTCAGGTCTCTTCCTAGTCAGTATTAAAATATTAACCTGTTTAACCTGGGGCTCCACTAGCCATCCTAAAACTGATGGCAAAAGAAATCTAGATCATGTAAAGAGGCTATACAGCCACTGTTATCAAACATTTAGAAACCATGCCTCATCGAATGCACAAAACTCATTTTACGTATTTTCCCCATAGTTGTCACAGTTCAGGTCCTCTACATCAATAGGACTTTCCTGATGTGTCAAATGAAACCTGAAAATCAGCCCTGAGTGGGTGGAAAGGGTAAAGAACAAAGCCTACGGCTTTTCCTCTGGATTTAGCAGAGATCTTTGGAGTCCATGACATTTCTGAGGCTCTCCATTCTCACTGGTTTTCCTCAAACCTTCCACCCCCAAACCCAGACAAACCTGTCCCTCCCCACAAAAACATAAATGTGTTTGAACCAAAGAAACTCACTCTAGGCTCCCTTGAGGTGACTCACCTGGAAAGTGCTGGGTTCCTGCAAGCATCCTCACACCAATTGCCCAGAGGAAGTGACTGACCAAACCTTTGTGGTTCTCAGCTGCACTGGCTTTAGGAGGACAATAGTCCATCTCCTTGTCTCAGGATGTTTTTGTACAGATTTTAAAGCTAGGACCTAAGCCACAGGAGCTCTCCAGTCCGTAGCCACACAAGCTGGTCTCAAGGCTAGGGCTGGGAACCATCCTTGCCGCCGTCTTCACCTAGAACCAAGGAGAGAGCCAACCCAGAACCATCAGCTCTCCAGGGCCTGCAACAACTTCTCTGGTGTCTCCCATGGACTTCAGGAACTAGGGCTGTGAGGAATCGAGGGGAGCAGTGTAGATGGAATTGGGAGGGTTGCAGAGAAGGCAGGTCCAGGAGGGC
Organism: Hipposideros armiger; assembly: GCF_001890085.2. Taxonomy (NCBI): domain Eukaryota; kingdom Metazoa; phylum Chordata; class Mammalia; order Chiroptera; family Hipposideridae; genus Hipposideros; species Hipposideros armiger. Next base: position 378,856 of record NW_017731399.1, on the reverse strand, counting down.
CGCCAGCTCAGGGTAACTGAGGGATGGAAAACGAGTGTGTGCTGGGGGAGGAGCGGGCAGTGGGATGAGTAGAGGTTGTGGCCTCATTGACTGACCACAGCTAATGAGAAAGACCAGTCTGGTTTCTGGGCCTGCAGTTTGGAGTTGGAGCGAGGCTGTCATGTGTTACCAGCCCTGGGGCCTCCACGCAGTCCAGGCCGTCAGCATGGTTAGCTGCCTGGCTATTAAATAACGTAGAGACCTGAGATTTTGCCAGCTTCAGCTGCTCCCCATAGGGAACCATTTTCCAGGGGCCTGGGGCAGGCTACATGGGAGAAAGGAGACCCTACTGCTCTATTCCCAGCGAACTCAGCTATGCTTTAGGGAATAAGAGAAAGCATTTCTACACCATCTTCCATGCAGTAGAGCAGAGTTCCCCCAAGCTCCTCTATAGGCAGCACTCCTGACCTGCCTTGTTACCCCAGGACCAAGCAAGGTGATTAGCCTGGCTCTGTAAGTGCATGTTAAATTGAAAGAGATCCTTCCTGTAGAACTGTGGCTTGGTACCCCTTCCCTTCCCTGAATTTCTCTCTCCCATTCCCATGAAAGAGCAAATACTTCTCAAAGTGCAAAGACTTTTTTCTAGAGGTCAGACCAAATAGCTCCAAGGCTTAGCAATAATGAAGCTTCTGTCAGGTTTTGAAGACTACCTCCTCTGCGACCCCCTCGAGCCTGCAAATAAATTCTTCTTTTCAGGGGTCAGACGTATCTCTTAATTTCAAACCATCACCTCTTTAGGGGCTATTTCCTAGCAGGTGCTTCTCTCCCAAGGCTGAGTGGGTGGTAGAAGTCAAGTCCTTCTTCATCTCCATTAGTTGTTAGGTCTGTGAAGATCAATCTGCAGGCGCCTGATCCTGGTATGTCAGAAGCAGCAGGAGACGTGACCTGCGGTCTTCCCACAGGGGAAGTGGCCACGATGGATGAAGAGCAGGTTTTGGAGTGGCCTGATACTGGTAATTAGATGGAAATCGTCCTAGCAAATGCCTCAGAATGATAAAAGCAGGAAAGAGGTGCTGCCAGGAAATACTTGAGAACAAAGCAAAATATAGGATTCTGTTCCAAAGCAATTTTGCATATTCATTAAAGAAAGTAGTAAACTTACTTGACAAGCAGGTGGATACACATATTCATAAGGTAAGTATTCATTTTATTGGCTCCTCCTAACTTTTTTTTTTTTAAGATTTTATTGGGGAATTGGGGGAGGGGAACATGTTGCGTTGGAGGAATCGGGAAAGGGGAATAGACAAGTTGCTGTCCTTTTTGTTCTTCAGTCTAGTTGTGGAGGGCGTCACTTCACTGGCCCATGTTGGTATTATCATTGCGCTCTTCCCGGGTGAGGCAGATGGGTTGCCGGCCACTAGACATCCGCTCATGGTGGCTCACGGCCGCTCACGCTGGCTGCCGGCCACACACAGTAGCTTATGGCAGCCCACTGCAGCCCCACTGCAGCCTATGCCATCGCCGGTGACTCACGGCAGCCCAGCTCCAGGTTGAATTGTTGTTCACCATCTTAGCTACAGAGGGCACAGCGTCACTGGCCCTCACGTGGGATCCGAACCGAGGCCCTGCTGCTGAGAGCCAGCATCCCAAGCCATCTCTTAACCAATGCACCACTCAGTCAACCTGGCTCCTCCTAACTTTTAAACTTAACTTCTTTAGCTCTTGATTCCAAGGTCACAG
>NW_017731399.1:366052-375737 GCF_001890085.2 Hipposideros armiger | reverse complement strand
GGCCCTCAATATTTTCTTAATTGTTAACTTTTTTTAATTTTTATAATCTCAGTAGAGTATCATTTATATAGATTAATAGAATACCTTTCAAGATGCACAGGAGAAATGAATAAAAATTTTTTAATGTAAATCGGGTTCATTAAGATATAATTCAAATGTTTCAGGTGCATAGTGAAAAAGTTTATTTATGACATATTTCAAAACACAGAAGAGAAGACAAAGAATGCACAAAAGCATCACAAAATTGGTACATAATATAAAAACACAAGAACTGAGCTATTTAAAGAAGCATAGCTCAGGATCGTCTGTGCATCACAGCAACACATTCAGTGCCACAGGGTGGTAAAGTATGGTATTTTAAAGGAAAAAAACCACTCAGCAGGACATAATGATTAAATAACAATTCGGTACAGAGCTCTTAACTTAGAAACCATAGGTGATATTGACAGCGGTTCTCATGACGGGACATGTAAAACAAGTGGACTGCAAAAAATGATAGGTTGACATACTTTTGTATTTTAAAGAAAAGACTGTGACACTGTTTCCCTTCCAGACCCCTTTTTGGAATGTCAGCATCAGTGCATGATGCAGGACAATAGGGAAAGAATGCTTTGTGGTTTGCCAATTGCTTAGATATTTACCAAGAAAGTTCGATCATCTTTCAGTCAACTAGATCTCAGTGCGTGGCACCAAAGCAGGCCTTTCAGAAACAAGCTAGATGGCATAAAGTAGTTGAAATCTTCAAGCACTTCGCTCTACTCTAATTAGCCTTACCCAAACTGGGGCTTTCTTATACCCCATCACTTTGATTACAAAGCAGCTTTCTTCTGGGAATTTCAAAAGACTTCCCATTATTAAGAGAAAATGGATACACCAGAGTCATGGGATATAGAATTGCTTTCTCTGGGCTTTACTTGCTCTTGAACATGGCTAAATGGAAATAATTCAACTTGATTAAATGAAAAAAATCTTTTACAGGACAATAATCTCAGAAAGGGATGTTAGTGGCATTTTTAATATGGAATTTCTTAAATGTACTGCTTAGGACATGAGAGAAAGAATTAAGGTAATGTTCTCCAGATGATTCTTGCCTGAACCTAAAAATCAGCAATAACAGCCAAGCACAAGAACATCACAGATGAGGCATTTCCTACCTAAGTGAGGATGAGCATTCAGGAAGAGAGCTCCTTAAACTGACTGCCAGTTAAGGTCTCTTCCGTAATCCGATAGTCTATAGTATTTCAAACCAAAACTTTAGAATTGTTCATGACCCTGTATCAGAACTTTCAGAAAATATACTTTGTCCCCTGGGAATCACTTCACATGTATTATTTTATCCCTAGATAAGCCAAAACTACCTGCTTACAGTGAAAGAAAACTGTATAATTTAATAAAAAGTATATATCTATAGATTTGGGGGCACCCTTTCCTCATCTCCCAGAGCGAAGAAGAGCCTTAACATTAACTCTGGTCCACCTGCCTGGGGCCTAAAACAAATCAAAATACATATAATAGAAACCATGAGTTCAAACCAGTAACCAGGGCTATAAATAATTTCAAAGCCAGAGTCTTGCCTTTGGACTTAGCTTCTGAGGGAATGACTATTTGCAAATGAACCCCACTATCAAGGCTTTAGGCAGTTAATTGGGTTTTCTTAGCTTGGAGACGAGATTCAAACAGGAGGGGCTTTGTTTGGCCTTCGGGGTTCAGGCAGGGACAATGCAACACTCCAGAGGGAGCAGTGATTTCTGACATCTGGCTATATAATACTTAGCAAAGTTTCCCTCCCCCTTTAGGTCCGTCCCAAATCCTGCCCTAACCTCATTACCTAAATAAGTGGGTAAATATCAGTGGAGTGTCCATAGGTGCTGGGCTGGTTAGACAGAGCAAAGGGGTGACACTGCTCATAACCAGGTACCAACAGAGCCAAAGCAGTTCTTGCCTGAGGGCGTTCCCCTCGTTCCCAGAAAAGAGGCCACTGGGAACCAACTCCCAGGGGGGTTCTCCTTTACAGAATGCCAAAGTCACTGCCCACAAAGGATGTCTCCTTTAGTGGGCCCTGAAGTCAGACTCTCAGCTCACACCGAAATTACACTTACGGCCAGTGACAAAATATATTCCCACAGATGGAGGGCTTGCTCTATTTATTAGCAACTCAGTTCATTTGAAGTCCTCATCAGTACAGCACTGTCACATCCGCTTCACTCACTTGCTAAGGTAAACAAGAGCTCCAACTGCACAGTCACAGTTACCCAGCTATCCCAATATGGGACCAGAAGTCACAATCCCTCCCCAGCCCTACTGCCAGTCATGGTGGACTGCCTTATCTACTCAACTCACGCTAGGATTTAATTCTGGTTAATCAGGTAAACTGAGGCCTTGGATACCATGATGCCAGTGCTAAACAATACCAGAAATAAGACATCAGAGAGAAATGGAGGGAGCCTAGGCCCTCTCTCTGTCTCTCAGCTATGTGAACCTGAGAGCCTAAGGATAGGATCCCATGTGCGTGAAGACTGGGACTTTGGCCATGTAGATACTCACCACATACTGGGTTGCTGGAAAGCACCCAGCTTGTGATTGGTTTTAGACACCCATTCCCTACCTGCTCCCCAAAGAATCATGTATCATGGCTCCCTGAGCACAAACACAATGAATATAATGACTTTCTCTCTACATAGCATAAATCCCTTAACGAGCTACCACCCCTCACAACAACAAAAATGAAATAACCTTCCTTAAGACAGAAACTCACTTTCCAACTCTTTTCAACCACTGGTGCTTTTCCCCTTTTCTAGCAGATTCAGTTCTACACTTCTGACCATGTGGAAAGATACCAGTTAAAAGAGTTTGATGTCAACCATACAGACTCAGGAGACAATCTAAACGGAAGCTCTAACAGGGTGAACAAACTGTGTTTGGTATGTTCCCTTTACTACTGCGTATATGACCATCCCATCCAAATTAAAGATGGTGAATCTTACACCTCCCAGGGAGGTCAGCCCACAGGGGCACAGCTTGCTCCCAAACACACTCTTGTGGTTTGAAACTCTCCTGTGATGTCGGTCAAAATTAACCCACTTCATCCCTTTCTTGGCCCCTGTCAGAATCAACTGGGGCTACAGTGACACAACTAGAACTCCGCCTGTCCTCCTCCTAAACTCATCATCTTTTTCATGTTACTAGACTCGTAAGTCTCAGAGAATACAGAGATGAAATCCACGCTCAGGTCAGGATTGTACTTAGTAGAGGAGACCTACTCAAAAACACTTCTAACGCAGATCCTGTTGGACAAGACAGCAAAATGGGTTTGGGGTTTTCCCAATCAGTGGGATGAGAACCAGTGAGGCTTCTGCCTTAAAGAACAATTCCAACTACTGAACTACAAACTAAAGAACTAAACAAAATCAGGGTATGAGCAAAATTCCAGGATACATCTGATAGCTTTTCTTTCTTCCCCTCAATTTATTCTGTTTTCATTCCTTACTGTCAATTTAAAAAGGCAGTTCTCAAGCTGCACAAACTGTTTCACTCATGCCCCTTCCTCTATAACAATAGTCTTTTGTGCAAATATTAGGGTAACTCAACTTTGTACCTTAGAACCACATACTTTGGGGTTAAAAGGCAACATTTTGCAGAAAAGTGGTCTTAAAAATAAATATTAAAAATACAAACTTTGGGGTTTGGGTTTCACCTAATTCTTTCAATGAGGGACTGAGTAGGGCTCATCAAAAACATATACACTCAGATACTTCCTGTAAATGATAAATTTTACAATAATATCTAATCCCACTGATTAATATAAGACAGTGAGCTTTTAGCTTTAACTCTTCCATATACATATTACAAGGACAATATATATACTTTATAAAAGTATGAGATTTTCTTTCCTAAATGACAGATACAACTATATTTAAAGTGCATGAATCAATTAAGAAAAAAAACAAAACTAAGAATGGCCTCATTTCAAGTGGCTACCTACTTCCATTATAAAACTGCATATTGCGTGAGGGTTGAGTTTCAATCCAGGGTCCTGAGGATGTCTCATAAAGCAAAGAGATTAGAATAAAGTCTTTCCAGAGCAGCTTCACAATTACCCTACCTCCAGCATCTCAGTTAGAGAAGAAAACAGCGGAAAGTATGACCTGAGGGAGGAATACAGCATGAGTTTGAAAAGTGACAGCAAGAAACACTTTTACGAGGTAACCCACACTGAATGAAGCAAGTTTGCAAAAATCCAGGAGCTCTCTAAGCTAATGTCTGCACAGGAACCATCCTCTAATTGGACACTTGTGAAAAGGAACAGAATGGTAGAATCATCTTTGTTTAAAAATTAGCAGTTTATAATTTTAAAATCCATGTGGTGGCACATATAAGGATGTTTATACTTTAAGTTTTCCGTTTGCTGAAAATTTTTCATAATAAAATGTTGGGAGAAAAAATGAACCCTTTAAACCTCATTTTTGAAAGCCCCATCTCTCAACAAAGTAGCACAACTAAACAAACTGAAGGAATTTAAGAACTCAGCCACTCTACGTAGAGAATTCCAATCTCTCTCTTACGATGAAGCACTTTCAATTGTTTGTTAATATTTACTTGTGCTCTACAGAACAGGGTGAGGGTGGAAGCAAATGATTTTCATTTCATTGTTTGGTTTATAAACTTGGACATGGAATAACTACCTCTTAAGATTTCCTGGGCTATGAAATTGTCAGTAATTACCTGTGCTTGAGTAAATAATATTTTGTCTCTAAAGTTCAAAAATTTCAGAAATTTAATACGAGAACAGTGAATGAATTAGATGGTGAAAACATCTTTTAGGAATTTTATGCAAATGGAACAAAGAAACCCTAACTGAATTGTAACCACGTCCAGGACTTCAAAAGTGACCAGACAACAGGAGGCTCACAGAGGCGATGGAAAACAGTCCCTCACGCTTTTGTGATGCAACAGAACTAGAATTCCAAAGAAAATGAGGACAGAAAATCTCACAGCAAAAATAAACAATAAATGTTACCCGGGGAGCTTGCTATGGCCTGGCAACTCCATTTTAAGAGAAAGTCAGAAGTTAATAATAAACAGGAAAAATAAGCAAGGCTTCAGCTGACTGGAGAACAGCTCAGTAGAAAATTATGTTATAAAGTTTCTATTAGCAAAAGCATGATTCACCTTTAGTGATGAAAGAGTGGTTACTCAGCTATCTAGTGGAATGACGGACAGCAAGTTTGCTTTTCACTGCCCAAATTGACAGTCACTAAAATAATTTCTAATTTCTTACAAGGTATATAAATTTTGGCCAGTGTAATCCTCTACAAAATGCACTGGGATATAAAATAATGGAGGTATGATGCCGCTCAGAGAATGGGGATGCTATGGCAATCCACCACATCCTACCCCACTTCGGACTTTGCTCCCAGGGGACCAGAAGGTGCAGGCTCTACACCCTTTGCTCATGATGCAGATGCTACCACAGACCTATTGTGAGGAGCCCGCTTCCTCCAGTTCCTGCTCCTGTATGGAGGGGAGGCCTGGTGGGAGGCACTCAAACAAGGAAGGACTGAGCCAGAGGAAACATCGTGAAGCACGGGTCCCTTCAGAGCAGGCCAAGGACTTGGGCAGCCTGGAGTCACAGGGTAGCTCTGACTGGCTAGTCAAGTCCTCTGCGTCAATCCCGGGCACATAGGCAGATTCCCTCACGACCTAGACTCCTCGCAGGGAATGCTGGCAGGTTAGTGTCATCCCTGTCAGAAGGGGCAGATTCCTCCCAAAGCACCGCAGGGCTGACCCTCAGGAAGGGAACATCACTTCCCAACTCCTCTGTGACTCCATAGAAGAGGTGGCCTCAATGGCTCAGAGCAGACAGAAGCCTTCTGAGAAACAGATGGAGACAGTTTCAAAGGCATATTGAAATGTGCTAAAAAAATAAATAAAGTAATAAATTAATTAATCCTCAAAATTCTAAGGCAGTAATAGACTTGACACAAGGAATAAGAAACAAGTAGGTACCGACAACCGCAGTGGTCCCTTCTCTGCCTCCTTCTCTGCCTGAGGCCCTGCCACCCTGTCCCTCTGGTGACCACTGGCTGCAGCACCCTGTGGCACTCCTGGCCCTCAGGGTGATAAGAGTGGCAATGGCCGTCACCAGGGAAATGCAAGCACTGGCCTGGGAAAGAGCAAATCCAATCAGTAGCAACAGCGGAGCTCATTATCACCTTTCCTAAGAGACTCTAAACACCAGAAGCTTTAAGCCCTGAATGCAAGAAATCTCAATCCAGAAACTTTGGCTATCAGATTGGTTCCAAAGCAAAATGTCTAAATAACATTCCTACTCTAAAGAAAGGAAAAAAAAGTGGCGGGGAATCTGCAGTGGTTTTTTTTTTTTTTTAAACCTTCTTTCTCAGATTATACCCCTTCTTCTTTGATTATATAAAAAAATAATTTCAGTGTGGGTTCTGAGATCAATCCAGTACCTAAGGGCCACCCTTTCCCCTTCAACCACCAGTGTCCTTGGTGAAGGACACTACCTCTTTAAACAGAAAGTGATGGAGGCAGGGGTTTTTTCCCAGAAGATCCTAGTTACACTGATCGTCACTTTAGACCGCATGAAGTTCTTGCTGTAATGACAAAGACACAGGCTTAGGAAAGGGAAAAGAGGAGGCAAAGAGGAAGAAGTGAACCATCAGGACTAATAACCCCTCAAAGGCAGTGAGGGCTCCCAGCCTGTGCTAGAGACCCCAAAGAGCCAGCAGGCGGGAATATGGCAGTGGTGAGAGGCTGGACAGAGCTTTCTCCATTCAAGAGGTTGGGTTCCTTCATGGACAGTGTGCTTTTCTCTCTTCCAGCACTTCCAACAAGAGAGTGGATCACCAAACACACCTGCAATAAAGGCTCTGGGAGAGGAGAGAGCAGCAATTGCCTAAGAGACCTTATGCTGAAACAAACCTAGTTTTAAAAGACAACACCCAACTTCCTTTTAGGCTTTTGCCTGATGGGCACCTTCACAGAGGGAGTTTGCTGGAGTCTGAAGCAAGAAGAGTGTGAGTCAGGGACCACAGAACAAGGGCACTGTATCAGCATCTGCAGAAGCCAGGAATGGGGAAAAGCTACATGGGGTCGACAGTCAGGCATACCAGGAAGGGCGTGAGGATCGGCAGCCTCACGCGCAGCTGCAAGCTCTTGCCCGTCAGAAACAAGAGGCATCAGCTGGCAGCCCACTCAGCCAGCACACGCCTGCCGCCCCATCCCCGCAGGCCTTCAGCTAGTGTAGTAGACGTGGAAGTAGAGAGTCTTGTTGCGGAGCAGGGAGTAGGAGTTGTCAAACTTGAGCAGGTAGATGCCCTCACCGGGGTAGTCGTGGCTGCCAGCCTGCACGTCTCGGTGGCTGTCCCGCCGGTACACGGGCATGACCTCCCCATAGCGCCCCCGCAGGGAACTCCTGGAGCCTCTCTCCACATCTCCAGCTGGGACAGGGTCTGCATGGGCAAAATGGTAGAGTGTTTGGATATGAGCTCCAGAGAATGAGTAAATCCTACCTGAAGGTAAGAAAATGGACCAAGTGACCTAGTGGCTTTCACCCAGTGGGGATGCTACTGCCTTCCTATAGCAATGTGGAAATGTCTGGTGGCCTTTTTGGCTGTCATAGCAACTAGTGGGTGATCCAAGGGTCCAGGAGTGCTACACATCGGGATAGTACTTGCTCATCAAAGAAGCATCCCACCCTAAATGCCAATAATGTCTCCCCCGAGAAACAGGATTTAGCCTTACAGAGTCTACCTAGCTCCAGAAATGTCTGGACATTTCCAAGGGGGAGAAAACGATATTTAGAAGGAATAATTCTGATAGTCTTTCATTCAACAGGGGAAAGAACTAGCTCATGGAGGCAGGAAATGTAGACAAATAGGCTGTAAACGGTGACCTAGAACTTCCACTTGGCCTCCTAAAGAACAGCAAATAAGATACGAGGCTCTCCTCCTCCCTGAAGATTTCCCTGCAGACTTAGTTTTCCATGAGGAAGCAAGTTCCGGAATTGATTTCAAGATAATATAGGAAAATCAAGGGACAAAGCTAATGCTTAGAACCTGCTCTTACATTACCGAAGGGAAAAAAAAAATGCCTCAGAGCCACCCTGAGAAGGTGTTGCGAGGAACAACTGGAAGAGAGCACAGAGACTGCTTTGCAAACTGCTCTTGGCATGAAGCAAAGAAGTAAACAGTAGTCAGCCGGCTATGACAGTTTAGAGGGGAGAGAATGGGTACATTTAGCAAACTGGAATCACTCCATTTGGTTCCAGGCCAAGAATAAAAGTAAATATCCCGAAACTAAGGGAGAAATGTAAAATAATCTCAGGTTTAATCTGTGATCTGAAGAACACTGCTTCTATATACAACAGCACCAACCCCCCCTTTCCCATCCCCTCCCCCATCCCTGTCCCCAAGGAGATGTTGGGGACACAACAGGGGCTGATTAAAAGGAAAAGAAGCTTTCCACTAAGGCGTCGACACAAACCCCACCAGGATGTCCTCTGAGGGCCGGACTTGGGCCCGCCTCACTCAGCGCAGCTTGCACTGCTGACGAGGCTGCCTCGCCTGAATTCTAAGGAAGAGGAGGACTGGGACGCACAGGAAGTGGTAACTAGACACTAGGTGGGGCCAGGAAAGGAAACTGCAAATTCTGTCAAAATTAACTTTACCTTCAATCTCCTCCTCCTCTTCCTCGTCTTCATCCTCATCCTCACTGGACTCGCTGACCTGCACTGTGATGTCAGTGCTGGTTACAGGGGTCCAGTCAAAATAAACTCCAAAGCCAATGTCATAGTCATCAGTTGCAAACTCCCAGCAGACACGCTTCCCCTCTGGATGGGTAGGTACCCGGATGGTCACCACCTCCCCCCGCTTCACCACCAGACGGCTATTCTTCTCTTTGCCCAGCTTGCTTTTGAATTCCTTCATCTTGGCGAAGGTCCAGATGCATGGAGGCGCCATCAGAGGTGGGGAGGCTGAAAGAAAAGGCAGCTTACTACTGAGAAGCCCGGAGGAAAGGCTGCCACACCTGGCATTTTGCTTAGGGGGGTTGTCCCAGTCAGAGACATTCTCTCTACTGGCTTTTCTGACTTTCTTTCACAAGTTACTTTCTTTCCTTCCATCTGTCTGCCTGCCTTTAAGTACCGGTTGGGAACAGAAAAACCACTTTCCACACCCCCAAAGGGCTCACTCACCTTTCCTGTGGTCTCCCAGTAGGTCTGCAGATTCCAAATCAGCGGAAAGAATGTCTACAGCTCCTGTGTGCTCAGACTGGATCATAACGATGTCCCCAGGCCACTGCGGGACTTGGTACTTGGCCATCTGCACAACAGAATTCTGGTTAGAGGGCACGATAGAAGGGCAGATTCCAATGAGCCTTTTTGCAAATGAAGGCTGCCCACCTGCCCTACGACCTCCACTCTCCCAACTCTAAGCCTACGACGCTCTTCCACATCCCTTCTTTCCTCCTCGGACAGGTTGCTAATAAACTCGACTACCTTTTTGTCAATGCCACCAAAGTGTTCCCTAGTTTAAAGATCCTTCCTTGTTCTCTCCTACCTTTTGCAACTTTCCCACTCCAGGCTTTCTATAACATCCTTGCCCACAAGCATCCTCTAAGCTTGCTGCTAACTTTTACATCAACAGCATTTCTGGACCCTGCCTTC
>NW_017731399.1:350979-360461 GCF_001890085.2 Hipposideros armiger | reverse complement strand
AGGAGGCTGTGTCTTCGAAAAGGATTTTTATATAGTAACCTAGAAACTCTAAGCATAGAACTCAAAATCCTTCTATTGCTACTTATGAAAATAAGTTTTAGTCAAACAAACCTAAAACTGTGTGATCTTGGGCAAAATATTGAATACACTGTTTGATTTTCCTCATCTTAAAAAGAACAACAGGTCTGGCAGAGTGGCTCAGTTGGTTAAGAGTTGGCTTAAGAGCATGAGCTCTGAGCAGCAGGGCTGCTGGTTCGATTCCCACATGGGCCAGTGACACTGGCAGCCAGATGGCAACTGGCGCCCTCCACAACTAAGATTGAGGAACAACAACTTGGCTGGTCCCCTTCCCCAATTCCCCAATAAAATCTTTAAAAAAACAACAACAGGTGTACTTATTTCACGGGGGTTGTTATAAGGATTAAATGAGATAATACATTTTAACACATGGTATAGTATTGAGCAAATATAGAAATATTTTTTTAAAATGAGAATTTTATTACCATTATTACAGAGAAAACATTCAATGGCTATTATATTACCACCAATATTAATAATTATTATCTTCCATCAGCTGATTTCTGAGAAAAAAGAGTTTTATTTCATATACAAAGGTAAGAAGAAAGAACTTCTACTCAAGAAGCAACAGACTTTTTAAATATCTTGACATTGCTCAGTCATCAATTTTGTGTGGGACATGAAAACCACAGGCTCTGGTTGATAACAGTGTACCATTCACTGATCAGGGGACTATAATATCCAGCAGCTCAGGGTTCTCCAAAATACAGTTTTTCATTCATTATTCCATTAATGATTCATGTGTCCACTCATTCTAGGGCTCAGTGCAACTCTTCTCTTTCTGCTGTACGCTCTGATATCACTGGTGGTGGGTAGATGAGATGGATGGAGAGGGAGATTAAGAATGACAACCCGAAGGTCATGATAACGGTTTAATCTGAAAACTACATAATAAAAAACTGCCTCCGATAATGTGTGCGTGTATGTGTATGTGTGTGTGTGTGTGTGTGTGTGTGTGTGTTTTATGGATAAAAAATAAACACAATATTCTCTTGAAAGTCCACCTGGGTTCCACTTCAAATGTTTTCACATCTGAACTTAGTCTTCACAAGAAGATAAATGAAGACACTATACTATTCATTACAGTTTTATTCTCTCATAGTAAAATTTTATAACCCGAAATGGATATGACATTGCCCCTAAATACACTTAAGGGCTGACTGATGAATGACAAAACCATTCAGACCCTTCACTTCAACTTGTCTTCCCTGTCTAAGCTGCTGCCTACATCTTTCCCCAATTCCTTATCTCAGAAGATAAAAGTCCTTCGAAGCATTTTATCCAAAGCAGTTGTTGTCCCTACCTGTCAGGTGAGGGATGGGGCTCTGGATCACAGTCAGGAGCTGCTGGAGAGGTGACCTTGGTGTTTTCTAGATCTACATTCCCTAGAAAATCATGGGGGGGGGGGGAAATTCAGTATCTGAGACAGAACACAATCATAATTGCCTTATATCTTCAAAAATTTTTTGGCAGTTTCAAACAACTTTCTCTTTCCAAAAATATTCTGGGCATAAACTTTAAACTTTGGGAAGCTCAGTACATAAATTATTCAAGTCATCACATCCAAGTATTCTCAGATAGTCATAACCCATTTATAAAAAAAAGAAAAAATAGTCATTTTCCAAAACAAGTCCCCGCAGAATTAACCCTAATTCAAGAATCACTATTTCTCAGAAAGCAGATGGTTAAATTAGGCAGAAAATAGAGAGAGATGTTGAATTCAGTGCCAAAGTATAGAGTCATCTCTATATTCAATAAGTTCAGATCACTGTATCCAAGGTAAGGTAAAAGATTTTTGTAATTTTATTCATTTACTCACTCACCAATGACTTACTGAATAACTATTAGGCGCCCTCAAGGAGTACTTGGTGAAATGCATGATGACGTCCATGTTGCCAAGCTCACAACAAGCCTATGGCTGGTATTATCATTGCCATTTTGCAGGTAAGGAAACTAAGGCATAGAGATAGGACTCAAACCCAGGCAGTCACGCTCATAACCACTAGGTGCTCTGTTTTGTGATTTATTTGTTTAGCCTTTCTTTCCTTGAGCACTCAGATAAGCATATGGTTCAGTGTGTATTTAGATAACCCCTGGTTTAATCTCCTCTAGTGAAGACAGCAAGAAACTGAAGCCCAAAGTTCAATTTTCAATACAAAAATACAACTTCACGAAGTAAACATCAAACCCTGAAAGTTTCAGTTTGGTAGCAACAAAAAGGTACAAATGACAGGCAAATATTCGTGATCTGACTTTAGTCTAATTTTGTGTGTGTGTGTGTGTGTGTGTGTGTGTGTGTGTGTGAATAAGATCTATTTCTCTTTTCATCAATTTACACGCTCATAGATAGAAAGACCTGGGCCGGCCGAGTGGCTCCTTGGTTAAGAGTTGGCTTGGGAGCGCGGGCTCTGAACAGCAGGGCTGCCAGTTCGGATCCCACATGGGCCCGTGATGCTGCGCTCTCTACAGCTGAGATGATGAGCGTGGCTCGACCTGGAGCTTGGCTGCCGTGAGTCACCGGGGACGGCGTGGGCTGCAGTGGGTCTGCAGTGGGCTGCCATACGCTGCCGTGAGTGGCCGGCAGCTGGCGTGAGCCGCCGTGAGCAGCTGTCCAATGGCCGGTGACCAATCTGCCTCGGCTGGGAAGAGCGCAATGATCACAGTGCCAGCATGGGCCGGTGGGGCAACGTCCTCTGCAGCTGGACAGAGGAACGGTGGCGGGGGGACAGCTTGTCGGTTCCCCTTCCCTGATCCCTAGCGCTTTTCCCTGCCCCAATTCCCCAATAAAATATTTTTTTAAAAAATAGATAGAAAGACCTTAGAACTTATGCCACCCAATTTTCCTCTTGTGAGATAATAAAAAACATATATATTAGCCTCTGCCCTTAGTTCCTGGCACAGAACTCCTAAAACCCTTATAATTTCCTAAGTGGTAAGAGCACTAGGAACATCTTTTGTTCTTATATTTGGTCTTTGACCCCAGTTCCTGACACAGAGTTCTTAAATCCCTATGAATTTCCTGGGTGATAGCACTGTCTTTTGTTCTCATGATGTGGGGGCCCAGGCCCAGACCCTAGACTAAGCAAGCTCATTTTGGAGAGTACCCCCGCCCAGAGGAATGAAAGAAACTTCTGCTTCAGCAAAAAATTAACAAAGTATCTTGTCAAGAGAATAGGAAAAGATAAGCTAGGTATGTTTTATAGCTTGTTAGCGAAAGATAAGCTAGGTATGTTGTTAGGAAAAGGTAAATAAGTCCTGATTTATAGTTAGTTAGAAGAAAATAAACTTGCCAAGTTTTATGGCTAGCTAGAAGATAAGTTAACTGTTTGTTAAAATAAATTTTTTTCCTCCTTTTACTCACTAACTGCTTTATTTTTGCTTCTGTATCCAGCTTCAGCTATAAATTCCGCACCCGCCAGGACTTGGCGCCGTTTTTTTCTTTTGAGGGAGACAGGACACCAAGCTTGGTAAATAAAGCCTTTGGAACAAAAGCCCTTTATCTCAGTTTTTGTTAACGAGCCGGCACCCCAACAATGAGGTGACTCTTGGTGGGCTCCTGGATGGGAGCTGCTCACCAGAAAGTTCAAGCCATGATTGGAAGCTTAAGATTTTAGCCCCACCAAGGGGAGAAGGCCTGGAAATGGAGTTAAGGGTCTATCATGCCTACGTGATGAAGCCGCCATAAAAATCTCAAAAGTATGAGGTTCAGAGAGCTTCCAGGTTAGTGAACACATTCATATACTTGGAGGATGACACACCCCGGCTGCACGGGGACGGAAGCTCCTGCACTCCATACCCTCCCAGACCTGGGGACCTAACTCCTTTCAGATTGGCATCTGAAGTGTGTCTAGGGGCAGGGAGCAGTCCTGTGGAACTGAGCCCTTAAACCTATGGGATCTGATGTTATCTCCCGATAGTGTCAGAAATGAGCTCAATTGTAGGACACCCAACTGGTGTGGCAGAATTGCTTGGTGTGGGTAAAAAAACCCCACACATCTGGTGTCAGAAGTGTTGTGAGTGTGTAGTAGTGTGAGAGTAAAGGAGATACACAAGATGAGAACTAAGGTTTTCCTTACACCTCTCAACAAAGGAACTGGATCTAAGACAATTGTCACATGTTCCCCAGTCTCTGCCCCTCTGTGAAGAGGCCCTTTTCACTGAGATTAATGAGAACAGCAAGTTCCTCCCTATATTGACCTAAGGAAAATCTGCTTCCTAATAAATTCTGCTCTTTGATCACTCCTCCTCACAATATCCTTTCAAATATTTACTACCTGTGATCACATTTCCTGCAGGTTGCTTCCCTGGCTGACTGTCTCCAGTTCTCTCAATCATCCCTTACCAGCGGTTCTCAACCTGTGGGTCGCGACTCCTTTGGGGGTCAAACGACCCTTTCACAGGGGTCNCTGACCCCATCTCTCCTAGAATGACCTCATCCCGCCTTTCCAAGTCCACTTCAGTCACAAGGGACTCTAAATCTCATGAGAGGCCTCAGACAGTTCAAGCAGTCTCTCACTTGAGGGTATTTGCGCCTGCTGTCACCTCTGCCTAGAATCCTCTCCCTCCCGTTACTTCATGGCTTCCTTCCTCCAGGTTTCTGCTCAGCCATGACTTTGGGGAGGCCTCCCAGATGTCTGTATATAAAATGGTTCTTCCCTCCCTGGCCCCACCACTCTTTACACCCTTCCCTTGCTTCGCTTTTCTTCACTGTACTCATTACTGCCTGACATATTATGTACCATATTTTGTTGACAGCAAGGTGCATGTTTGTTTTCAGATTTCAATACAACTGAAATACTTTGGAATGTCCTAAAAATTGGTGGTGTCTTAAAACTGCCGCGGGCCTCAACTGACATTGAGTCTTCCCATGGATTTGCATGTGCTTCTGCCAGGGCTCGGGAGTGCTCCCCACTGAGTTGATTTGCAATGAAGTTCTATTGAAGGGTTTTGTTTAAACCACACTGGTAGAGTGAATTTAGACAACAAACTGGCGACTACAAACTTGTGGTTCATACTCTCAGAGGAGATAACCCTCACACAGTGCCAAGGTTGAGATATTCAAGTTTGCTTGCTGGCCTCTGCTGTGTGGAGGGGTTTTTTCCTTGTTTATTTGTTTACACTGCAGGTGTTAAGCTTCTGGTGTCCCTGCTCCATGTGGGGGTCTCTCATGAGACTGCTATCTTGGGCATGTTTTCCTTTCTTGGTGGTACATGAAAGAGCAGTTCGCCTTACAGCTGATGGCAATGTAAGAGCCTATGAAATACGATGTATACTTGTTTTCTTCCTGTTCCACTCACTAGACTAAAAGCTCCATGAACTTGGATTGCTTGTTCATGTGTGGTACCTTCAGTGCCTAGAACAGTGTCAGGTACATAGCAGGCTCTCAACAGAAGTCTGTTGAATGAATAAATAGTAGACACCCACTAAATATTTGTTGAATGAATAAATGAATAAGTTAATTTTTGTCTGGGAACACAAGAATTTGGAACATGAGAATACAACAGTTAACCTGACCATGAGCCTGATCTTACTGGATGTGGCATCTATAATTTAGTCTCTTCTCTGCCTTTGTGCCTACGGCTTTGCACAAATACGGTTTGGCTTATTTAAAAAAACATTTTAAACAGGACATGCAACAGACATAAATTTAATATTCACATTAGCATTTCATGCTCTGAAGAATTAGTGAAGGGTATTTTGGGAAAGATAAATTGCAAATCATTTGATGCCAATGATAAACCACGTAAAGAAAAAACTCGCACTTCTGGTTTATGCTGACCTAGCACAGGGAGGCCATCCCAGAGGGAGGGGACAGTCTGGCCAGCCACCAGCGTCACAAGAAAAGATAGAGAGCTCTGCCGTTTCCATGTCTAATATATACAAAACACAAATGCTAAACTTCAGGCACCACGCTTGCTAGGTTTTTTTCTTCACATGCTAGATTTTTAGAAACAAAACTTTAAAATTAAATCTCCTTTTTTCTAAGAATGTTCTATAGTCCTCACTAAAAAAAAAAAAAATGCACTTATACTGAGGAGGAAAAATCAGTTTTGTGCCAAAACCAATCCCCCCAAATCCTTCACATCAACAGAAAAAGGGTGGTGACAGGAAGATGGGACATTCTTTTCAGGAGATTTGATGAGAATATAAATTGTCTAAAATCATCAAAGCCTTGAGGAGGCTGTGTCTTCGAAAAGGATTTTTATATAGTAACCTAGAAACTCTAAGCATAGAACTCAAAATCCTTCTATTGCTACTTATGAAAATAAGTTTTAGTCAAACAAACCTAAAACTGTGTGATCTTGGGCAAAATATTGAATACACTGTTTGATTTTCCTCATCTTAAAAAGAACAACAGGTCTGGCAGAGTGGCTCAGTTGGTTAAGAGTTGGCTTAAGAGCATGAGCTCTGAGCAGCAGGGCTGCTGGTTCGATTCCCACATGGGCCAGTGACACTGGCAGCCAGATGGCAACTGGCGCCCTCCACAACTAAGATTGAGGAACAACAACTTGGCTGGTCCCCTTCCCCAATTCCCCAATAAAATCTTTAAAAAAACAACAACAGGTGTACTTATTTCACGGGGGTTGTTATAAGGATTAAATGAGATAATACATTTTAACACATGGTATAGTATTGAGCAAATATAGAAATATTTTTTNCCTATAGGTTGTCTCTCCCACTATCAGTGTTCTATAAATAATTACAACTTCCCCTTAGACCAGCCCCAGGATTTGCATTTAAATAGTACATTTGCTGCCGGACGTCTAGCCTGCATGGAAGAGTACAAATGTCACCTGATACTCAAAGCCCTCACTAACCCATAGCAGGAGCATGCAATCTCTCACTTCAAATCACTCACATTAGTGTTCCTCTGTTTCATGCTATTATGCCTTAATTTCCTGCTCCTTCTCTAAGCAATCGGCAGGCACCTCAAGAAGAAATGTACACCGACTGCCAACATGGGAGAGCACATGAGTGAGACAGCGGTCCAGTTCAGAGAGCAGAATTATAGTTGCAAGAAATAAATACATTTTGTAATCTTCCCAGACTATATTCTCCTAATTATGTTTCTGGAGAATAAATCTTTCAATTCTTAACTCCATTACTAAGTGAGGTGAAGCAGACTTCGGCTAACTTGCTTGAATTGGTTATTCCTTTTCCAGACAGCTAAACAAAGGATTTAGCTTGCAATTTATTAACTGGATAGCCTTAGTAAAGTCACTAGCAGCTTTAGCCTCGGTTTTCTCATCTGTAAAATGGGGACATAATGGTACCCATCTCACAGGATTGTTCTCAGGAATAAACCAAGTATTGTGGATAAAATGTTTACTATAAAGCATTATACAAATATAATTATAATGTTTAGCATTGTCTTTATTGATACTAATGCCATTTGTTATTGTAACATATATGTTAATAATGATAGAAACAACCCATTCCTCCATGCTCGGGAGACCACTGCTATCAATATCACTTCTATGGAATCTTTGCCTTAAGTATGGAGTAGGTCTACCACCAGAAAAATGAGACTGAAACAGTCCAGTGGTTAAGGCTCCTCACATTGAGGAGATTTTAGACAACACGTAAACATTCATTCTAACACTTCATTTTTTGAATAGGTGCCTACTGGGTGCTAGTACGGTGATGGGCCATGTGGGTGTTACCCAGACCATTCTCCAAGTAATTAAAAATGAGATGCCCTCGAGAGCAAACAGACTTCTGTGAACCACCCTCAACGGCACTTTCTAATTGCAACCCACCCATTTGTATCTAAATCCTGGTGCCACCAACTCCCTTCCAAAGAGAGAGGAGAATGCACTTCCTACCTCTGCAGGCAGCAATTCCTGGTCCACCAAGGCCTGAGCCTCCAAGGCACCGCGGGCTTTCCGCACATCTTCCGTGGCATCCTCACTCACTGGAGATACCATTTGCGGCCTCTCAGAGGAAGAGAGCATGTCAATTCAAGGACTCATAAAAGGCACAACAGCCCTGGAGAAACTCAGAAATAAAACAGCCTTCAAAGGACACCCCCCACAACCCCTACTGTCACTTTAGCTGACCACTGTCCAGGGCTGAAATGGCCCACAATAAAGTGGTGACAGTGTGTGAAGGCCCACGTACTGACGAAGTCACATCCCAGGCTCCCAGCACCATGGTAAACACACAACTCAGTCATCTGAGATGGACTGCAGGTCTGGTTTTATTCGTCACTGGGATGGGTGCCATTTGTTCCACACAGATTTCTACAAAAACAAGAGTGAGAATCCCAGTTCTGTTCTACACATAAAGCCATGGGCTAGAAGCAAAGGGAGGGAGCCTCACCTAAGCCAGAAATTGACTAGCAAAACAAAGGAAGCACCAACTGATGAGCAAAGCAATCCCTCTGCACAGTTGATTATCCCCCAGCTGTCTTTCAGCACTTCCATTTCACATCTTATCACAGATAACCATATCACACTCAATTCACCAGGTCATAAAAACGGTAATCACTGTCTTGCCTTTTTAAGCACACTAATCTACTATCTCAATGACTTAAAATACAACTATTTGAATAGCTGATTTTAAAGAAACAAGAGAATAATTTGTGCCCTCTTCCATTTCCCTGGGCTTCCAGAGACTAGAAAGTGAGTTAAATGCCAGGGCTATAGTAAGCACAATACCCAAAGTCTCTAGGTAATGTTTCCAACAAAAGGTGGCATGGATTCTTTAGAGCAGCAGTTATCAAAGCATTGTGTGTGTGGGGGGGGCGGGGGGGAGGGAGACACCCAGGTGGTTAGAGCTCAGGTGGTTAGAGCGCAGTGCTCATAACACAAAAGTTGCCAGTTCGATCCCCACATGAGCCACTGAGCTGCACCCTCCACAAATAGATTGAAACAACAACTTGACTTGGAGCTGATGGGTCCTGGAAAAACACACTGCCCCCCCCCCCCCGCCAAAAAAAAGCATTGTCTGGGACCCTTGTGGTCCTTAAAACTCTTCCAGGGGAGTCTGTGAAGTCAGAATTTTTTCATAATAATTCTGAAATATGACTTGCTTTGTTGGTTCATTTCACCTTCTCAGGAGTATGAGAAGATGAAATGGAGTTTTTCCAGAGACTACATGAGGTGACACTGCAACAGAATGAATGCAGAAGCAGATCTGAGAATCCAATTGTGTTTTAAGGCAGACATTAAAAGGATTTAAAGATTTCTCCTCTCACAAAATTATTTTTGCTTTGGAAAATAGTTGTTTTTCATTAAAAACATGTTATTTATATTAACGAGTTTGTTATTGTTCTTTTTAAACGAATCAATACAATTCTTTTCAGTTTTAATTTCTAACATAGTAAACACTGATAGATATAACCCACATAAATAAAAATTCTTTGGGGTCCTCAATAATTTTTGAGAGTGTAAAGGTTTTGA
>NW_017731399.1:314321-343860 GCF_001890085.2 Hipposideros armiger | reverse complement strand
TGCTGAGTACACTGAGACAATAATCTCTTAATAAGGACACAATATTTCTTGACATAATATCCTAACAGGGCACTTGATTTTTTTTTTTAACTGAAAACCTACTCTGTTGGCCTAAATAAGTCAATCAAGATCTCTAGGGCTTATAAAAATAAACGTATTCCAAGCCCAGTCTCTCAAAAACAGTTCTATTTTTGAAACAGATTGTCTTTGGAAAATATTGACTTTTTAACTTAAATGCAGGACTTTACAAATCCGTATTATTTCAAATTAACTTTTTGAAACTACACTAATATATGCTTTGCTCATTGTAGAACAAATTAGACAAATATTTTGCCTTTACCCTTCAAGACTTTAATATATAAACAATCCATTATTCAGTGTAGAAAAAATCAGGAAATACAGATTAAAAAAAACAGAGAACAAAAAAGAAAAAACAACTACAATCTTACTAGCCAAAGATAACCAGAGTTAACATTTTGGTGCATATCCTTTCAGAAATATATTTATATATTTATAAATATATTTATACATACATATATGCATATATGTGTGTGTGTGTGTATATATATATATATTAATATATGCATATACATCTATATATTTATATTTTTTCTTCCCCATCCCCAGCCATCAGCTTCGGGTGGGGCATAAACAATATATAGTACCATAAGTTAATCAGTTGGACTATAATACCCACTAGCTCAGGATTCTCCAAAATACAGCTTTTCATTAATTATTCATTAATGTTTCATAGTTCCCACTCATTCTACAGCTCAGTGTGTGTGTGTGTGTGTGTGTGTGTGTGTGTGTGTGCGCGCGCGCGCGCATATATGTGTATATATATGAATATATTTCTATTTCTGAAAGGACATGCACCAAATGTTACTGAACATTATTCACGGACATTTTTCAGGGTCAATAAAAATGGGGCTTTTCAATGGCTGTGTATTATCCCATAGGCTATACCATAATGTCTTTAACCCATCCCCAAGCCTCTATTGTTAGAGCCAGAGAGTTTCAAATCTTTCACTGTTACTGACAATGATGTTACAGTATAGGTATCTACAATACTTTCTTAAGAACATCCCCTATTCACAGCCTTGGAAAGGGCAGGCCCTGTGACCAAGGTTATACACCATGCTGGCCATAGCTCATTCACTAGTTTGGGGGTGTACACCTCCCCAAATGTCAGTCCAATTCTCTTCCCCAAAACCTGGAGTTGGTATCAGAGACCAAAACAGACTAAAGGGCCTCAGTGGGGTCAGGGACTGAGCCTGCCATTTAGAAGCCTTCATGGGCCACGTACAAGCAGATGAGCAGATGACTAAGCAGAGAAGACAACTGTCAGAGACAGGAAAACGATGCTTTCATTCAAGCAGAGAAGCGGAAACAAGGAGCTGTGGGGTCCAGGAGAAAAGCAGATGCAGACAGGCTACCTGACCGCTTTCTAATTCCCATGAGGTCCCACCGCGCTTCCTGCAGTTGGATTCTGTATGATTCCTGTATGTCCTAACAATAAGCTCTTTCTGTTTACTTTTTACTGTGAAATATATCATACTCATGAAACACTCCATGAAAAGCAGACATACAGCCCAAAATGGTAATACCAACCCTGCGTATTCACTAACTAGGTCAATTATTAGTATCATCCTTCAGCAGTTCCTTGCATAATGCCCCTTCCCAATCATATCTCCTCCTATTCTGAATTTTGAATAAATTATTCCCCGGCAACTTTTTATATATTTTAACTATATTAATTACGACTGTGTAAAAACTTCTTTTAGAAAATTTTAGCTATACACAAAACTAGAGCATAGTGGAATGAAGATGCATATACCCATTACCTATCTTCCTGACACCTTACATCTGTTTCATCTATGCTCTACCTCCCTGCCCCAACATCACACATAAAGTGATTATTTAAAGCAAAGCCCAGGCATCATTATATCCATTTAGAATATGTCTCTAAAGAAAAAGACTTTCAACAGAGGTACAATATCATTATCACTCTTACAAAATTGGCAATTCCATAATATCATTTAAAACCCAGTCCATGTTCAAATTTCTCCAGTTGTTTCACAAATTTTTTTTTAACAGCTGGTTTGCATCAGGATCCAAATAAGTTTCAAACACTAAATTTAGCTTATATGTATCTTAAGTCTCCTAGTCTATATCAATCTTCACCCCATTGTTTTTCATACAATGTATTTTTTGAAATAAAAATTAATTTCCCACAAGGGCCGGCCAAGTGACTCAGTTGGTTAAGAGCTCGCTCAAGAGTTTGAGCTCTGAGCAACAGCGGTTTGATGCCCGGCCTGAGCTGAGCAGCCGCTAAGCTGCCAATAGGTAGCAGGATGGCTCAGCTTAAAAAAATAAATAAATAAATATTTTTTTAAAAATCCCACATTCTGAATGTGGCTCATTGCATTTTCATGGAGTGCCTTTAACAGATTCTCCTATTCCCCTGTATTACCTGTAAACTGGTCATAGATCTAGAGTTGTGCTGTCTGATACGGTAGCCACTAGCATACGTAGCCATTAACATATCTCACTAGCCACATTCCAAGTACTGAAAAGCCACAGGTTGCTAGTAGCTACTGTACTGGACAGCACGGAAACATTTTCATCACCAAAGGAAATTCTATTGGGTAGTTTTGACCTAGAGGCTTGACTAGATTCAGGTTCAGTTCTTGCCAGAATACACCAGACAGGGTGCATGTAATTCCTATTGCATCACAGCAGGAAGCCCATAATATATGCTTGTCACAACTTTAATCATGTAAAGAACAATCATTGGGTTCATGTCTCCAGCCTAATTCCTGTAATAGCTTTTAGCAGCCATTCATGATTATTGTCAAAAATAGATCTATTATTTCATTAGAAGCTAGAAAATTATTTTTCTAATTCTAGCACTTTCTACATGTATTAGTTAGAATTCTTCTATAAAAAAAAATAAGTTCCCCACATCAACTATTTGTTTTCTCTGGGAGGCAGTATAAAGGACTGAGTCTTCCCCAACTGTCAGAATACTGAATTAGAATCATAGCAATCTCTATACTATTACTTTTTTGAAATATTAGAAACATGATTGAGACCTGTTAGAAATATGACTTTTAACATATTTTATGTGTTTCAAGTTTTCGTTTCAGCCGGTGGCAGCTCCTTAGAGTTGGCTCCTGTGTTCCTTTAACATGACCCCAGTGGCATTGCTCACAAGTTCCAAGCTCATCTTGTAAACACCCTGCCCCAGACCTGGAATCAGCCATTTCTCTAAAGCAGTGGTTCTCAACCTTCCTAATGCCGTGACCCCTTAATACAGTTCCTCATGTTGTGGTGACCCCCAACCATAAAATTATTTTCGTGGCTACTCTAGAACTGTCATTTTGCTACTGTTATGAATCATAATGTAAATATCTTTTTGTTTTCCGATGGTCTTAGGCGACCCCTGTGAAAGGGTTGTTCGACTCCCAAAGGAGTCACGACCCACAGGTTGAGAACTGCTGCAAGAATCTTGGTTCATTTTCATGAGAAATTAATCCGATACTTGGTCATGCTAATATTTTTTATTTGGGCCATTCTGGTGGGTGTACGGTTATTTAGTTTGCATATCAGTGATGAATTACCACATTTCTTGGCCATTTAGAAATCCTCTTTTGTAAAGTGACTGTTCAAGTCTCTTGCCTATTTTACCATTGGATTTTTTTGGTGTGTGTCAAATGATCCTTTATTGACATATTTGCCTTTGTAGTTCTTAGACAGGCATTCCATCACACCACTGTTGATGTCATATATGGCATGAGGGTAGCGGCCATCAACATTGCAGCCAAGGCAGTTCTCAGGATCTCTTTAATGGTGTTCTTTAGCTCAAGATCGGTGCCATATCTGTCCAGCAATTTTGACAATCTCATCAAATCTGAACTTCCACTATGCTTAATATTTTTCTGCTTCTTTCCGTCTCTTGGCGGTTCCTGAGGGCTTTGATGATAGGGACAAGCAGAAAGTACCACCTCAATCTGGATGGTTGGTTTCACTGTAATTCTCACACCCTTCCAATCACTGGTTGCCTTGGTGATGTTCTTATCAACCTTGTTTGGAGACAGACCCAGCGGGCTGATCTCAGGGGCTAAGGAAGAGATGGCACCAACTTCCTCCACCAGTACACCTTAGATGTATGGTTTTGTTCTTTTGGGGATCAAATTTAGACAGCATGGTGGAGGAGGCTGGTATCGGATGAACCTGGATGAGGGACAACCAAAGAAAGTTGCCCCTTCGCCTCCTCTGAGCCAAAAGCCAAAAACTGGATTGTCTTTTTATTTATGGGAGTTCTGGAAACAAGCCTCTTGTCAAATACATGAGTTTATTAAACAGCTTCCACTCTGGTTTACCTTTTCCCTCTTTTAATGATACCCTTTGATAAACAAAAATTCATTTTAATGTTGTCAAAACTTATCAAATTTTTTGTTTATTAGTCTTTGTGTGTTCTAAGATGTCTTCCCCTACAATAAGATCAAGAAAATATTTTCCTATGTTTATATTAAGGATATTGTATAGCCTTTCACATTTTGATCTACAATCCAACTAGAGTTGATTTTTGTGTGTATATGGTATGAGACAAGGATCAAGTTTCTTTTTTCCTTCTTTTCTTAGGATATTCAATTGTCCCAGAAACATTTACCATTCTTCCCCCACTACTCTACACTATAATCTTTGTTGCAAATCAAAGATTTTGTTTCTAGGCTTTTATCCTATTCCTAGGGTCTGTGGGACTATTGTATAAAAGCTATAACGTGAGTTTTGATACTTGATTGGGCAAATCTTTCCATCTTGTTCTTAACAGTGTCTTTGCTATTTGTGACCTTTCGCGTCTACATATATTTTAGAGCCAGCTTGCCAAATTCCATCCAAAAAGCCCACCAAAACCCTGCTGGGGTTTTTATTGGGATTGCTGTTTATCTATAAATCAAGTTGGGGAGAACTGACATCTTTACAATATTGAGTCTACCAATTTAAGAATATGGTACATCCTTCCATTTATTTATTCTTTACTCTCTCTCAATAATGTATTATAATCTTCTGCAGAAAGATTTTGAATATTTTGTGAGATTTATTCCTAATTTCTTTATTCTGTGACAAATAATATTTTAACGTTTTTAAACTTTGTTGCTGGTACACATAAAAGCAATGGGATTTTGCATATTGGCTCTGTATTCAGCAATCTGGCCAAACTTATCAATTCTGATAATTTATCTGTAGATCTTTTTGGATTCTCCATGTACATAGTCATCATCAGCAAACAGATTTAACAGGATTTCTTTCTAATCCTCATATATTTTATTTTTCTTGACTGACTGTACCCACAAGAATATCCAGTAAAATGATAAATAACAAGTGGTGAGAGTGGGCTCTTTTGTCTTATTCCCAGTCTCGAGAACAAAACTTTCAAATCTCACCATTACGTTTGATGTTGCTTGTAGGTTTTTTTGTATTAGATATGCTTTATCCAATTAAGGAAGTTTCCTTTTATTCCTACTTTACTAAAAGTTTTGAATCATAAATGGAGGCTGAATTTTACTGAATACTTTTTATTAAACTGTTAATTTTTACCCTCTAATGTTATTAAAATGGTGACTTACCCTTTTTTTAATGTTAAAATAACTTTGCATTCCTGGAAAAACCCAACTTGGTCATATATATTGCTGAATTCAGTGTGCTAATATTTTTTTGATGACTTTTTACATCTATGTTAATGAGTAAGATTAAATTGCAATTTTTCTTTCAAATAGGATAATTATGATTCTGCCTGGATTTAATTATTCCTCTAGTACAGGTCTGCAGGTAATAAATGCCGTATTTGATTGTCTGAAACTATCTTTATTTCACCTTCATTCTTGAAGACATTTCACTGAAAAAAAATTCTGTATTAACAGTTATTCTTTCACTATTCTCAGGATAATCTAGCTTTCACTGCTCTGTACAGAAGTCAGCTATCAGTCTAATCACTATTCCCTCAAAGGCAAACTGTAATATTCCCTTGGCTACTTTTAATATTTTCTCTTTGCTTCAGTTTTGTAGCAGTTTTAACTTAATGTGTACCTACTGTAGATTTCATTGTACTTATCCTTCTTGGGGTACACAGAGCTTCTTGAATCTGTGGATTTCATTCGTTTTGGAAAATTCACAGCTGTTCTCTCACTGAACATTGCTTCTGTCCATTCTTGCTCTCCTCACCGTCTAAGACTCCAATTATGCAAATGTTAGACCTCGCCATCTCCTCTTTGTCTCTTATCTCCTTCCTGAATTTTCCATTCTTGCATTTTTACATATTTCCTTCTGGATATTTTCTTCTGACCTTTCTTCCAGTTCACTAGTCTCTCTTCAGGTGTAATAACTTGTTGCTAAACCTATCAATTGAGTTCTTAATTTTCATCTGTATTTTTCAGTTATAAAATTTCTGTCTGGTTCTATTTTTAGAAATTTCAATTCATTGCCAAATTTCTCAAACTTGTATTTTCTCCTCTTGAACATAATTATTTTTAAGTCTGTATCTATTAACTCCAAAATCTAATGGATCCATTTTTACTGTCTGTTGTTTCTTTGGTTTTTGTTCACATTATCTCTTCTCCTGCTAGTCATTTTTGATATGTGGCAGAAATTGTTCTTGCAAAACTGTTTATAGAAATAATCTGAAGCCTACAACAATCCCTCAGAGAACATTTGCCTCTGCTTCTTCCATATACCTAGAGGCACTAGCACCCTGGGGTCACCTTGATCCCATTTCATGAACTTAGAAGCTGAGCTGCTGTCCCTGCAATGCCCAACTTCTGATTTACCCTTACTTCTAGAACATGGCTTTCCATGGTCCCAGCCCAAAGGAAATGGGCTTCACCAAGGTTCCCCTTACCTGATTGGTTCTGAACATTAATCCCTGTTGCTTTAGTCCACAAAGCTCTTTTTACAGCCTTGCCATTCAGCCTCCCACTCAGGGATCCTGCATATGCCCTCAGAGGAGAAAGGAGCCCCATAATGGATTCTCACCTTTGGACCTCTATCTTTATACTTCTGCCCACATATGGATCACAGCCTGGTAATTCTTCATTATCCGACTAGCTCTCCAGGATCTTCAAGATGTTTATATTTTGACAATTACTTTCTAATTGTCTCCAGTGGGAGAACTGATCCCAATTGCCCAGACTGCCGTTACTCAAAACAGAAACCTACATTGACTCTTTACAGTTTTCAGTCTGAAGATACCTTAGCGAATAAAATGGAAACAAAATAAAAAGTTGTAAAGTCTCCCTTCTTTCTGTCATTGACTAACAGTATCAGCTTATCTAAGTAATGGTTCTATCCCCCTGTGACTTATCCTGTCACTTAGGTCTTAATGAAAAACTTCAGCAAGGTTGAAATTTTAGACAGAAATAAAACTTGCACAAAAATAATGGGAGACAGTAATGAGTTTAAGGAATAACATAAAATTAATCCCTAAGGAGATTTACAACCTGTATTTCATTTAAAAATTCATGTGAGAGATACAGACCCAGGAAAGGTCAGTTCCTCATGACCAGAAAGGCAACAGATGTACAGAATGGCTCTAATTTACAATATTAACATAGTGAAGAATCTCATTACGTGTGTGTGTATTTTTTCTCAATAAACAATATATTCACATTATTCAAAATTCAAACATTGTAAACGTATACAGTGAAAACTTCCTCCCATCTCAGTCCCCACCTCCAAAAGCAACGAACGTTACTAGGTTTTGCGTGGTCTTACAGAGACATTTTATGCATATAAAAAGGTGTAGGTGTGTGTGTGTGTGTGTGTGTGTGTACACACATATAATTATTTTTTATACTAATGAGACTAGACATACTACTATATACTGTTTCTTCCACTTATATCTCAGAGACCTTTGCATAACTATATATAAAAAGCTTCCTCATTCTTTTCTACAGCTGATTAATATTTCTTTGGCTGAATATTCCATAATTTATTTAATCACGTCCCTATTGATGGACATTTATGTCCTTTCTAATCTTTTACCATTACAAACAATGCTGTAATAACCTTGTATATGTGTCAGTAAACAGGCACATGAATAAATCTATCGGATAAATTCCTGGAAGGAATGAATCGATGAGGGCATATATTGTCATTTTGATGGACACTGACAAATTGCCCTCATTGTATTTGTACCAGCCAACACTCCCATCAGCAATGCATGAAAGTGTTTGCTTCTGCACACCCTCAACAACATAGTGAGATATCAAACTACCCAGTGTGGTTATGATTTATTTCCTTTATTGTGAGTTTGACTGAAATTTTTTCCTATGTTAAAAGCCACTTCTCATAGCTTCTTAACAGCTTAATGTATGCAGGAAAAAAGTGAAAAGAGATACTGCTCTTGATTTTTAAGGTTAAAGGTATATGCTAAATTATGTAAGAACTACTGGGAAAACCACTTGTAATTGGATTCAGAGAGGCAGAAAATAAGAAAGAAATATGTAAGTTTATTTCCAGAAGTATAAAGTGTGGAAGATGCAGTCCTGAACTAAAGAGAAAACAATTACAAACACAGCAATTACAAACATTTAGGTTTCCTAAATTTATTAATGAAATTTAGACTACTATAAAGAATCAGAAGCCAATTTTTCTATAGTATAGCTTTTAATATGTCAGCCAAATATAGACCAATTCTACAAGTATTCCTACAAGAGACCAGAGAAACCAGGACAAGGTTTGCAAATTTAGGTGGCGTGTGGGAAAATGTTTTTTTTAATGGGTATTTATTTTAACATGTATTAGGAAAAAATTGATACATCAAACTTAGTAATATCACAGATATTATTCAGAATGAAACAAAATTTTAAATGGCGATTTAAAGAAAAAATAATAACCAAATAATATTGGATGTATTCTCTCACGTGGGAAAAATCATGACGGTGGTAGCTGAATGGCCAAGATCTTTGAAAATAATGAACAGAGACGGGTTACTGGAAGCTCAAGAGTAACTCAATTTATAATTGATGGCCTCTAAAGCGAAGGAGAAAAAAGAAACTTCCTTAAAATGATTTATTTTACAATTTTTAAAATGTGAGTTTTCTTTATAAGTTACCAGAAATAGTTTCAGACATTCTGATCGTGCTATAGATTTAAATTTACTGCATACTTTATACTTTCTCTACAAAGAGAACCAAAAAGCAGGTTTTTCTAAAGCATTTGAATACCAGGTCAGAATTCTTTAGAACGGGTCTCATAGGACTTCCCTTTCACTAACCAGGCTGCAAAGAGATAATTAGCCTGGGCTTTTAAGATTCAAGTGCAGAGGAACTAAAAGCAGGTTATATGATTATAGACTCATGAGGCTTAAACAAAAAGAAACTAGCTAAGTTTATATTCCAACCAAATCCGGAGACCATGTGATCCAATTTCTCCTCAGCCCTTATGAGTGGGACATGCTCCTGAGTGCTCAGATTATAAACCTTAGATTGCATGTTATAAATTGAATTATGACAGAACTAACTGGCTATCTCAACACCATAAAAACATAACCGCCGTAAGAAAAAAAAATAACCCACCAGCAGACAAATGTATACCATTATGACATAAAACAACAACAGAAAACCAAAAAGCATAAGGGCTCTTTGGCAAAGACTTCTACTCTTTTGTTCCATCTAATATGGTAGCCACCAATTTTTCAATTTTAAATTGAAATAGTCACAAAAATGCAACATTTCCATCACTGCACAAAGACTTACTGCACTGCTCTAAGTCCTACATAAGAATCATAAACAAGTTCACATGACCTGTTTCCAGTCCTTAATGTCTAAATGCACTGATAGCTCTCAGGGTCATCTACACCAAACCAAGCTCTACTGCTGACTTTAGAGTCTTAACAGACGTTGCTGTTTATTTTCACCAAAGCTCTCTGAACTCAAAAAAAAAAAAAAAAAAAGGCCTGCACTTAAGTGACTCAACATGTATGCCTCAGAGAGTCTCACTATGTAAAGAGTGATATCTCCATCCTCTTGGGGACTGAAGGACCCAGGTGTCCCAAATAAAAGACTATTAAAAACAATTACAGTTCATAAAACAGTAAAAACACTATGACTACTGCAGAACTTAGGACAGAGGAACATAAACACTTTTCTTACTCTATCACCAAAACCTCAGCTAACAAACATGCAGACCCTCAAAAGGTAGTCTCTGCAGAGAACACTTTCTTTTAAGTGATGGTTTTTCTGGATAAGTAGAAATTCCTGCTTTGAAGGAGTAAGATACATTGAAAAATCAAAACCCTTAACTGAATAACAACTCAATGTCCAACCTCATTTCTTATTGATAGTTTCCTTCTAAGAGAGGATGACAGAAACCTCCTTCAATTTCATTCATTCTTAGGCCTTATTGCTTACTCACTGGACCATTTTCCAAAGGAAGGTGGCAGAAGGATTCAATCAGACAAACTCCTATTTGAAGCAGTTTTTTGTTTACCTAAGCCTATACAACTCTGACCAAGCCAAATGTATGATTTCCAGACTGTTTTGCAAACCCAGCTTAACTCTAACTCAAGGTTTCTCAACAGCAGCACTACTGATATTTTTGGCCAGATAACAGTGCATTGTGGGGGCTGTCCTGTGCTTTGCAGGATGTTTACCAGCATCAGGGCCCTCTACCCACCAGATGTCAGTAATAGCTCTCCTCCTCCCAGCCAGGAGTTGTGACACCTAAAAAGTCCCCTGGGGAGGGAGGGGGGGCAAAATTGTTCCAGGTTGAGAACCACTGCTTTAACCCAAAGAACATTCTTGACTGTCTGAACCCTAATTCTTCATACTCATTTGATGCTCCTTCATATCTCTGTGTTGAGACTTCATCTCACAATCCAGCAAATATTTACAAAACCTCTAGGACACAACATTAAGGACTCTAGGGGATACACATGATAGATTCTGTCCCTCAAGCAGGTTTCTTGGGGGGGGGGGCGAGGGTAAGTACATCAAGAGCAGTAATAAAAGACACCCAACTATATAATGTTTTGAATTGTTGGTTTTCGTTCCTGTGGTACTCTCATCTTACCAAACTAAAAACACCTTGAGGGCAAAGACCATAACTTGTCCTGGAGTACCAGTACTTGATTAATGACCAATAAAAACAAGCTATTGTAAACTTCATCATAACAAGGTGACAATTTCATACAGACAGTAAAAACTCCACAGCTAACTTGGGCAAATAAGTTAACCTCTCTCAGCTGCAAAATGGGGAGAAAATTATTGTTGACAGGATTAAGTCATAATACAAGTCAATCTTTTTCCACATTTTGGCACAGAGTAAGCCTTCAGTTAATGTAAGTTATCATTGCTATTATTTTATTAGCTATTTTATTAGCAATAAATTCTACCTCAAGGGGAAGATTTTCCTCTGGGCTACAACAAATCCCTACATGAAATAAAAAGAAATCAACACTAACCCTGCTTTTTGAGGGCAAAAAGGAGAAAGCAACCGTTAAGTATTTCTATCAATATCCTGGGAGGAAAAAGTGAATGTAGAAACCAATTGGGGAGGGGGGCATTCAGAGACAAACCCATTATCCTCCAATATATTCCTGAACTATTCTTAAGATCTTTCTTTTTTAAATACTTGGGTGTGTTTGCCATAAGCACACAATGATCTAAAGGGCAAGTAAAAAAAAAATCCTTATTTTATAAATATTGACACATGCAAGGGACAGATGTTTATGAGACTTTCTGAGTGTTCATTTGAGTAATCTTTTCGAAATAATGCTTACGTTTTCTAGTGCTATAATGTTTAAATACATGCCAGCAATTTTTAACTTACTACAAAGCATACTTCCTAAGAAGGAAAAAAAGACAAAAATTGTTACATGTATAAAAGTAAGAAAACATAAAGTCAACCGCGGAAAAGCTGGGTGATTCAAAGACACGCGTGTATGTGTTTGACCCAAGCAGCGTTGGAGATGAGAGAAGTAAAAGGGCAGGAAGTCGCCATGCTGGGACATACACATCCAGGAACACTTCCGACAGCACGTGAAGTTTAGGTGAGCAAAAACAGACCTTATTCTAATAATAGACAACCCCAGTACAGTGTGTACCATGGGCTAGGTAGGCACCAAGGGCTCAGAGTGGCTCATGTAACCCAGCAATCTGATTAGGCAGGTACTAGTAGTACCTGCAATTTACAGAGGAGGAAACTGAGACAGAGAGAAGTTAAATGACTTGCCCAACATCACTTAGTAAACGGAAAATTCTGACTCCAACCCAGGCTCCACGGCACCCCCTCTACCCCTAAACTTGATGGTGTCTACTTTAATTTCAGACCTGGAAAATTAATTTCTCCTTGCTACTGAGTGAGAGCAGTTCTCTCCCCCTACCCTTTTGTATTTCAAAAGAGCATCCTCTTAGTTGCATTGTGTGTGGTGAGCACGAGGACGGTAAGATAAAAGTGTGACAGACAGACCCTTTCGCCTTTGGACACTTGAGTAATCCACACAGAGGAACTTGCGTGGGCAGAAAGGGAGAAAAGTCTCCTGAGCACGAAAGAGGAGGGTCCTGGAGAAGGAGGGAAGTCGCCGAAGTTCCTGTGTCAGCCCCCACTTCCTGCCTTTGCTCTGGCCACTAGTTCATTCAAAAGACCTCCCAAGCCTACCTATTCCCATCTCTGCTTTTCCTCTCTCCCACTGCGAGATGGCGAGGATGGAGGCGAGAGCCAAGTGGGGTTCTGGGCAGAGGAAGGCGAGGCTGCCTACCCGGGTGGGGGCGGAGAGGCGCGTGGAAAGGCTGGGGCTGGGG
The DNA here is from genome assembly GCF_001890085.2 of Hipposideros armiger. Taxonomy (NCBI): domain Eukaryota; kingdom Metazoa; phylum Chordata; class Mammalia; order Chiroptera; family Hipposideridae; genus Hipposideros; species Hipposideros armiger. The sequence continues at coordinate 331,057 of NW_017731399.1, read as the reverse complement.
ACAGAAGTGGGGATCCGGGTGGGGAGGCAGAGCTGGGGACAGCGAGGCCAGAGGGGTTGGGGTCGGCCGCCAAGGAGTGGTCCGCGGGCGTGCAGAAGCTGAAGAGGCGCCGGGAGCAGAGCAGCCCTGTCACTACCATCTGGGCTGATCTGAGAAAGGAAGCAGAGCAGGAACCAAGGCATTTCGAAACAGAAAATAATCTCGAGCGTAGACCAGGGCCCGGGGTATGGCGGCTGCGGGGGGCACGGCCCGGGGGAGCGGGGCACGGGCAGGAGCGAAGACAGGGGCTCTGCGCGCGCAGGGGATGCCCAGGCGGGGCCGCTCCGCCGGGGAACACAGAGCAGAATGCGGCCGAGCCTGGCGCCAAGGTGCGGGGCCCTGAGGCCGGGCGGCGCCCACCCGCCAGTGCCCCGGCCTTGCGTACCTGAGGCGGCCGCCTGGCTCCCCTCCACTCCCGGGCCGTCCCCGACGCCGCCCGCCGACTCTCGGCGGGCTTCGGGGCTCCAGTAGCCCGGCCCCTCATCCGCCCGCGGGTCAGACATCTGCAGCCGCGCCGGCAGCAGCAGCACCTCCGCCGCCCGCCGCGACTGACTCCGGAAACAGCCGAAGGCAGAGCGCCCGCGGCCGCGGCGCGCCGGGAGGAGCCGAGCGGAGCCCGAGGGCCGGAAGGGGCAGCGCGCCGGGCCCGACCAGTAGCTAGAGGTCTGGCCTGCCCGGGCGGGAGACGTGCACTTGGGGAGGATTGCTGCGCGCTTCTGAGCGCAGGTTTTTCAAGTCGAGAACAGAAAGAACAAACAAAACCTGGGGAAGACCTGGCCGGAAATCGTGGTATCCATAGAGACGCTATCGGAAGTGGGTGTTGCTAGGAGGCTTGGGCGCGTGGGCTAATCTGCGTCATGGCTGAAGTCCCCGAAGATTACAATTCTGATCCAGAGGAAGGTGAAGATCTGGGGTTTGAGACACAACAACTGCGTGGGCCTCTTAAAATAGCCAAAGATGCCGAACCAGACACCATGCTAGAGGCAGGCCTGGAGCTTGTAGAAATTGACCAAGAGCCACAGCCAGAGACGAAGGCCGAGGACTTCAAAGAAGGGGCGCCAGAGAGTACTAAGAATGTGCATCCAAACCTAGAACCAACCAGGAGGTCCCAAGAAGAGATTCCCAAGGAGTCAGAGATAGACCTTTCTAGCAAGACGGAGCCAAGGATTCCCCAAGAGGTCAAGTTGGAGACATCCAGAGAGATGAGAGAAGAGCTTTTCAAGGATTTAGAGGTCACTATGGATGAAGAGCTGGAGGAACCAGACCTAGAGCCACAAGAGGAGACCAAACCAAATGTTACAGAGGAGGTACTCATAGAGTCAGCTAAGGAAACAGATCTAGAGCTACCACAGGAAACCAGGTCTGAGGTTCCAAGCTCCACAATCGCTGACACAAGATTAGAGTTACTAGAGGAGACCAGACCGGAGGTCCCAGAGGAATCGCTTAGAGAGCAATACGAAGAGACAAGTCTAGAACCTCCAGAACAGACCAAACCTGAATTTCCTAGTGAGACACCAAGAAAATCAATTGAAGAGGCAGATCTACAGCCACCAAAGATGACTGCACCAGAGTTTCCAGAGGAGACACAAATGAAGTCACCTGAGGAGAAAAGGATAGAGCCATCTGAGCAGACTAAACTGGAGTTTACAGAAGAGAAACCAAGCAAGTCTACTGAAGAGGCAGGTCTAGAGCCTCCAGAAGAGACCAAACCAGATGTTCCAGAGGAGATACAAACAAAATCAACAGAAGAGGAAGAGACAGGGCCATCTGAGCAGACAAAACTAGAATTTCTGAAGGAGAAAACAAGCAAGTCTACTGAGGAGGCAGGTCTAGAGCCTCCAGAAGAGACCAAACCAGAGGCTCCAGAGGAGATACATAGAAAATCAACAGAAGAGGAAGAGACAGGGCCATCTGAGCAGACTAAACCAGAATTTCCAAAGGAAAAAGCAAGAAAGTCTACAGAGGAGGCAAGTCTAGAGCCTCCAGAAGAGACCAAACCAGAAGTTCCAGAGGAGACAAGAAAAAAATCAACTGAGGAAAAAGGGATAGAGCCACCTGAGCAGACTAAACCAGCCTTTCCAGACCAGAACCCAAGTAAGTCTACTGAGAAGACACGAGGAAAGTCAACTGAAATGAAAGATCTAGAACCTCCAGAACAGAGTACACCAGAGTTTCCAAAGAAAGAACTAAAGATGCAACGTGAATCAACTAAGGAAACAGGTCAAGTGCCACGACAGAAGACCAAAACAGAGGTTCAAGAGAAGAAACAAACAGAGCCAACTAAGGAGAAAGATCTAGAATTACCAGATAAAGCCCAACCACTACTTATAGGAGAGACACATAAAGAATTTTCCAAGGAAGATAGGCCAGAACCAATCAAATTTAAGCATTTTGTAGACAAGGATGAGCTGGAGCATTCCGACTATCAAATAAGAAAGTTGTTAGTAAAAGAAACTGAAAAGGTTACGAAAGACTCTATGTTAGGATCTCTTGCAGTAAAAGAGGTAGACTCAGTAAATACAGCTTATGAATTTTCAGAAGAACCCCCCAAACTATATGAGCTTACTGATACCAGTAATGATTTATATCCCTCTGAGTCTCAGAAGGAGTTAAGAGAGTCTGTTAGTAAAGCGAAAGTTGTAGATTTACCCCCAGAGTTGGAGAAACTGATAGATAAAGATAAAGAAACCCAGCCGGCAGAAAGGATTGAGCTAAAATTCGAGTATCTAAAATGGAGCCCAGAGAAAGTTGCAGAGTGGATTAGCGAGCTAGGCTTCCCTCAATACAAGGTACACAAAAATAACATTTTTTGAAATCATGCTCTCATCCTCCTACCTCCTATTCCTCTACCCTTACCTGAGCTCTTGTCTCTTCCTTACTAGGAGGATAGGAAAGTCCTGGACTATGGTAGAGGTCACTTGGATCTCAGTTTGGCCTTTCCACTGGTCTATATATATTTGTATTTTGGGAGAGGAAAGGAGATTCACATTTGTTTTTCCCGTTCATCACAGTGATTATACTTCCCAGTAATCCTTGAATAAAGATTCAGAATTTATATAGACCTCTTTTCATAGAAAATGTACTTTTTAAAATAGATTTCATCCAAGGTAGACTTTTTTGGTGCCTTGTCAAGCTATTTAGCTCCCTTAATTTGAACTTGTGCTATTAATCTTTGGTTTCCCAAATATGTCATATGTATCATGAGTACCTAACAGTACTAATTTAAATAGCCAGTTAACCAAAAATAGTTTTATTAAAAAGATAGGGGGAATCCTCTTATTTATTAATGCCAACTATGTTCTTAGGCTACCACAAAACAACATAAGATCTGAAATCTTTGCAACCCCATACTTCAAAAGTGAGGCATGAAAGAAGCATTGGTTGTATCATGCCAAAAATAATTTAAGGAGCAGTATGAAATTTTATCAAGAACTTAGATGAAAAACGTGGGATTATTAGGATTATGACTAAATTTAAGTTTAACTTAAATTTAAAATTTTGCTCAGTATAGAACCAGAGACAAACGTAATTTATTTCCTCACTCCTTCCCTCCCTTCCTTCCTTCTTTCTCCCTCTCTCTCTCCATCTTCATTTCTCCCTTCTTCTTTCCTTCCTCCCTTTATTCCTTCCATTTGCCCTACATCTTTTGACTGATATTCTTATTGTACACAGGAGTGTTTTACTACGAACTTCATCAGTGGTCGTAAACTCATCCATGTAAACTGCTCAAACCTCCCTCAGATGGGGATAACAGATTTTGAGGACATGAAGGTGAGTTGTGTATAAAGTTTCCCCATAGAGCACTGTAACAGTGCTACCCCTCTGTCTTCAAACCAATGCCCTCCGCCCACTCCCAGCCCCCTATAGAAATGGTCAGTGGTGTTATTATTACTTCCAGTCCCCTAGGCTCCCAGTGGTTCCTTCCTGTCTCTTCGTTGATCCTCACAAAGATCCCAAGAACTGTTAGTTCCTCCCATAGCATCTGATTTTCTCCATTCCCACTTGTTCAGACCTTTCTTACCTTATACCTAGAACATTCCAGTAGCCTCCTGCTTTTAGTCTCTGTATGGAGGTCGGCCCTTTGGATTCAAGGGCACTGATTTTAAACTCTCACTTTCCAACCAGGTATATACTATTCAAAAACCTTCTTTGGATCCTCTCTGCCTACAAGATGGTCTCAATTCCTTAGCTTGGGATTTAAGGCCCTCCACAAGTTTCCTCCAGCCACCATTCTCTCCTTACCACTCTTCTGCATGAACCTTCTGCTCCAGCCTCACAGGTCTAACTCACACCCTCCCACCTTCCTCCCTCTGCAGCCTTGCTCAGCTCCCCCTTCTCCTGTATGACTAATATGAATCTTAATCATCCTTAGGACCCAGCTCAATTCTCATCTCCCCATAAAGTTTTCCCTGACTTTGCCAGGCCACAGTAACCTCTCCTCCCAAGCTCTCATACATTTTATGTCTCTGACACCCATTCGGCGCTTATATAACACGACATGTGTTTTGCCTACCTGCTTTGCTAGTTAACTTGATTGAAAACACATTACTTGAACCTCTCTGGACCTCAATTTCATTAAGATCTCTCCAGCACCAACAGTCCATGATCATGTTTATTTGCATAACAGTACCCTCCATTTACAGCGTTTAATAGTTTACCAAGTTTCACATACCGAATCTCATTTATAACCTTTCCTTTAATACCCCCCACCCCAACATACCAGTGATTTCATTCAGTACACTATTGCCCGTAAATGGTTCTGCCTCAGTGGTTCTCAAACTTGGATAGTCTTCAGAATCAGATGAGATTTTTGTTTTTTAAAGATTCCTAGTCTCTACACTCAAGAGATTTTGATTCATTATATCTAGGGTAAACCCCGGATTTTTTTCCCTAGGTGACTCTTCATCAGGGACTTAGAACCATGTCATTCCATAAGTCATGTGATGTAGAAAATAAGAAAATTATACCTGTTAATACCTAAGCCCTTTTCCTGGCAACAAGACATAGAGAAATCCTTTAAATTATTAAACACATAGTTCTAAGTGAACATTTAATCTCTTGAACTCTAATAGCCATCCTCTTTGAAGGCTTACTGTCTGTTGAGCACCATATTATTTCATTTAATCCCCATTTTATAGAAGAGAGAACCGGGGCCTAGAAGGTGAAGCAACAAGATTATCCAGATAGTACATTTAAGGGCCAGGATTCAAATCCATCCTGTGTGACTTCCCAATCCATGCTAAATTGAAACCACTATCCTATATTGCCTCTCTAAATGAACAATGTTGTAACCATGAACTGCAGGTACATAATGTAGGAAAAGACCACTTATTACAAATTGGTATTTCCAACCATGCCCTCATGTAGCTACCAAGTACTACCAGATACACATCGTATTCTTTTTATGTGAAAAGATGATACTCATGTTTATAGTGTACTGAATTTTCTAAATAAAAATAAGGGACAGAATTAGCAAAATAGTAACTTGTAATCCAAGTTCCTAAAATATTTAAGTATTTTTAAATGTTACAGCTTCTTATCATGGGAAAACATTTTTAAGAATCTGCCAATTCATTTTGCTTTCTTGACATTCTGATTCCAAAGGTACAATGTCAACATGCTTTTTCTGATCTTGCAAGAAATAAGTCTTAAAAATCTTCTGAAATCCTCGAGAGTAAATGATGAACCCAGTGGTCTACCCTTATATCCCAAGAATTTTGAATAAGCAAACTTCAGAATACTTATTATCAATGTCACCAGACAAATGTGGCCTCTCCTTGAGGTCACTAGAGTAACAAACATGAAGACATTCAAAGGTATGTTAGATAAGCTTTGCTTGACAGTTAGATCCACATAAAAAAAGCTAATTATACACTATGACACAGGTAACTTTTGAGAGATCGTACATGAACTTCAGTATGCCATAGTTACCTTCCTTACTAATCTACTAAGCATTATCAATCCCACTGATATAATTATAGCACCTGGTACATCCACAATTCATCCCATAAGAACACTGTCTGCAGCAGTGTAGTTATCTTTTTCATGCTCTGTCTCCCATATCATCACTCATGTGCTCTGGGAGAAGGGGACGAGTGGGGAAGAGCAGGTTGCTCGAAAGTACAGAGTTCTGGATATGCTGCTAAGAAATCGAACGACATTTGAACTGTGTGTCCCATTTACAAGCCTTGCAGTTAATTTACGGTCAGTTTCTGTTCTTGTCCACTTCCTTCTACTTCCTTAATTTTGCAATTACTCATGTTCACCTGAAGAAATAAGTCATCTTTCCCTTTGCCCTTCCTACAACATACTGAGATGACAAAGAAGAGCTAAATGTATAGATGAGACTGGTGAGGAGGGCAGGAGGAAAGAAACACTAATTTTTCTTTTCGCCTGGCCAGGGGAGCTCTTGAAATCACTGTCCTGTCTTTTCCATTTGTAGTGATGAAGTATCTTGTCAAAAGGGGTGAGAAAGTCAGTCTTATTTATTCTAGGCAAGCTAGACAAGATAGCATTACACTTGCTTCAGCTTTCTCTCTTAGAATATAATTCTCAAAATATTTTTAACTATTCTAAGTGAACAAAAGAACTCTGTGATGAATTGCCTATTTCTTTTGTATGCATGATCTCATATTACAAAGTATAGCCTTAGAAGCTTTATAATATCTCAGCAATTTTACTACTCTTGCCTTGTTGCAAACTATTTAAATAGCACAAAATCATAACCTGTCAGCAGTTGTCACTAGACAAAAATAGTTAACTTTTAATTTTTAAGTAATTTTAGTTTTTTTTTAAAAGATTTTTATTGGGGAATTGGGGGATGGGAACAACCCTGGGGAATTGGGGGAAGGGGAACAGACAAGTTGCTGTCCTTTTTGTTCTTCAGTCTAGTTGTGGAGGACGTTGCTTCACTGGCCCAAGTTGGCACCATCATTGCGCTCTTCCCAGGCGAGGCAGATGAGTCGCCGGCTTCTGGACGGCCGCTCACGGCGGCTGCTGGACGCTCACGCTGGCTGCTGGCTACACACGGTAGCCCATGGCAACCCACTGCCACAGGGACTGCAGCCTACCGTGGTCTGTGACTCACGGCAGCCCAGCTCCAGGTTGAGCTGTTGTTCAGCATGTTAGCTGTAGAGGGCCGTGTCACTGGCCCTCATATGTGGGATCCAAACCGGGGCCCTCTGGTGTCCCAAGCCAGCTCCCAACCATCGCGCTACTCGGCCGGCCCTAAGTAATTTTAGTTTCACAGAAGAGTTCAGTGCAGAGCTCCTGTACGCTCTTCACCCAGCTTCCCCTAATGGTGATGCCTTATGTAACCATGGTCCATTTGTCAAAACTAAGAAATTAACATTAGTACAGCACTATTAAACAACTACAGACTTTATTGTGATTTCTGCAATTTTTCCACTGATGTCCTTTTAGTGTTCCAGGAACCGATCAGGGGTACCACCTTGCATTTAGCTGTCATGTGTCCTTGGTCTCCTCCCATATGTGACAGCTTCTTGATCTTTCTGTCTTTAACGACTTTGCCTTTACTTGGAAGAGTAGTGGTCAGGTATTTTATAGATTTCCCTCAATTTTAGTTTGTCTCATGTTTCCCAAGAGGTTATGCTTTTGAGGGGAGGCTATCAAAGAGATGATGAGCTCTTCTCCTCTCATCATATCAGCGAGTACATAATATCAACACAAATATTACTGGAGGCGTTAACCTTGATCACTTGGTTAAGGTGCTGCCTGCCAGGTGTCTTCACTCTACAATTACTGGGTTTCCCTTTTTATATTCTGTTCATTAGAATCGAGTTCCTAAGTCCAGTCCACACTCAAAGAGAAGGGAAGTAAGCTCTACCTCCTGGAGGGAGGAGTATCAAAGAGTTTAGGCACATAGAGTAAAACTGCCACAGTAATAAATACATTGGAGGAGATAGTTTGAGGCTACACAGATCTCCTGTTTCTCCATAAAGTTTGCCCACTAATTTTAAGCATTCATCAGTGGACCTTGCCTACAGCAGTTATTATAATGTTGTTCTAATGATGCTTTTCTATTTCCCTCATTCCTTCCATGTTTAATTGGAACGCTACTTAACGAACTCTTCTATGTTTAATTGTGGAGCTCTTTCAAATTGGCTCCTGTGTCCTTTTGACATGGTGCCCTTATTTATTACTTTTTTTTTAGTACTTTTTGGCACTCTGAGTTCGTACCGATATCGCTGACTGTAGTCCAGCCCCAGAGGGTTCGTTCTAGCCTTCCCAGCCTCCTTATTCCCCACCCACCTTTGCTTCTTCATCACTTCTTTCTCTGACAGTGAGAAACCTGGCTCTCTTTATCTATAAATATGTATCCCTATGAGAAACAAATTTACCAAATAGAGCACAGTGTTTCTGTACAGTTTTTTTATCTTTAGCCTTGCACTACCTAAGACAAAGCACTGATTTTCAGAGTTAGTTATTTCGGTCAGCTCCTTTATTCCCTATCCCCTTCAGTGATATTATGTCTTACTTTTTTCTGTTTGGTTGGTTTTTTTGTTTTTGGTTTTTTTGGTCTTACTTTGTAATACAGTTATATTCATTTGTCCCCAGCCTATATTCCATCATGGGTTCCCAGAAAATCCTGGCTTTTTCAAAATTTGCATGCAGTAAAGTCACTCTTTGTAGTGTACAGTTCCGTGGGTTTTGACAAATGCGCAGCGTCATGTATCCACCACCCCAGAACCAGAGAGAATAATTCTATCACCCTACTACGTCCCCTGTGTCCCCTCTGTAGTCAGCCCTTCCCTTTAACCCAGTTCCTGGGAACCACTAATCTGTGTTTTGTCCCTATAGTTTTGCCTTTTCCCAGAATGTCACATAAATCGAATCAAATAATATGTAGCCTTTGAGTCTGGCTTCTTTCCCTCAGCAAAATACATTTAAAATTAATCCACATTGTTATATGAATCAACAAGCAGATTTTAAGGAAACTATACATCTGTTTTAATAATGGTGGTACAGATGATTCATATTTGAACCACAACAATTATGTCTTTAGGTATAATTAAAGTAAATTATAGGTTTCAATTAAGCAAATGTGCATAGTTACTTCCTATAAGGTAACTAAACAGTGTAATAAATCGATAAACCATCAGCAGTTTACAAATAAAAGCAAGAATAGCAGCCTTTGAAAACCATGATCAACACAAGATACAGTAATGTATAATAATAATGGAATCTTCTTGAAAACTATAGATGTTACAAATACCAGTTGGAGGCTATGTGAAGAAGGTGCATTGAGTATGAGCCACCATCCTAATGTAGAATTAAGACTTCTTAGAAAATTCTAATACTGATGAACACCCATTTTTAATAATCCTTACTAACTCAAGTAAGTTACTAGTAAATTGCTCTAAGTCTTAGGCAAAAATAAAGTCTATTGCTTCTTATTCATCAGCACTAATGAAAGAACCCACAGTTTTAGATTAATTTATAGTCCATCAGACAGCCCTCATGGTCCATCAGTGAACCTCAGACATACTTTAAGGATCACTGAATTAGAGGAGGGATGGTTAGATTATATTTCCTGACTCCCCATGTAACCGATCACTTTATAACACTTTTAATTTCTGAGTTAGAATATTAAACAGTACTGGACTCTGTTGGCCTAGAGTAGGCATGGAGCTCTTTTGGTTAATAGTGACTGTGTCTGTAACTACAAGGTCCCTCCTGGAAGCAACATCTGTAAACCTCAGTGAATTTGTGAAATAACCTCTTCTGGTAAGAGGCTTGCAAAAGGAGAGTCAGGGCAAGATGCTGACCAAATAAGATGCTCCTTGTAGCAACATCAGTTACAAATGAGAACTCTTAAGAGCCATCTGTAGTAATTTGGATCTCAGCTCTTGTTAGAAACCTCAGTTGCTACAGACCTCAAATAGTCTTCCCATTGGGAATGCAAGATAACTACGTAGACCCCGTCTGTTACCCACAAACCATCTCTAGAGTCTAAACAAAACCAACTCAAGTAAGACTTAAGAAGGAAGGGATCGTGCCTATCTAAAATGCACTGCTGGGCCGGCCGAGTGGCGCGATGGTTAAGAACTAGCTTGGGATGCCAGAGGGCCCGGTTCGGATCCCACATATGAGGGCCAGTGACACTGCCCTCCACAGCTAAGATGCTGAACAACAGCTCAACCTGGAGCTGGGCTGCCATGAGTTGCCTGCGACGGCGTAGGCTGCAGCCCCTGTGGCAGTGGGTTGCCATGGGCTACCGTGTGTAGCCAGCAGCCAGCGTGAGCGGCCAGCAGCCGCTATGAGCGGCCGTCCAGAAGCCGGTGACTGATCTGCCTCGCCCGGGAAGAGCGCAATGATGGTGCCAACTTGGGCCAGTGAAGCAACATCCTCCACAACTAGACTGAAGAACAAAACGACAGCAACTTGTCTGTCCCCCTTCCCCCAATTTCCCAGCGCTGTTCCCATCCCCCCAATTCCCCAATTAAAAAAAAATCTTAAAAAAAATAAAAATAAAAAAATAAAATGCACTGCTAATGGAATGTTTTGCGTCAGGTTTAGAATTGTCCATGGTATGAGTTTTATAGCCTTGTAACTATGGCCAGTACTCTTAAACTTTAAAAATAATAATAGTCCATTCCACATACTCCTTTGATGTGTTCTAGCAGCAATTTCATGGACTACAGACTCATCGAGATGCAGAATATGAATTCAGATAGCAGTGTTAATAGCAGACCTATGATTAAAACTCGAATTTGAAAATGCAATGACAGTTTAATCTAGAATATCAAGTGGCACGGTGCTCAATAACTACAAATTATGTTTTAGAGACACTGAAAATTGTGGCAAACCGTGTTTTAAAAGAATATACAAGTATAGGTACTAATAATAAAACACCTAGAACGTTAATGTCTACTTTTTAGTGTTTGACATTTATTTTTAGTCAAACAAATTGAATAACTATTTGAGTAATATCTTTTTTTCTCAGTTGCAGATTAACTGAGCCCCTTATAGACAAGTTACTTATTAACCTTCCCAGAGACAGTCATGGCTCCTAATCTGAATGTATTATCTGCTCATATGGTTGGTCAGATTGCTCTACCAAAAGGAAGAAATGAACCCATCCGTGCCCATCTGATGCAAGAGCCTAGAAACATCTTTAAATGGGACTTTTAAAAAGAAAGGCCACGTGATGTTTCTCTTAAGAACTTTGTTATGATAAGGCCAGGTTAGTAAACCTTTCAAAGTGTTATTTCACTATTTTATTTTCCCATAGAAATAACTTAAGGGGCTAGCATTCAAGTGGCCTGTGTAACTGAGTAAAACTGCTTTGATTTAGATGTATTTTCAGGTTAGTCCCATTAAGAAATTATCCATATATTTCAGGTCATTTCTCGGCACACGCGGGAGCTACTGGGAATTGAAGAGCCATTATTTAGACGTTCCATCAGCCTCCCCTATAGGGACAACATCGGCTTATTTTTAGAGCAAAAAGGTCATACTGGGATAAAATCGGATTCCTTGACCTTATCTGAATTTGTGCAAGTGGGAGGACTACAGGATTATAACCCACAAATAACTGCTCCTGAAGAGAATGAAGAATTGTATTGCACTGAGCCGTAGGGGAAAGTCATTACACTTGGCTTGAAACATCAAACTAAATTACTTGGGAGAAGAAGTATGGTCTTTTGGATTGTTTTTGGTTTTTTTTCTCCACTTCATTATGGATCAGAGTTAGAGCTGCTGGCTCTATTCCTAGTTCTATCGCCGACTCACAGCACCTTTCCTTTATTTGTGTTTCAATTTAGCCTCTCGTTAAAACAAAGACAGCAATATTTCTCCTTCCGGGTAATTGTAAGCATTCCTGATAAATTCTAGAACTGCAGCTGGTAGTAGGAACGTGTTGGAGAAATAGAATTAAAAGTAAAATCTCCTGCCAACCCAGATAATCCTTTCCACAAATGCAGAAACAGAAGCAGTTTTATTACTGAATCAGTATTAAATCAGTCTGCAATGCACATCACAGGCGAGCCACTAAAGCAATTGCAAAGACAAGGAACTAGCACCCTTTTATATAGCCAGATTCAACCCATTACTTACACGTGCTGTCTGTATCCAAAGGAAAAAGAAAACTTCTCATACCTCTATGACAAACAGGAAGTTACTGCTTGGAGCCAGGCACTTACCTTAAACTCCCACAGATTCAGGAAGACAAGGTACCATCCACCTGGATGCTCACAATTCAGAAATGGCGCCAAGGTCCCCCAAAAAGACAGTCCTGGGGTAGAAACCTGGCAGAAAGCTTATTCGGCTTTTTAAAAGATTTACATCCATCTCAAAAACAGAGAAACATGACTTACAGTACAACTTTTCTAAAGAAAATGTTTGGAGAAAAAGGAAAGGGGAAGTTCTTTTTTCCTTTTGGCATCAGGGAATAAATTTTTAAATAATTTTTCAGATTTGTATTTATCCTTACAAACAGCATGGCTTATGGAAATACTATTGACAATGGAGTATGTGGTACTCTTTTATGTGGTACTTTACAGACCTTTCTTTATACAATGAAATTCAGGGGTGGCTGGTTAGCTCAGGTGCCTAGAGCACAGGCTCATAACACCAAGGGTGCCGGTTCAATTTCCATGTGGGCCAAGGAGCTGCGCCCTCCACAACTAGATTGAAGACAACTACTTGACTTGGAGCTGATGGGTCCTGGAAAAACACACTGTTCCCTAGTAAAAATTAAAAAAAAAAAAATTAAATTCAGGCCAAAGTCTACCCACGACTGGACTGCTCAAAAGAAATTACAAAATACTTCTTGTTACTTGAATAACTCTAGTTCTCTAGTTTTACAGATTTAACTGCTCTTTTTCTTCCCAATCTCACTTCTTAATCCTAAAAACCACCATAAGACATAATCCAAAAGGGCAGTGATATACCCTGTCCAATTCCCTACACCTGAATGGTCAAAGGAACACATTTTATTTTTCTACTGAGAGAAGGAACAGTGCCTCAAATTAGCATTCATACCGAATGTTAATATTTGATGATGAACCTAATTTTTGCCCAAATTGGACTAACAAAATTTTATCTCAAACCATTTAATACCATTGAGTTTGCCTGGCTCACAATTATGCAAAAAAGAAAAATGTAAATGAGTAACCTAAGACTATGGTGGTCTACTTATATAGCGAATAGTTTTGTTCAAAAGCACTTGAGCATTGAGCACAAAATGGTTCTGTTCAATGACGGCACAGTCAGTGTCACGCTTCCTCCACTTGATGGTCACTGCTGTTGTTTTCTACTCTATATAACTGACACAAAGTATTTGCAAAACGTAAAGAAAATACACTGGCACTGTAGGAATAAGATCCACATTTTACAAAATTATTTTTAGCCATTTAATATACCAGCTACTTTTTAAAATGTTTTTATGGTTTAAGAATGCTTTAAATGGAAAGAGCTTTAAATAAGATCATACCAGAACAACAATATCTGAAATAAGCTTAAAATAAGTCATAATTAAATTGTTTACCACACATTTTATTTCTCTATCTAAAATGGTAGGAAAATCAAGCTGTATCATCGTCAGCTACATACTGCTATAGGAAAAGAGGCTGCAGTATGTAAGTGTCTAATAATGACATTATAACTTCCTGAATTTAGCTTTTACAAGAGTTGGAATTTGTATTAACAAGGCTTTCCTGGGGAAGTAGCTTGCTTACGTGTGTCAGGTTATGTAGTTTCATTTGGTTGCTTCCAAAAGCCAGACACACAAATATACCAATATCAAGGACCTCTTGTGGCGTTCTACATTTTAAAGAGCCATCATTACAATTTTCTGATTTCTTAGTGCCTAACACTTGGCAAACACCATACAGTCACATGACTCCCACCATCCATTGTGATAAACAGGGTACAACCACTGATTCCTGAGGTCTTCTCTTATTGGGATGGAGAGCCCGTGAAAACCACTGGCTGTTGTTCTTTGGTTAGGGAGATGCCAAATGAATCACAGTATAGATGCATAAGGTGGTCCCGGAGAGCAGTGTTGCTTAAGAGATGCTTGCTAAAGGGCGTTTCCCTGAGTTGCACAGCAGTCAGCTCAAACCAAGGGAAAGACCTGGGGTGAAAAAAAAATTTATTTAAAAAAAATAAATTATATATATATATATATATATATATATATATATATATACTGTTACTTTTTTGTCTGTTCAGTACATCTGATTTGGCTGTAGACATTTCCTTTAAGTTTTCCTCTAATTGGAAATAAGGTTCTTTCTTTTCTATATCAAACTACATAATTAAAATGCATAGTTAAATTTAAAATTCAGCTGAAACTATTCAATATGTGGATTTCGTTGTACTTATGATGAGTTTTCACACTTATGTACATTTCTCTAAGTGCTTTTGGGGAGGAATTCATAATTAGAGAATGATTATAATACTGACATTGACATCCTTTTCAGTATATTTTCCTTTTTAGAAAGAGAATATGTAAGAGGATTGTGGACATTAGGAATGGAAAAGATCTCATTTCTTTTAAGATCTCCTCTTAAAAAAAATATCCTCTTCAATTCTATAGGGAAAGAAGTAGAAGTTAATATATCCATGAATATCTTGCAAGTTAGCAAATGATTAAAATCACATTTCAAATTGGTAGGAAAAGGACTGGCTACTCTATATGTAGTGTTAGTTTAGAAAGCCAGTTCTAAAATGAATAAAAGTATTGAAAATTCAAATTGATTAAAGATTTTCATATATTGAATATAAAACCCTGGAAGAAAATATAGAATATTTTGGGATGAACGCCTTTATAAGTATGACTTGAAACACTAAAGATATAAAGAAGTAATTTGACAATTTTTACTATAAAAATTAGAATCCTCTGAAAGATACGAAAAAGAAAGAGAAATAATATGAAACATATTTCCAATACACAAAAAATATTCTTACTTAAAACCTTCTACAAAACAATAGATCAAAGCAAACAACCCAAATGAAAAATAAGCAAAGAAAATAAAAGGAGCATGAGAGAAAACACAAGAGCAACAAGTTTGGAAGCTGTAAAGAATATGTACAAGTAATAACACTGAGCCACAGCAGTGTTAGAACCCACAATAACTCAGGAAGCAGTGGAGCCAAGTACATCTGGAAGTGGTGGTAAGATGGGGCTAATAAGAGGGTGATGGGTTAAAAATCTTAAAAAGAAGCAAGACCCTCCCAATACCCTACCTAATTAATGCTGCCCAATCAGGAGACACTCCCTCCGCCTCCCCAACAGAGGGTTTCTTCTCTGGAGAGGATTTCAAACAGAGGGTCTCTGGACAGGAGGATAACAGGCACTGTTGAGGGCAAAGATATGCTACAAAGGGAGGAAATAAAGTGAAAAAATATAAACCGAAGGATAAAACCAGCCCTCTCTCCCTACATACACAGAGCTTTCTTTCCCCAACTTGGGTCCCACAGACTTAAAGATACCAATATTCAGGGTTTCCCAAAGAAAGGGCTGACCAAATCACTCTGTAGTGAAGGCCACAGAAGTGAACAGAATTTCCAAGCAGCTTTTTATGGTCAAGGATCTTAAATATAAGCAGTCAAGGTTCTCCATATACTTGACAAAAGCCTCCTAAAATGAATGATAGAGACCAAAACTAATGATCAGAAAACAACTTGGAGGAAACAGACTCCTCAGAAGAAAAAATAAAAACTCTATCATTTATGTTCTCAAAGGGATAAGAGATGGTATTGCATAGTGAAATGATAAGAGGATGCTACGTAAAAAAGGAATATTTTGAGACTAAAAAAAATCTTTGAAAATCAAAATATAGCAAAAATGGAAGTATACTCAAAATATGATACCAAAAACACAACAGTTGAAATCTCTCAGAAAGCAGAGCAAAAAGACAAAGATACTGAAAATAGGAGAGAGAAATAAGATCAGAGGATTAGCCCAGGAGATCCAATATTTGGCTAATAAGATATTCAGAAAGAGAGAATAGAGAAAACAGTGCAGGGGGAGGAAATTAGCAAAGACATAATTGGAGAACTTGACATCCAGACTGAAAAGGACCACTGAGCTTTCTGTTTCTTTTATGGGTGGCAGTTTCTTGGGTATTTGATTTACCATAATTCATTAAACTGTATATTTATGAATTTATGGAATATGTACTTTTCTGTGTATGTGTTATATATTACAATATCTTTTTAAGAAAAAAAAAAAAGGAAAGGCCTACCAAGTACCCAAAACAGTGAATTAAAATAGACCCACGTCATGACACATCATAAAATTTCAGGATACTGAAGGCAAAGGATCCTATAAGAAGCTTCCAGAGAAAAAAGAAACAGGTTTCAGACAAAGGATGAATTCAAGAATTAGAATGGCACTGTACCTCTCAATAGTAACTCTAAAGGCTGAAAGGTAGGGGTGGCCATATAGCTCAGTTGGTAAAAGCAAGAGCTCTGAACAACAGGAGAGCTGGTTCAATTCCCACATGAGCCAGTAAGCTGCACCCTCTACCGCTAAGATTTGTGAACAACAGCTCTACCTGGAGCTGGGCTGCTGTGAGTGGCCAGCAGCCAACATAAGCAATGCTTTCAAAATTCTGAGGGAAAATTCTTTCTTTTTTTTGAAAAGATTTTATTGGGGAATTGGGGGAGGGGAACAGTGTTAGGGAATCGGGGGAGGGGAACAGACAAGTTGCAGTCCTTTTGTTCTT
>NW_017731399.1:301402-313999 GCF_001890085.2 Hipposideros armiger | reverse complement strand
TATTGCACTCTTCCCCGGGCGAGACAGTCGCTCACCGGCCATTGGACGGCTGCTCACGGTGGCTCACAGCAGCTCACGAAAGTACATGCCCGCTGCCGGCCAGCCCCACTGCGACCTATGCCGTCGCGGGCGACTCACGGCAGCCCATCTCCAGGTCGAGCTGTTGTTCACCATCTTAGCTGTAGAGAGCGCAGCGTCACTGGCCCTCATGTGGGATCTGAACCGAGGTCCTGCTGCTCAGAGCTGGCGTCCCAAGCCAGCTCTTAACCAACGCGCCACTTGGCCGGCCCAGAGGGAAAATTATTTCTAACCTAGAATTCTATGCCTGGCTATGTTCTCAATAAAATATTAGGTTAAAATAAAACCATTTTCAGACATACTGCCTAAAAATTACTTCCTATGCATCCTTTTGTCAGGAAATTATTGGAGGAGGACCTGATCCAGTACTATGAAAACAACGACGAAAAAAAAAAAAAGAAACTATACCAGATAAAGAGGGATCCAGAAAAAGATGCAACATAAGAGAGAGGTGAAGGGGAACCCCAGGATAATTCCCAAACTGGGAGTGTATCACAGCCCATTGGTAATTAATTAGAATACAAAAGAGAGAGGGAAGAACAAGGATTACTTCCAGGGTGCTGGCGGGAACAGCTGGTGGAGAAGCTTGTAAGAAGATAAACACTGAGCAGGTGTGAGAGCAGGTATGCTTTTGGACACGAGTTTGAGTGGAGATGGTGAGAACGAACGCAGAATTGACTGCTAGGCTAGAGACAGTCGGAGCCATCAGTGTAAAGAGGGCAACCTAAATCCCCAGATGGGAAAAGATCGCCCAGGAACAAAGCGTACAATGAAAAGGAAAGAAGGCCTAGGACTAAGAGAGCCCTGAAAACTCCCAGATTTAAGGATAGGGCAGAAGAGGAGCTGACAAATGAGGGGCTGGAGAGACAGGAAGAAAATGAGGAGAACACGAGGGTAGGAGGAAAGCCAACCTAAGAGACTGCTTCAACAAGGATGGCATGTTCAATAGTCAAGGCCAAAAAAAAAAAGATTTGAAAGTGTCCAGTGAATTTAGTGACAAGGAAGAGAGCTGGTAACAAGGGCAGCAATGGTTCCCCATTAGATTATCAAAGATTAAAAAGATTGGTCTTCTAGTTATGAAGCTATAGGGCAATGGCACTTTCATACACGACAGTTGGAAATGAAAATAAGCACCACGTTTCAATAAGCAATTCGGGAATATCTATCAAATGTAAAATATATATAATCTCTAACCCAGAAATATTCTTCTAGCTATTCATCCAATAGAAATCCTGATACAAGTATGCAGAATAAGTACAAGAATCGCTGCTGCTGCCCTTTCTGTAAAATTTGGGGCAGGGGGAACTAGATCACCATTAAGAGGAAATAGGATGAATAAATTTAATTAAATAAATGTATCCAATGGATGCCTGTGCAGTTGCTCATACATGAAATAGATAGGATTGTACTAACACAGAATGTATCCACGACACAGTAAGTGAAAATGCAATATATATAGTCCCCTCGTTTCTAAAATGTGTATATAGATATAGATATGCATACACATTATAATGACAGTATAAATATATGTTTGTAAATGCATAAATAAAAAGACAAAAATATTAAAACCATTAGAGGTAAAACCCACGAAATGGTACTTGAGGAGCAAAGGAGGGCTTTTACTTTTCTGTTAGCTGGACTTCTGACAAGAATGTATTTTTACAAAATTTTAAAGATAACATGAAAAGAAGAAAATAAAGCAGAAGCTAAGTCAGCAGTGTGGGAGGAAGGAGAGAGGCCGGCTGGCTCCCTTACCGTTTCCGAGACAGGTTCTCGGCGTAGACTTTGCTGACAAAATCTTGCAGCTGAAACTGTGGGCAGGATGCCCCCTCTTCCTGGCAGTCCTCGGAGTGCACGGAGAGGAAGAGTTCATTCAGAAGCTGCAGCGCAAGTAAATGCGGCACAGCCTTCTCTGTGCAGATGTTTAGGGCTGCATAGAACACACCCTCCAACCACTTGATATTGAGGATTATTCCCCCTACACACCAATGACAGGGAAACACCAGTTAGCACCACCAAACAGGTTTACAGGGAACCCAGGACAAACCCCAGACAGTGAACAGCCACCTTTTTTCCAAGACAGGTTGGTCCTATGAACCTCAAGATAAGCAAGCACTCCTTCCTAGACCAAGAACCCTGTTTGTGTCCTTGATAGCACATCATGTGCTGACCCTGCCACGGGAGGACAGGCATGACTAACGGCCAAAGCATTCCCTAGGAAACTCCAGAAGGGTCCTTGCTAATAAGGGGAAGGCACTAGGGGAAACTGCAAGATTAGAGCAGGGAAAACCCATTTAGTCCCAGCCCCTGCAATCTCCTGTTGAAATAGGCTCTCCCCTCTGGTCGTTTCCAGTTCATCCTTAAAAGGTCTGAATAGTCAGACGTCTCAGCTTTCCCTAATAGCGACTGCTTTTTGCCACCAAAGCCGTTCCCATACAACACCTAAATAGCTGAGAAAGTAAAGCACAGGGAATATGGTTGATGGGATTGTAGTAACGAGGTATAGTGTCCGGTGAGTACTAGACTCATCAGAGTGATCGCTTCATAAGTTATGTAAGTGTCTAATCACTATGTTGTACACCTGAAACTAATATAATATTGTATGTCATCAGAAACTGAAAAATTAAAAACAAAATACAAAGAAAACTTCCTATATAGCTGAGAATCTATCTAGATTGTACTCCCCACACACACGCACACACACACACACACACACACACACGGATTGGATTTAATAAGATAGCATCAGGTCAAGAGGAAGGTAATTTTCAAACGAGTGCCAAAAATAGGGTGAGCCGTTACCAGCAGGATTGAAGGGGCAGGTAGCCTGAAGAATCATAGGATCTTGGAGAGCAGCTATAACTTCCTTATTGGCCCCCCAGCTGGTGGCAAAACCTTCAAAACACTGATACTGAGGCCGCAAGATATTGGTGTGTTTCAGTAGGAGTTTCAACCTGAAAATAAAGCCACCAAGACAGGGAGTGCAGTGCCAGGACTGGAATAAGCCACATGACCCATTGAGTTCACACCCAACCCCAATAACAGACCGCAGTCCTGCACCAGCACTGCTCAGCGCGCACGTAGGTATGGGTCAGTGCTGAGGGCACACTTATCCGTCGGACTGTTCAGCCATCTGCCTAACAAACACTGGATGTTATCACTTGCCAGGCTCTGGGCTAGGCACTAGGGGTACAAACATCATATTTGACACACGCTCTCAATCACTCTTCATGCGGTTGACTGGTGGTTTCCGTGCCCACTGATACACAAGGAGAACACTAGTCAGCTTCAAGTAGTGGAAGGCTCTGCTGCAGTTCTAAACATTTGCACATCAAAGGAAAGTTCCCACCCACATGTGCAGTTGGTGGAGAAGTGAGAAAGACGCCATTAGAAGGGCCGGCTGGGTCCTTCTGCCGAGGAAGCTGCTTCCACCTCACCAGTGTGAACAACCAGCTCCAAGAGGTAGGGGCTGGGAGGAGGTGGGAGGCAGAAGCCAGCGCTGAGGAGACAAGCGTTCTGCCGGTTCTGTGCTCACCCTCACAAGATACCTGGGTATTGGGACAGCAGATACAAAGCTGTACATGATGCAGGCTTTTCCAAGGCTGGTTTGAATTTCGGAGCAGATATTCAGCAGCTGAGATGGCAGGCAGCAGAGGAATATCACGTTGGCCCAGCCCACCAGACATGAGTTATGGTAAAAGCACTGGACTCCCAGTTTCTGCAACTCGTCTGGGAGGGATAAAAGAAGACAGGAAGATCACGGTACAAAGGAGTTTGACCTGAACACCACCTGTGGGGAGAGGATGACAATGATTTTATCTCAAGTATTGTTGCCACATAAATCAGAAGAGATTTCCTCATGCCTTCTAAAAGCCACGCAGCAGGGCCCTACTCCTAGTGACACAGCAGCCGGTGTCACCGCAGCAGTGCTTGAGATTGTAAGATAATTTATCCTTACCTTACTTTCAGACCAAATGCTGGAATTTTTCACATTTGCTTTAGGAAGCAAATAATCTGAAAGAAACCTTCTGCTCCAATTTACGGAAGGTTTATCATGTGCCAGATAACGTACAAAGTATTTTGTATGTATTATCTAAGGAAATCCTCACAAGGGGCTCATGAGGCAGAGGCTAGTATAATGCCTACATTATGGATGAGGAAACTAAGGCCTCAAGAAGTTATGTGACTGAGCCAAAGCCACACAGCTAACTGGCTTGAGTTGGTAGGAAAAACTAAGAGAGTGGAAGAGAATAGGGCAGAGGATGGGAGGAGTTTGGGGAAATATACTTACAGTTTCCATAAAGTATACACGATTTAATGTTAAGATATTTATAAAGGTAGAGAGAAATGTGATAAATCACGTAGTTGCATAAAAACTCCCCTTGATAGTGAATCATTTGGTTATACTTGTGGTATGTATTTTCAAAAGTAAAAACGTAAAGTCATATATGGTAATATGTTTTAAATGTTATCGAAAAAGAGAATATTAGAATTTGGAGAGGTCATTTCATATCTAAACCACCAAGAGTACATGATAAATTTGATGCTGAGGTTATCTGGGTACTCAGGTACTTTCAGATAGGCAATTTGGAAAACATGCACATCAATTTTTTGGAATATGTGGTTCTCAAAAGTACATAAGCGCTGATGCTGTGCATTTTGAATTCTTGCTTCCTTATGTAACATGCAGTGATATTAAAAAACTGTAACTTTATTATTAATAAACATATTGCTTCCCAAAGAATACATATATTTTATTGAAATAACATATATACCAATCCTATTGATGAGATGTTTAAAATTTGCCTTGAGTGGTAAGATTTTTTTTAAAGGTTTCCTTAATATAGAAAGAACATTTGCAAATCAATAAGAAAAATACAGGCACTCCCACAGAAAAATTAGACAAAAAGAACTCAAAAAGTTGAAATAGCAATAAACCTATAAAAAATGTTCAACTATTCTAGTTATCAGCAAAAGATGTACTAAAAACAAGAAAAATTTTAAAGGCACATTAAAATAGAGATTTTAGGGCAGGTCAAGTGGCTCAGTTGGTTAAGAGCTTGCTCAAGGGTGCAAGCTCTGAGCAACAGGGTTGCCGGTTCAATTCCCACATAAACCAGTGAGCTGCCGCTGAGCTGCCAACAGGTGGCAGCGTGGCTCAGCTGGTGAGAACACGTGCTCCTAACAAGGTTGCCTGTTCCAGATGGTGGGCTACACCTGCCTGCCACTAAACACTGAACTTGGCACCTTGAACTGAGCCTTCTGCCGCCTGGATGGCTCAGTGGATAGAGCATGCACTCTTAACAAGGCTGCTTGTTTGACTCCCACATGGGATGATGGCTATGTCCACCTGCAACTAATTGAACACAGCACCTTGAGCTGAGCAGTGCGACTGGACTTGGAGCTGAGCTTGCTGTGCCCTCCACAACTAAGATTGAAGGACAACAATTTGGCTGTTCCCCTTCCCCAGTTCCCCAACACTGTTCCCCTCCCCCAATTCCCCAATAATATCTTAAAATGAAAAAAATAAAAATAAATAAAATAGTGATTTTTAAAAAAGATGCCCAGAATTGACAAGCGTGTAGTGAAATGGGTGTTCTTACACAATATTGGTGAAAGTTTACAACTGAACAACCTTTTCTGGAGGTCAATTCAAAAAACTATATTAGAAGTTTCTTTAAAAATTAAATATATCTACCATATGACCCATCTATTCTACTCCCAGATATTTACCCAAGAAAAATTAAAGCATTTTCCACACTAATATTTGTACATAAATGTTCATTGCATTAGCCAAAAACTGGAGACAACCTGAATGTCCATCAACAGATAAATAGTTAAACTGTGGAATATTAATGCCGTGAAATACTACTCAGAAATAAAAAGGATATCAAAACATGAAACAACATGGATGTAGTTCAATATAATCATGTGAAGTGAAACAAGTCAGACCAAACAAAAATACAAACTGTATGATTCCATTTGTATAAAATTCTAGAAAATGCACCTAATCAATGGTGACAGAAATCAGATCAGTGGCTTCCTGGGTGGGGGCCTGCAGGGAGGTAGAGAGAGAGGAATTCAAGGAAACTTTTGAGGGTGATGGATAAGTTAGTTCAGTACTTTGATACTATTGATAGTTTCACAGGTGTATTCATGTGTCAAAACATCAAATTGTACACTTCCAAAATGTGCACTTTATTATACAAATTCTGTCTTAATAAAGCTGTACCTGTTCTTGGCCCAGTAATTTTATTTTAAAAATTATGCACAAGGAAATCCAACTAAATAGAGCACAGTTGCATAAATTAGCATACAGCCATACTTCATAATACTATACAACCTGAAAATCATGATTTTGAAAAATGTTAAACAATATGAGAATATGCTCATAATACATTCAGTGAAAAAAGCAGAATACAAACAACTTTGTATAGTATCAATTACTTACATAATGGTAATCTGATGAGAGAAAAAAACGGTAAAAAAATGATAACCCTGGTAAAGGGATTATAGGTAGTTATTATTTACTTCCCTATTGAGTAATTTTATAAATGTTCTATAATATGCATATACGTATTATTCTTCAATAACTTTTAAAAATTATTGAAGCGTAATTTACATACAGTGCAACATGCAGATCTGAAGTATATAATTTGATCTTTTTTTTTTTTAAAGATTTTATTGGGGAATTGGGGGAGGGGAACAGCATTGGGGAATTGGGGAAGGGGACCAGCCAAGTTGTTGTTCTTCAGTCTTCGTTGTAGAGGACTCCAGTCGCCATCTGGCTGCCTGTCGGCAGATCGTGGCCTCCAAGCTCAAGGTGCTGTGTTCAATCTTAGTTGCGGGTGGGCGTAGCCACCATCCCATGCAGGAGTCGAACCAGCAGCCCTGTTGTTAAGAGCTCACACTCTATCTACTGAGCCATCCGAGCAGCAGCTCAGCCCAAGATGTTGAGTTCAGTCTTAGTTGCGGGTGGGCGTAGCCCACCACCGAACAGGTAACCTTGTTGTTACAGAGCCATCCTGCCACATGTTGGCAGCTCAGTGACAGCTCTGCTTGGGCGCAGCATCACTGGCCCATGTGGGAACCGAACCGGCAGCCCTGCTGCTCAGAGCTCGCACTCCCAAGCCAACTCCCAACCAACTAAGCCACTCCGCCGGCCCTAATTTGATCATTTTTGACAAATACATACATCCATGTAATTTATACCTCTTTCAATATATAAAACATTTCCATCTCCCTAGAAAGTTCCCTCAGGCCCCTTCTCAGTCAGTCTTCCGGAAGCAACCGTTCTGATTTCTATCACCACGGATTATTAAATGGAATCATTACAAAACACTTTTTAAAATTAACTAAAGGTTATTTTTAAAAACATAAGGCCAAATATTTGGAACTGGTTACACCCACCAGACTCTAACTGGTCCAGTTAGAAGATCTGTACTCTGTTTGGAAAGCTTCTCTGTATCAAAGACCCAGAAAGATATCTCACCACTACAGGCACAGGGAGGAGAGATGGCTATAAAACATTTAAGTGGAGAAGAAAAGTTGTTTTAAGGAACAAGTTTAAAAACCACCTTTCTAGCTTGTCTAGGGACTAGCAAGCTAAGAGCGCAGCCTGCTGCACGCAAGGCTTCCCCTCTCAAAATGGCCTCATCGACATTAAAAAGCACACCCACGCCCTCTTTCTACCACACACCACTCCTCACCCAGGGTCTCTGGCCTCCTAGTGGAGATCCGCAGCCTCTCAGCAGGAATGGGGACAAGTTGAAGCAGTACACGAGCCAGCTGCTTCCCAAGGTGGCCGCCTCCAATGATGCCCACCTTTAAATCATCATCATCAGGAATGTCATCAAGAGATCCAGTCACGAGATCTGTGGGAGTCTGCTTCTCATGTAATGATTGTCTGGAGAAGGAACACATAAACACACGTGTAAATACACGCTCACCCTAGAGCTTTTCTTGGAGTTTCCTGCTTGAATTTCCTCACATGGCAGCCTGGTGGCACCGTAAGGACTTCAGAGATAAGGCATTCCAATGTTATGCCACTCATCCAGCACCACTCGGGAATGAAATGTTCTTCCTGGGTAAATTTTCCAGAAAGTAAAACATACTCCATCAAAGGACCAAAACTTGTTCAAAACATTTTTAAATGACCATTTTCTTTGTTGCATGTGGTGTGCGTTTCCCTGCCTTCTTAAATACACTGCCTGAATGGTAAACCATTTCTTTGATTCAGGACCGTCATCGTGAACAGCCGCTGTCATCCATCATCCTGGAACACTGTTCCTCGCTTCCTGTGCGCTCCTCCTGATGGAAAATTTTCATTTCTATGAGGATGAACATACCCCTTTCCTACGATACCCCCACACACCTACTCTTTCTAGTTTGCTATGTCAGTTCCGCACAGATCCAGCAAACCAGGTAACTTAGCTTTTTTCAAACATATGATTTATGAAAGTAAATGGTCTATCAGGGAAAACAGACCTGAGAAATTGAGGATCAAGGATTTGAGCCCTCTCTTTCCTGAGGTTCACTTACTATTGGTTCTGGATGTGTTTCCTTGCCCAAGATGAACAAAGTCTGACCTCTGAATACATAAGGCATTGTTGGATGTTGTTATACGACAACCTTGTGTTTGTTCTGCATTTTTGTGAAAATTGGTGTTTTTAAAGACTAAAGCTCTAGAGTTTCCATATAAGCATCACAAGCCATATTCTATCTAAGGCTTCTCTCATGGTTGAAAAAGTGTTTTCTCTCAGTGCCTGATCCTTCCAAACATAAAATACCTCCGGGAAGTTTCATATATTGGTTTCTCACCACTCACTCATCTTGGATGCAACCAATAGGTTTGTGCATCCTTATCAGCCAATCAGCAAACTCATTGAGCCGCCTGCCTCCTTGGATATATGCTATGTCTATCACATGTTCAATTCTGATCTGGTCCCACCATTGAGGAGTTAACATAATTTTAGAAAAAGTAAACTGAGAAATAGACTAGGGCGACAAATGCTTCAAGAGTAACCTAGAGTTACAGAATCCAGGAGCTTAGACCTAGGTACTTGGCTGTCACATTCCTCCTATATAAGTGTCTGAAGCCACATTGTACAAAGATATCAGAAGCCAAACTGGACTGGGAGCATCTATGCAAATCAGTATTCCTGGTTTCAAGCAAGTCATCTGGCCAAAGGGACCCCCAAAGTCCCCAGTGGCTTTCCTGTGAGGGAGTATTCCACTATTAGCTCAGCCCCAAAAGAAGGAACTGACCTCATTTTCAGTCAATAGCCATAGAATGGCTAGTTATTAGTAGATGTGGAAGACAAGCTGGTCATCTTGATGAGTGGATGGATGGATGGATGATGGATGAATTGATCATTTAATCAATCTACCCACTGAAAGGAAATCGCTACTAATTCATGCTTTGTTACAGAACCACAGCCAACGGACCCTGGTATGCATTTCCCTGGTGTTTTCAGACCAGGAGCAACTGACTGTGGGTAGGAAAACACACCCCTTGCCAAAGTTATTCTCCAAAATAAGAAGTTTAAGTCATTCAATTCTTCAGTCAGATCCTTCTCCATCTGTCTGACCCTGGAGACCTAGCTTACCTCAACTTACAAAGTAGCTTGCAGAAGAAGGTTGCATGTGCACAGCCCTTGATCATCAGCCCCCGAAAACGACCCTGCAAATACAGCCAGTTGCGGTCTTCCTCTTCCATCTCATACTCAAACTGCAGGGACTCAAGGTCCTCTAGCATGTCCATTTCCAAGCCACCACCTCCTGCAGCAACAGATAGCAATCAATTTGGTTCCCTGTCCTGGAAGAAGAGGGAGTTTATGCCCAAGTGTGCGCCCAAGCCACAGGCTCTCGTGGTGGTGGGCGTCAGCGGTTCCAAACTTGCAGGTCTCATCCACCTGTTTTCAGTGTGAGTCCCTTAGGAGCACTGACTGACTGCCCTTGACTCGAGAATACCTGGATTCACGAAAAACCTGAACAAAAATCCAAAGTAATATTCCTCCACATAGGCCAGAGGTCCTTCTTTCAGCAGACGTGTTTACATTAGCAATGGGTTTCATGGGTGCTTTGGGCCAGGACCTTCTCCCCCACTGCCCACTGCCCATTCCTTCCTAAGTTTTAGAAATAGGACTGCACACTTAGACCACATGTCAAAGAAATCCTTCCTTCATTAAACTCTGCGTTCCCCACAGAGAACCCAAAATAAATGTCATAGTCCCTTGTCTAGAGCACAGACATCCATATTTTAGAAAATGAACCCAGAGAAGTATAAGCCCATCTACATCTCTCTCTCACCAACCCAACTGAGAAGATGGTGCCACTCCCCATTACATCTGGTCCTCTAGAATAAGAACTCTACTTCCAGGGAGAATTACTCTAGAAAACTGTCATTATGACTCCTTAGCTACCAGATTACTTCAGTCTCGGAGTCTTAAAGGGGCCAGCCTCACCTAGAGGTTTTCCCCACCTGCAACATGAGGACATGAATTCCATTCACGACTCCTAGGAGCATTACTACACCAGCGCATGTGGGATCTTCCTTTTCTCAATAGAAGGCTCTGGACTTCTCGATTTTTTGCAGACTGGAATATCATACAGATCTTAGCACTACTCAAAGAGTTATTTTTCAAACCCCTTTCTTTTGTGTTTAAGAAATCAATAAGATGAGTAAGCTCTGGGGATCTAATGTATATCATGGTAACTATGGCTAATAATACTGTATACTTGAAATTTGCTAAGAATAAATCTTAAGTGTTTTCAATACACACACACTCAAATGTAACTGTGAAATTATGGATATATTGATTCTAATAATAATTTCACAATGTATATCAAATTATCATGTGTACACCTTCAATAGATACAAGTTTTGTCAATTATACCTCAATAAAGCTGGGAAAAAAAATCAATGATATTAAAAACTCCAATCTATTTATAGCAATGGTGAAACTGAGATCGTAATTCAAAACTATTTGTCTCTAATCTGCATTTAAATTAACTTTTTTTGAGGTGAAATTCACATAAGCCATCTGAAAGTGAACAATTCAGTCCATTCACAGCGCTGTGCATCCTCTACTCCTCTCCAGTTCCAAAACATTTTCATTCCCTCAACAAAGGAAACCCTGGATCCGTTGGGATGTTACTCCAACCCCCACACTCCCAATCAGCCCCTGGAAACCACCAATTTGCTTTTTGTCTCTATGAATTTACCTTTTCTGGATATTTCACATGAATGGAATCATATGTGACCTTCTGTGAATGGCTTCTCTAATCCCTTTTTTGGAGGGCTGTTACATCACTCTCTCAATGTCTTTATAAGCCAAGTCTCCAGCACATGAAAAGCATGGAAGTTCTCAAGTCTAGGAAACACCTTAGACCAAAACAGTGGGTAGTTCATCCCAAAATTGTAGAGTGACGTCTCATGCTCTGAAGGAGAGGAGCTCAAAGCCTCCCAGCTCAGCACGACCAGCGCAGCCCAGGTTAACCTGTACAAGCATGGATTCTAGGCCCATTTCACTTCCACATTCTCTGTGGAAGTGGATCCGGTGATGGTGCCTTTGTAACATGTGAAGTGTGCTAGGCTGACCTAGTTTCCAGAATTCCCTTCTCTGTTTCCGGTTAGGGTGTGCCGCAAGAGAGATTTCTGTGCCAGATCTGGAGGGTGGTAGTGAAGCAGCCAGCGTTTATGCTTGTGAGGTTGGGGAAGTCACTTTGGTTGTCCGCTGGCAACCCTGCTGGTGTGGGGCACAGCTGGCCTGCAACTGCTATACTTTCCTCTGGATGCCCCTGCAGCTTTTCACACTCCTGGGCCAGGTCTGTGTTCAGCTCTGTGACAAAGGCCACCAGATAGCTTCTCTTGCAGGACACCCACTTCATCAAGGTTAGAGGCAGTGAGAACGAACACAGGATCCAGGACATCCCTGGGCTCCAGCCTGTCCTGT
This sequence comes from Hipposideros armiger, assembly GCF_001890085.2. NCBI lineage: Eukaryota > Metazoa > Chordata > Mammalia > Chiroptera > Hipposideridae > Hipposideros > Hipposideros armiger. Next base: position 301,964 of record NW_017731399.1, on the reverse strand, counting down.
TTGTCCCCTCATCTTACACCCATCTTCCCTTCCCCATGCCTGGCCCATGGATTTCCAGCTCTACCACCAGCCGTGCAATCTTCCAAAGACTGTTTAACCAGCTCCCATACTTGAGTCAAGTCAATTCCCTGTAATGAATCCCATACAGACAGACAGAGGCATATAGACGATACACTCCCAGTGGTCTGCTTCTCTAAATGAACCCTGATGCACTAGTTAATAGAAACCACTATTTATTTGGAGATCAGCCAATAACTTTAGCACCAATCAGCAAATTCAACTCCTGCTTCTTCAATGATCAGGCAAAAGCCAAATATGAAGTTACCTATAATTGCAAAAAGGATTGCAAAGTGGAGGAGCCAAAGCCGGAGTCCGGTCCCCTTCAAGCAGGATTTCTCGGCGTTAACATCACTGACATTTGGGAGGATAACTCTGTCGTGGGGTCTGTCCTGTGCATTGTAGGATGTTAGCAGCACCCCATGCCTCTATCTACTAATAGCACCATCCAGTTGTGGCAACAAAGTGTCTCCAGACATTGATATGTCTCCTGGGGGGGGGGGGG
>NW_017731399.1:282576-301388 GCF_001890085.2 Hipposideros armiger | reverse complement strand
AGTGGGGAGGGGGGGAGGGCAAAATTGCCCCCAGCTGAGAACCAGAATGCCTTAAAGCATGCTCCGTGCCTCTGTGCAAGCATCCTCTCTCCTTCCTACCACTTCATCCACTCTGCAGTCGCAGGAGCATAGAATTCTACAAGCTCACAGAGAACCAGGCCCTCCTATTAGATTAATATAATGAGTCCAGAGAGAAGGGGACTCAGCCAGCATCACACAGCTTGTATGTGGCAGAGCTCCGACAAGAGGCCAGGTGTTGTCTCCCAGCTCGGTGCTCCTGTTAACCACACAGCCCCGCTCGCTCTAGGCACTGTCACTCTGTAACCTGGCATGGGGACAGGCTGCAGAATGCAGTCACTGAGGCAGGTCTGCTGTGGTCCCAAGAGACGGGGCAATTATCTCACTGTTTTGTACACAACAACCAGGAGGGAAAGAGAAGGCACCAAGGAAGAAACAGCTTTATTGGGGGTCTAGGCATGTCTGGGGAAACCCGGTTCAGTCACAGAGAAGAAAGGCTAATACTGGTACACGGCAGGAATCTAGCATTACAGAATACCCTCTTGAAAACCAAGTCTGAAACAAAAACCTCCATGTGAATACCCTAAAAGTCAGAAATGCTGCTGTCATCACAATACATTTAATTAAAAAAAAAAAAATGCTGCTGAGTTTAGCCCTGGTGAAACTTCCGGAAAATCCTAGTGAAATAATGAGATTTGTGTATAACAGGAAAGCTCTCCAGCACTGCTGAATCTCAGCTCCATATAAGGTTACGGGTCTGGGCTGGGAGAAGTAGAGGAAAAGAAAACGGGGATGTTCTCATCAACACGCACGGTCATCTCAGTCTGTAGGTGAAGAGAGGAACCACAGGTTTTTAAATAAAGGGTAGACTGGGCAGCAGAGGGACGCTGGCTGAAGAAACACAACGTCTGGGCCATCTCTGTCATAACATGGAGGGCTTCCTGCAGTCTGGTGGGAGGCACCTCCAGCAGGTCCTGGCAACACGGGCACCCATTCCTGAGGTCCCTGGAGAGCCATTTTAGTTCTGTTCTGACTTCATTCACAGCAGAGCTGCCAACTCCAGCACCAAGTCCAGGATCATAATCAGCTGAGAGGAATGGAGTGGCCACCCTATGACACCTGCAGCTTAGTCTACGAGACTTCTTTTCCATAGCAGTCGCTTTTCTCAGGTCGGAAGAGATCTTGTCCAGTATGGGTCCGATCTGGGAATGACTCCCACTTTCACGTGAGCACCAGGTGGAGCGGCCTTTCTCATGAGTCAAAGCTTTAGATCTTGGCCCTTGGGCAGAAGATCAGTGAGAAGGTGTCTGTGCCCAGGCGCTGGTTTCTGTGCCAAGAGTAGCAGGCGCTGCCCGCTGATGATGGGCCCAACCGATGTGATGCCAGAACTCTCCCATTGGAGAGTGCGCTCTACTTTCACAGGCGGGAAAGGAAGAAACGGGGCCGGTTTCAGGGTAGCTAATGCCACTTAGTTCTTCCATCGAATTTGCTGTGTAAAGAAGCAACAATGACTAGTTTTTACGGATCCCTACAGAGTGGTGGCGGGGATACAGCGAAACAAGGCCCACGGCTAGGAACGGTAAGGAAAGGAGGAGAGCAGAGGGGGAGGGGGAGTTTTTCAAATATGCAGTGGAGTTCATTAACTCAGAAATGAATTAGACACCTACTCCGTATTTCACAAGCCTGAGTCTGGGCATTTATTCTGGTCCTGCCCTCCTCAGGACCAAGATTCACTAGCTTCTGATGACCCCGGGGAGGTCCCAAAATATCTAGCAGGGAACTAGGACCCACATTAACAAAAAGCTCGGCAATTTCATGCTATGAGAGACAAACTGGCTGCGTTCTCCAAATAGCTAACATCTATTTCACCCACTTCTTACTTCCAACAGGTAGGTCATATCCATCCTCAGGAAACTCTATACAGTCTGAATATTTGGAACCTAATATTTGTTTCTGGACTGCCAGTAGTTAGTCCCTCCTGCCTGCTTGGTTTAACAACTATCAGAGCACTACAGTTAAGTCTCACCCCGAGGTCCCCAGATTACCCTTATATACACTTGACGCTGCTCTGTGAACTGTTTCCTGAGACGGCTGGATGGAGGGGTAAGCTGGAGCTACTCACCGAGCTGCTGAGAATGGTGTCAATCTTCTCCTCCTCTGCAGAGCCTTTATCCACCTTACTCCTGTATGCTAGCAACTGCTGACGATCCTTCAGGTCCCGGCAAGTCTGTGCACCAAAACAGGCAATAAAACCCCTCATCAGCCTTCTCTATGGAGGTCTTTTTCTTTTTGTCACTCCCACTTGGAGCCAAGATTCAAGAGGATGGGAGGCTACAGAGGGATGACAGTGGGGTCAAACCCCCCAAGGAACTTCATGTTGGAGTGACGTCTACAGAGCTTATGTAGTTTGATTCAGTTCTATGAATTTATAAAGGCACAGAGAAACCAGTCAGAGGGCTGGGAAAATGACACAGGAGCGCCGGCCTCCAAGCTAACTCTTGCCAGACCATTTTGTCCATTAAGTCAGAATAGATGGAAGTACCTCAGGATGCAGGACAGAGGGTCTAACTCAGGGTTCTTATTTCTTGGGGACTCACATCAATGACAACATCATGGCACTTGAACTTGGTGGCTAAGTTCAACTTTGTGTCCACATCTTCCACCAGATTGACATACTCTTGTAATATCTGTGGGAAGAGGTTATTTCTGGTTAGTGATTCCCAGACCCAGAAAACACAAAGCTCTGAAAGGTAAAAAAATAAAATCATGAAGAAGGAAAAGAGTTTGTCTACAATATCTGACATCGACAATTCCCATCATCCAGCATAGGACAAGTTCTGCAATGGGAAAGGATGTGGACTCCACGCAGCACTTCCATGCTCCCCAGGAAAGAAGGGACAAGCACATTCCTCCTTATCCTAGAGCTGGACACCTATCCCAGCAGCGGGCAGCTCTAGAGCTGATCCAACACTGTGCCCACTGCTCCCTGACGTCCCTTCTCAGAGAGTTCTCTTTTTCTATCATTTGAACAGTAGTCCACATGGGCTAAACACAGCAGGTGCCCCTCAGAGAGGGCAGATTAATTCTAAAGGCCAGAGGACAGCTTCTCTCCCCGGCCTTTTCTATCTTAAGACCCAACACAGCCATTATGTGGCCTTTAAGGCAAGAGCAGAACAGGTTAAGTCTGTCACCACTGACCAGTAAGAGGCTACAAGTTAGGTCTCCCAGCTCTCTTCAGGCGCCATTACCTGGACAGGGGCGCTGTTCTTGTGCAAAATTTCCACAACCCGATGGAAGCCAATGGGTGCTCTCTTCTTGGTGTAGCCCAGCCAGTTCTGAAAAAGGAAGACGGTACTCAACACACTCTGAGTTAGTCTCCCTACGTTTTATGGCCAGGCTACAGTAACGTGGCAGTGAAATTGGATGGATGGGATAGGGGACAGAGAAATGAAGAAAGATGAATTTTTCAGAAAAGTCAAAGAACTTGAGAGGGTGGAAAAGAGTCAGGTGTATGAAATAAGTTCTTAGGTTTATAAGCACAATTTCAGAAAAAAGTCTGTGAAATACAGCTAAATGAATAAGTAATTTACTTAGCAATACTTACAGTATGAAATTAACTGGGTAGGAAAATCCATTCCTCTACATCTTTATATTTATATAAAGATGCTGATTTGTAAATTCATGAGTTAAGATCTGGAAAGTACTCATCAAACTTTTAGTGGTGTTTGCCCCGAGGATGGGAGTGAGATAGGAGCAGGTGGACAATAGAAGAGGAACTTCACTGTTTACTCTATACTTTCATACAGTGTTTGATTGGGACACAGGCATGTCCTGCTTTGGCAGTTACTGTAGTTAATGAAATAACTAACAAAAAGGGAAAACAGAAAATTCTCAAATCCATAATGTAAAAATGAATATTTAAAATGTCTATCAGTAGAAACCCAACCATCAAATGTAATGCAAGATCCTTGATTGGATCCTGACAGCAAACAAACACAAAAACAAAAATCAGCACTAAAGAGCTATTTTAAATATAGACTAAATACAGAGGGTGCCAAAAAAATGTATACACATTTTAAGAAAGGAAAAAACTGTATTTGATTAACACCATCTTTTGAGCGAACGTCATACTACACATTGCTGCCGTAATTCAATTCAACTTTGAAAAGTAATACATAGATAATATCTCTTAAAATGTGTACATTTTTTTGGCACCCCCGGAAATGGTACTCCTGGTATATAACAGTATTATATTAATGTTAAATTTCTTGAGCATGATAATATTGTGATTACAAAAAAGACAAATGCTTAAGTATTTAAGGGAGAAGTGTCAGAATGTCTAAAACTTACTTTCAAATGGTTCAGCAAAAGAAGAAAGCACATTTGCTTTCTCTTTTTCTACATGTATAGAAAAAGAGAAAGCAAATAGAGCAAAAATGTTAATTAATTAGTGAAGTAGGTAAAGATTATTAGTGTTCATTACACTATTCAACTTTTCTTTAGGTTTGATGTTTTGGAAAATAAAAAGTTGGAGGAAAAATGTAAGCCAGCCACTAGAACTTGAGACTTCCACGACATGTGGATAACAAGATGATGTGTCCAAAGACATCAGCAGTGTGACACAGTTCCAGGGCACCCACCTTTGTGGTAAAGAGGGCATCTACATCATGCCAGGCTCGAAGCTTGGCGCGAGCAGCCAGGGCTGTCAGCACATACTGTTTGTCTGGGATCTAGAAAGCAGAGACCAGGGGAATTTAAGGGGTAGTAGAAATGCGCCAGGGAAGGTGCTTGAGAATTCTGGAAAAGAGGCAAAAATATACCATAGTGTTGATTCTTCCCCATAAAAATCCATAAATCTCTTGGTCATCAAGAACCCCTTAATTTCCCAGCCCCAGCACTGCAGGCCATTCAGTTAATGTCTTATCTCACTTCCCACAAACACATTCCTTTCTACTTTTAACCTTGACTATCAAAGGACTTACTATGCAGGGTTACAAAAACATCCGCTTTGCGTAGGTACCCTGATACTATTTTACCAAAACACTGCCCAGTTTATATATACCTTAAACGTCTTCTTCAGGTTGACTGGACTGCTGAATGTCCCCTACAATGAAAATGGAGAAGGAATTTTAGTGTTACTGACTTTCCCAAATACCACCCAATCTCCCATTGCCTTTTCCACTACCTAGACTTTCTACATTTCACTCTGTAACCATTTAAACCCAGAATTTATTTAAGAGAAAAGCTCCATCGGCTCTAACTGACTATCACCACAACCCAGCTTACTAGGACTGGATTAATAAGTATGGTGTTTTCCCCAATTTTATGCTAATCCCAATGTCCATCTATGATCATTAAATTCAAACCTCTTCAAAAAAAAAAAGTTTAAAGTATCCACAGCTACCTGACACGCTGCTGCTCTTCTCTACACTGTACCAACAGTTTGAAATTTATGGACCTTTGAACAGACTGTTATGGGACCAGCACTGGTGAGAGACAGAACGTGCGATGCTACACGTCAGCTCACTGGAAGCCACAAAAGCCTTTACAAACCTTTTTCCCTCTTGGCTCACCCCTGCTGTGGGCCAGGAAAGCTTCCAGGCAGATTTCTGAGAACTATACGCACCCACTATTAACAGAGTACATCAAAATACTGGCTTCAGACCATGCTCCTCTGTGCAGTGAGAATGTGTGGGGTCATTCACACTTGGCCTGTACCTCAGCCTCCGTGTAGTGGTAGAAGCAGGCGTAGAAAAGCGTCGTCACTAGTGGCATGTTGAGGATAGAAGCTTTCCTGGGGTGCTTCCGGAAGATCTCAGTCTGTCCTGCTAATTCTAGATGTCGATCATTTGCCTGTGGTGGGGTGAGCCAGTGGAAAAAAGAACAATGTCCACGGAGAGGAAGCAGGAGAGAAACCTTTAATACTACAGAAGATGTGTTTTCTACCCTACAAAAGGCAAGAAAGTGAAAAAGAGATTGCCTAGAATAACCCAGGTGAGTTTAAAGTCCATAAAATGATTATAGATTCGAGCTGGATGGAGGAAGGCCAGAGAACCGGCGATGAAACGGGGGTTCTGGGGAAATACTTCCAGGTTAGCAGCAGGTAAGAAGAAAAATGATGCCTGAGAACAACGGAGGGAAGGAGGCTATCATATAGAGGGAGGAAATGAAAGGCCCTTAGAGACTGCAACAGAAAATGACATATATGAGCAGAGCACAGATGTCTCCCAGATGCTGAATGGCACTGAGCATTGGTACTGAAGCAGAAACAGAGGCGAGGAGTCTAACCTCAATGATGATCTGACGTTCCAGGAGTGTGTAATGGTCTTGTATGTGTGTAGAATCTTCTGCTGAAAATGGCAAACTGTAGAGAGCCAGAAGGTTAGTACTTCTTTCTCTGCTCCAACAGGAAACAAACCCAATTAAACCAAATTACCACCGTAAGCCTAAGAGGCTCATGGTACCTCACAAATCTGATCTCAATTCACCTTTAGAGAATCGCTGAAAGGCAGAGAGAGAAAGCAGAAAATAGAGTAGACCTTTGGCTGGGGTTTTGAATTTAAGGTTTTGCTAATTCAAGAAGGATCCTGAAAGGCCACAAAATCTGTGTAGTCATTAGTGATTCTGTTGAGGAATGAATGAAAATCCTCACTGTGGGAGCTGGAATGTTTGATGAATGAGCCACTTAGCTAGTGAGTGAGCCTAGCCAACTGCCCACCATCTACATCCCAGTGAAGCACTGTGTTCAATGTCACTTCTTAAAGTTAATGCTTAACTCTCTTCAAGGAGCACTTACATTTCTTAGCCATTTTTTATTGCAGAGTAATAAGGTAAAATTAAATGGTATGGTGATACGTTTGTAAATTGGTAAGGATCTCAAAGATCTACACAAATGTCAAAGGTCCCATGTTCAACACTACATTATATTTTTACACACGAAGAAGTTGAAGGACAAACAGTGTCTTACCTAAAAGTCATAGCAAGTCAATGGAAAAGGCCAGGAATAGAAGCCAGATCTTAAACTCCCAATTCATAGCTCTATCCCTTAGAAGCTGTTGTTGCTTTATTCCCCTACTCCACTCACTCCAGGGAGAATTCTCAAATTCAGTTACACTACCCCAGGTAAGTGTGAGCCACAGCCAATTTTTAGAAGAGATAAAGGGAGACAGTAAGAGGTTCCAGTTACTTCACTACCCTAACTTCTCTTTGTTTATGAGGCCATAGGACAGAACTCAATATTTTATAACACTGAATAATAAGGATGACATTGACATAGACAAATTTCTAAATGTGAAACCTGTAAATCATGTCACACGAGGAATGACTGAAATAACTGAACACTGAACCTGGAGAAGCAAGGTCTATCGGGTAGACGCTGTACCTGTCTTAACAGATACAGGGAAGCAAGATTCAACTCAATATAAGGAAGCACGTGCCAATCACGAAGGTTGTCCAACAATAAAATGAGCTACTTCCAAGAGTAGTGAGTGCATCCCTGGAGGAGTAATAATGTGTGGGGCTGGGTTTTACAGGGACTTATACTCTGGGTGAAAGCCTGTACTCAATCAGTGGTTCTTGGGCTTTGGGGTTTCAAGACCAGTAACACTGAAAATAATATGTCAAGTGTTGCCAACTTTTAATTTTAATACATAAGGTCATAAAAAAGAATTACAGTCCATTTTACTACCAAAAAAGGATGGGAGAAGATGGGAAAAAAAATCCCAGAATAAAAGGCAGTCTTTCAATTAAATAAATTTAGCTTTGGGGAAAAAAACTCTTTGTTTTTCTCTTTGTCTTCATTTTTCTCAATTTACCACCAATCAGTGAAAACTGTACTGGGGACTAGTGTTTGGAACCATTGAATGAGACGATCTTTAATGACACTTGTACGGGCCACTTGTATGGTCCCACTGTTAGCGTTTCCCTTCAACTATCTATCTATTCTACCCTCTTTTGGTCTCTTCATTCCTCTGCCTGAGAATACTTATACTCAAAAACATTTCTCCCCTATACTTACCCAATGCAGGTCTTAAGAAATTCTTTTCGTTTCTCAGGGTCCTGTATGTTCAAGTGCTCTCGATAATGGGACAGCTACAAAAAACAGAGACAGGCTTTGAACTATTTTGCCTCCTTAGAAGGGTGAGGTCATTCCATAAGTAGACTTTTCATGCTTTAAAAACTAAATTCTTCATTATCAGAGATTCCTCCTCAGTGTGGATTGAGCGTGGGGAATCAAAATCACTCTGGTTTATCTGTAACTGCAACATATATTATAGTATCGACCAGCCACATTTGGTTGTTTACATTTAAATTTAAACTACTTAAGTAAAAAAAAAAATTCAGGTCCTTAGTTGCTCTAGTCACTTGTTAAGTGCTCGACAGCTACGTGTGATTAGTGGCTCCCTATGGAACAGCACAGATATGGAATATTCCCATCATTGCAGGAAGTCCTAGTGGAAAGAGCTGACCTGTAATGAAGCACTAAGTAGATGGACCACCTAACTTTATCCTGGAGTTTGGCTTGAGCTTCAGTGTTTACCAAAACCAGCTTTTTTTTAGCCTTAGGCTTTGAAAGGCAGAAGGGCTACACATCCACCTTCTGTGTTATTTTTGGCATCCTTGATCTTGTACATGTCTATGGTGGCATGACCCTGTAAGTATCTAACTGAACAAAGTCAGTAACACAAATAAGGCGGGTCATTCTGATTCGCTGTTGATAGCTAAACAGTCACATCAAATACTATAGGTTCTAAATGTAACTCTGAAACAAAGCCTTATGCTCTATTTTGATTCTAAAAAATTAACTGAAGGGCCGGCTGAGTGGCTCAGTTGGTTAAGAGCTCGCTCAAGAGTTTGAGCTCTGAGCAATAGCAGTTTGAGTCCCGGCCCGAGCTGAGCAGCTGCTGAGCTGCCAACAGGTGGCAAGATGGCTCAGCTAAAAACAAAACAAAAAAGAACTGAAGTTTAAATGATGCAATAATTAATAATGGTTGTGAAAGTTGTAATTTTATATAAATTAAAATTTTTCCAAAAAATAAAAAAGATTGACAGTAAATATGAATATTAAGAGAATGAATTGGCTTTAGGAAGGACAGTGTAACTCCTTTTAGAGCCAATGGGTATGTGTAAGAATGTAAATGATAATATAAAACAGAGTAACAGAGATTACACTGTATCATAATCTAATCTTTGTAAAATATTTGGTATAGAGTCATTGCTATTAAAGAAAGTAATCTAAAATTTTTTGGCTTTAAGTCTTTCAAGAAAAACTCCTACCTGGGAAATCTGCATACTCTATGAGGATACACTAAAAGCAGACTATCAGCTTTGCCACTTCCAAAGTTTACAAGCTTGGAAAACCCCAAACTTATATACAACAACATGCATGATAAATCATCTTCAACTCAAACATAATAGAGACTATGAAAAAAATAAGAAGCTTTTGGATAAAAATGAGTTATCCAAAACACATCTGTTTTCACTCATCAAAGTTCAAAACAAAAACTTTATAAGAATGCTGCATGAAGAAAATTCCTTATAATTTAGAACCTATGGAGATTAAAAATGTAAACAAAAGCTTTTCAAAATGATTACTACAGACTGCCAATCATTTTCAGTAGATTAAGATAAAGGATTTTTGAGATTTTTATCATGCCTTAAATATTAAGTACATGCTCCTTTTACAGAATTATATTGTTGTGCAAAGAAGGTCAGCAATATTATTATGTGTGCCAGCTGGGCGCGAGCACTGATATCACCACATATGTGCAGTACAGTGACTAAAGGAACAATCCTGCCATTCATCAATAGCACTGGAAAATTCTTACCCCTGCACCATGTCGAATTTTTTTAAATGGATCACTAGTTTTAATAATACAATTAAATTTTTGGTACAATTTCAGACTTATTATCATATTCCAAGAATTCCCTCTTTGATGGTGAAAGTTTGCCAAAATCTATTTTAACCCTCGGTCATTGAACTTTCAGCCAAAATGTGTACTGGGTGTATCACCTATCTTCATTCTTGACCTGTATCTGGTTTCCTATCCCTCTTAGCTTGGAACATTTTCTTTAGTATTAGAAGCCAAAACCCCAAAAGCTCCTACAAACCAGTAGTTGAAAACAACTAGAAACTAAAAAGCAAACTGATCAGGCCATTTTTCACTCATTTATTCAAAATGCTTATTCATAAGCCCAATCAAGAGTATTTTTAAAAAACAACAAAATAGTACATCCTTTGGATTAAGTCTTCAGGCTTCCCAGATGCCTCTCTTCTGGATATAGTCAATACCAAATGAAAGGAAATTGGTTCAGTCATTCTGGGATCTTGGAAGACCAGGTTTTGGCTTAGATTTCTGGTAGACTGTTCCCCAACTGAAACAAAGACCACACTTACCGCAAGCTCTTCTGTTCTATCTAGGAACCTGGGAAGAAGCAGAAGGGAGCACGGCGTTTTTATCTATTGATGTGTGGCAGTATAACCTTACAAAATAACATGACTACTCTAGGAGAAACACAATTCAAACTCATTTGCCTCCACATACAAGGGAAGCCCTTGTCCTCTTAAACTTCCTACCACCAGCAACCCTTTGATAACACATGGTGGATCAGCTATCACTGATCTTTCAGGCTGAGCGAAAAGCAGGAACAAACCACTGTGGGGCACTGACGCCTCTAATGCTAACAGGTCTGCAGGAAGCCTCAGAACCTGCACAGTAAGAGCCTTAGCCCCACAGGAACGCTACGGGTTTCTGGGAAAGACTAAAGCACCCTTCTTCTCTGTCAATACATAATCTTAAACAGGTATTCTATACTGTTATTTCTATACTCTCTTAGTTTCACGCACAGTGTAAAGTGTGTTTTGTCTTTCCCAAAAGGTGGTAAGGCCTTGGAGAACAAGGACTTTTATGTTCTGATCCCTTCCTACTCTTAGTGGGCCACTGTAATTACCATCACTGCTTGCCATAGAGGAGATGCTGCATAAAGCCTTGTTGATTGGGAAGGAAGGAAGGAACAGCCAGCCTCGATAAACGCATCTTCTGAAAACTCATGGCTAATCATCTGTAATCTTGATCCTAACCAAGTGACCTGCTTTCCCCACTTTAGACTTTGGGGCAGCTCATTCCTGTGCTGGAGTCACTGGTAACTGGAGTTACCATAGGCCACATGTCAGCCTCCACAGAGGTTCCAAACCCTTCTCTGACACTGAGGAAAGGACATATTATAATATACACACATTTTAATCTAAAGATGGGAAATGGTCCCTACTGATTAGAAGGAGCTAGGGAAGGAAAACACGATAAAAGATACTCCCCTGCCCCAGCACCTGCCTACCTCTTACTGCTGCACCTGTCAGGATCCTACCTAGTCTCAGAGGCCCAACTCAGCTTCTAACCGCTTCCATGAGGCTTTCCTCAGGTATCCCGACTGAAAATTGCATTTGCTGCTTCTGCTCTTCCACTGTACTTCTCACTACATCACTGGGGCCCAAGTAAAAAAGGAACTTTTATTTTCGGTCTTTTATAAAAAAAAAAAAAGCTTAATAAATATTAATACTACAGATTAGGCATTATGCTTTACACACACTACCTCGTTTAATCTTCCTAACGATCCTGTGGGGTAGGTATCATCATCTTCATTTTGCAGATGTGAAAGCGGACGTGTGGAGGGGCTGGTCACTCTATGAAGTAAGTGGTGGAGCCAGTGTGCAACAAGGCGTGTGACTCCAGAGCCTGGCTCTTAACCACCTGCTACACTGTCACCTTACCACAGCCTGTGGTGTATTGCTAGTGATCCCATCACATTTCAGTATGTTGTCTAATAAGCATTTTCAGAAAAAAAAGGACAGTGTCTTCTTTCTTTGTATCCCCTAGAGTGCTCTGAACAAAGTACTTAATGTACTTAATAGACCAGGTGATCAGGTCTTACCTGAAGAGGTCTAAAAGCAGTTTGTGATCCCCTATTTCCTTAAGGAAGTGAATGAGATGTCTCAGGGCGACCTGTCGTACCTCCAGCTCTCGGAAGAGGATCTCTGACAGGCAGGAACAAGAAGTTAGGTGAGGAAAGATTGAAACCTATTACTCAAGTGTGAAATTGGTCTCCCTACTCACACATTCCAAACATTAATTCCTCCAAGTCGATCAGAAGCTAGAAATGGTTTTTTATGGTACCCATCTCTATGGCTCAATCCACCATCAACACATTCCATGGTTCAGGGCAACTCTTAGCCATTGAGTCAGCTTTCAGTTCTCATCAATCCAAATATAAGGTGTAATACTGCATCATCAGTAAAGTCATGATGTATTTTTCTATGTTTTCAATGCAAAAATGCATCATGACTTTCCCGACGACCCAATACTTAACATCAACTCTGACTTCCTCAAACCAACACAGTCATCTGTGTGTCCAATTAAGAGATGGGGTTTTTTTTTTTTTTTTAGCTGAGCCATCCTGCCACCTGTTGGCAGCCCAATGGCAGCTCAGCTGGGCCAGGAATCGAACCGGCAACCCTGTTGCTCAGAGCTCACACTCCTGAGTGAGTACTTAACCAACTGGAGCCATTCAGCTGGCCCAAGAGATGGGGCTTTGTAGCCAATGTAACTACCACACTAATGGATGATGGCTGTCCTCAGAGATGTGATGTGTGCTCTGAGGTCTCAGGCCAGCACAGCTGTCTATGAAGCAGGTTTCATGCTGGTGAATTCTGGTATAAAAGCCATCATGCCATTGTCCTCTCCCAATGTAGCAGACATCTTACTGACTGAAGATTCCCCTCAAACCATGCTCACCTTTGCTCAGTGTCCTCTTCAGGAAGATCAGAACCTAGAGGAAAAGAGAACAAAGAATGAATTACCCCATGCAACCTTTCAAACACAAAGTCCTGCCCTGAGCCCCTGATGCTAGGAATGAGGCCAGCAACTCATGAGGAATCTTTGCAGATCCAGATGACAGGTTTCTCCATATGATGGAAGGACAGATGACGGACATCTGGATCTGAGCTGTGTCTCGGGAGTCCACGTGCCAGTGCCCATACCCATACTGGCAAGAGACACCTCCCTCTGGGAGAGACTGCTCTCACATCTCTCCTCCCCAAACTATTCTTTAGAACAGTTTAGTCAGCCAGCTGCTTCTTGGTTATAATCAAGAGTTCCACACACAATGTGTGTTCTGCCAGCTGAGCCTTAGAGGACACATTACTGAGAATCCTACACTTCAGGAGGAAATCCAGGACCTTTACTTTACATTTACCCTAAAATGTTAAAGTCTATTCTGACTAGATTTTCAGAAACTAATGAAGACAACAATTAAACAACAAACAAAACCCACAACTCACTGCAGTTATGACGTTCCCATCATGCATGCTTACTGCTTCTTCCAGGAGTTGTAGCTTGTCCTGTAAGGAGCGGAATCTTTCTAGTGAGCAGACCTGGCAGAACGAGAATAGAATTACTGTGCAAGAAAGAAGACCGTTTGTGGTAATTTTTCACTCTATGGATACACCTCCATTTAATTATCCATTTATCTGTTGACAGATGCGGGCTACTAAGAATAAAGCTGCTATGAACATTTGTGTACAAGTCTTTGTGTGGACATATGTTTTCTTTTTCTTTTTTTTTTTAGCTGAGCCATCCTGCTACCTGTTGGCAGCTCAGCGGCTGCTCAGCTCGGGCTGGACTCGAACCGCTGTTGCTCAGAGCTCAAACTCTTGAGCAAGCTCTTAACCAACTGAGCCACTCGGCCGGCCCGACATATGTTTTCATTTAGCTTGGATTGCAAATGTCTAGGAGTGAAATTGTGTGTTTAACTTTGTAAGAAACTGCCCGACTATTTTCCAAAGCAGTTTGACTGTTTTACCTTCCTGCTGGCAGGGTACAGGAGTTCCAGTTCCTCCACACCCTTCCAGCGCTTGGTATGGTCAGCATCTGTAAGTTCAGCCATTCTAGTGGCTGTATAGTGGTTATCTCACAGTTTTCGTGATAACTAATAATGAGCATCTTTTCAAGTGCTTATTGGTCATTCAAATACCTTTTTTGTGATATCACTGGTCAAATCTTGTGCCACTTTTCTTATTGGATTGTTTATATTCTTATTATGGGAAAGAATATATTAATCTTCATATATTCTGGATAAAAATCCTTTATAATCTATGTATTTTGCAAATATTTTCTCTCAGCTATGGTGGTCTTTTCATGTTTTTTAACAGTGGTTTCAAAGAACAAAAGTTTTTAATTTTGATTTAGTTCACTTTATCAATATTTTCTTTTTTGTTTCACGGTTTTTGTGTCCTTAGGTAATAAATTTTTGTTTAACCTAACGTCACAAAGATTTCCCTCTATATGTTATTTTAGAAGTTTTATAGTTTTAGCATTTACTTATATTTAGGTTTACGACCTAAATATTGACCCATTAATTATTATGATGTCAAAATCAAAATCCCAGCAGCTGTCTTGTAGACACTGACAAGCTCATAATGAAATAAAATCTACATGGAAATATGAAGGATCTAGAAAACGATTTTGGAAGAAAAGAATAAAGTTGAATGAAGGACTTATATTACTTGGTCTCAAGATTTCCTACAATAATCAAGGCTGTGTTACTGGCATAAGGATAGACAAATAAATCAATCAGCTAGAATAAAGAGTCCAGAAACAGACCTACACCTGTATGGTCAATTGATTTCTACAAAGGTACCAAGGTTATTCAACTGAGAAAGGATAGCCTTTTCAACAAATAGAGCTGGAACAAATGGAGAACTACAAAGGAAAAAAATCAACTCCAATTCTAACCTCACCCCATATGTAAAACTTAACTTATAATGGATCAGAGACCGAAGCATAAAAGATTGCTCTCATTTTTAAAAGTACTCTTCCTTCTCATTCATCACTCTTCCCCCACTTTTCTATCAAAGCTACACTAAACTCTGGAGAATTCTCAGTTTTGCAGCAGACTTTCCATCTTAGTGGACTTAGTTTCCTCCTGAAAACCACTTCATTTAACAAATAGAACTAAAGAGAGTGGTCAAGAAATCCTCCCTGTGGGAACAAGCTGACCAGCTTCCAAAAAAAGTCCCGCAAGAATTCTCTCTCCAGTGGCCTTACCTTGCCCTTCCGGAGGCGTCGCACTGTGTCACTGGGGCTCCAGTCATTGCTGTAATCCTGGAATGTTAGCAGCACATGAGTCCCCAGAAGGTAAGGGGTCAGAATTATCGGTATGCCAGCTCCTCACCTCAAACTCACAGTCTTAGTCCCTAATGGGGAAATACTTTGTGAGGGAATAGACGGAAAAAAAACGAACTTGGAGAGTCTTGTTCTGAGTTTCTGAAGGACTAGCACACGGACAATACAGGCAGAAAGAGGTCAAAGAGGGAATGAACCAATTTACAAAATCAGTCACCCTATGCCTAGTGGTGCAGAATTTCAACCCCTAGATGCAATTAGTCACTTTTTTTTTTTTTTAAGCCGAGCCATCCTGCCACCTGTTGGCAGCTCAGCGGCTGCTCAGCTCGGGCCAGGACTCGAACCACTGTTGCTCAGAGCTCGCACTCTTGAGCAAGCTTTTAACCAACTGAGCCACTCGGCTGCCCCTAGTCACATTTTTGAGATCTATTAATTAATGGCTTTGCCAACATAAGGAAAGAGGGAGACATGTTCCTTTTCTGGACCTTACAATATAGTATCTTCCTTATGAATTAATTTGCTATTTTATAGGCTTCATGGGAACATGAGCACCACCAAGTTTCCAGGTCATAGAGATGATGAAAAGTTTCAAAGTACAGCTTTCAAAAGACAGCATACTCAGTTGGTTAAGAGCTCGCTCAAGAGTTTGAGCTCTGAGCAACAGCAGTTCGAGTCCAGCCCGAGTTGAGCAGCCGCTGAGCTGCCAATAGGTAGCAGGATGGCTCAGCTAAAGAAAAAAAAAAAAAAAAGACAGCATAATGGGGAAGGATAGTGAGCTGGAAACTGAAACAGAAAATAGACATTTTTGAGCCCGATTTCCACCACTTACTATTTATGAGACCCCAGGCAAGCCCTAATGTTACATCTTTTTTTTTTTTTTTTAGCTGAGCCATCCTGCTACCTGTTGGCAGCTCAGCGGCTGCTCAGCTCGGGCTGGACTCGAACCGCTGTTGCTCAGAGCTCAAACTCTTGAGCGAGCTCTTAACCAACTGAGCCACTTGGCCGGCCCAAGCCCTAATGTTTAGAAATCCAGATTTCTTATCTATAAAAGGGGGTTAAAATAACAGCTGCTCAAAAAGTTGGGAAGAGGGGCCAGCTGAGTGGCGCATTCATTAGGAGTTGGCTTGGGATGCCAGCTCTGAGTAGCAGAGCCCCGGTTCGGATCCCACATGAGGGCCAGTGACGCTGCGCCCTCTACAGCTAAGATGGTGAACAACAGCTCAACCTGGAGCTAGGCTGCTGTGAGTCGCCGGCGACGGCGTAGGCTGCAGTGGAGCTGGCCGGCAGCTGGAGTGAGCTTTCGTTAGCTGCCGTGAGCCGCCATGAGCGACAATGGCCGGTGAGCGACTGCCTCACCCAAGAAGAGCACAATGATAATACCAACATGGGCCAGTGAAGCGACATCCTCCACAACTAGACTGAAGGACAAAAGGACAGCAGCTTGTCTGTTCCCCTTCCCCGATTCCCCAACGCTGTTCCCTTCCCCCAATTCCCCAGTAAAATCTTAAAAAAAAAAAAGTTGGGAAGATCAAGCAAGATAATGTATGTCAAAACACTTTAAACTGTGTGAAGTGCCACAGCAGAGGAATCTATAACTCACCCTGTACTCCCCCCTGGGTCTCCCCACCTCTGGAGCATAGCTTTTGGCAGGTGTGTCTGAGAGAGCTGAAAAAGAACAGGTAACTGGTTCAAAAGGACGCAATATTCTTGTCATTCCTTTCCTCAACCACTTGCTTCTCACATTTTTTTGACTTCTAAGCTCCCAAGGTTATCTTTAGGGCCCAAAGTAGATTTTGGTTCCTCCCCAAAGCCAGTATCCCTAGCAGTCATCCCTTCTCCCTGCAACCAGAATGATCTTTTATTTATTTACTTATTATTTTATTTCTTTTGTATTTTTGTTGCTTTTTTGTTTTGTTTTCCTTTTTCTTCAGAATGATCGTTACTTCCTTACTCAGTATCAGAAAATTTCTCTAATAATAATGGTAGATTCAGAAGAAATTTCATCTAATCATCTAATTACCACTTGTCTCCATGACTCCCGAGACTGCACCCCAGATTGGTAACATCTCCCACAGTAATCAAGAAAAGAGGGCCAATGCCTACCATCAGAAAGGGACTGGAAACTTCCAAGTCTAGTTCTCCCTAAAGATAAAGAACATATGAGGAAAGAGGTGAATAGTTCAAGTCAGAGTCATTCAGATTTGGTTAAGGACATAGAGTGTATAAAACCTTAATATGCAATATGGGAACTTAAGGCTTAAAAAGCTTTTATTCAACTTCAGAAATTTGAGATGCCATAAAAAAAGCAGGGAGGAAAAATTTTTTAATTATGGTAAAATATACAGAGGGTGCCAAAAAAATATATACAAGTGGACACTTTGGTCAACATTGCTTAAGCAGTAGTTCACCATAATCAGAAGTGTCTGGACGCTGATGGTAACCACTTCGAGCATCTCTTGTAATTACAGAAGTCAAACATGATTGTATTCATCTTTTGCTATCGGTATATATTGAGTATTACAATTTCAATACAGTTTTCCTTTCTTAAAATGTGATATATTTTTTGGCGCCCTCTTTATATACCATAAAATTTACCAGTTTAACCATTTTTAAGCCTACAATTCAGTGGCATTGAGTATATTCACAGTGTATAACCATCACCATCTCCAGGACTTTTTCATCATCCCAAACTGAGACTCTGTACCCATTAAACAATTAACTCCCCATTCCCCCTCACTCCCAGCCCCTGGTAACCACTATTCTACTTTCTGTCTCTATGAATCTGATTATTTAGATACCACATATATGGTCAAAAGCATATAAATAGAATCATACAGTATTTATCTTTTTGTGTCTGGCTCATTTCACTTAGCATAAAGTCATCAAGGTTCATCCATGTTGTAGTATGTATCAGACTTTGTCCTTTTTTGGCTAAATAATATTCTACTGTATGTACAGTTGGCTTATCCATTCACCCTGTCATTGGACATCTGGGTTGTTACTATCTTTTGGCTAATCTGAATAACGCTGCTACAAACACTGGTGTATTCAAGTTCCTGCTTTCAATTCTTTTTCGTACATACCTAGAAGGGGATTGCTGGATTATATGGTTACTCTGTGTTTAATTTTCTGAGGAACTGCCATACTGTCTTCCACAGTGGCTGTACCACTTTACATTCCCACCAACAGTGCACAAGGGTTCCAACAAAAATGCACAGAGGGGGCCGGCTGAGTGGTGCGTTGGTTAAGAGCTGGCTTGGCACGCCAGAGGGCCCCGGTTTGGATCCCACATATGAGGGCCAGTGACACTTCCCTCTACAGCTAAGATGCTGAACAACAGCTCAATCTGGAGCTGGGCTGCCATGAATCGCAGGCGATGGCATAGGCTGCAGCCCCTGAGGCAGTGGATTGCCAATGGGCTACCCTGTGTAACCAGCAGCCAGCATGAGCGGCCAGCAGCCGCAGTGAGCGGCCGTCCAGAAGCCGGTGACCAATAGCGGCCGTCCAGAAGCCGGTGACCAATCTGCCTTGCCCGGGAAGAGCGCAATGATGGTGCCAACTTGGGCCAGTGAAGCAACGTCCTCCACAACTAGACTGAAGAACAAAAGGATAGCAACT
>NW_017731399.1:259854-282161 GCF_001890085.2 Hipposideros armiger | reverse complement strand
GGGCACAGCCAAGATAATTCTTTATCCTTCAATATTTTTCTTCCATGGTAAATGAAAACTATAGCCTGAGCATTATTGAAAAAGGAAAAGGACTCCCTGTCATATTAAGCATCACTCTTTACCTCTAAAAAAGCTGCTCAGGGAGTAGGTAGAAGGAGGTTTGGGGAGTTGCGCATAGGACAAGGAGCTGCTTCGGCTCTTGAGCTGTTCACGCCCCTCATGGTTTGACCCACTAGTACCAGCAGTCTCTTTGATGGACCATGAGATACCTGCGAGATAGTAAGAACTACATCAGTCATTCTCCTCCAAATAAATCCTGGATAACAAGCATTCCAACAAACTCTAAAACTTTTCATCAGAGGCCCGGGTCCTTTGGCTGACATGGACTCCAAAAATCAGGGCAGGGAAAAAGGACAGAATCAAATAGACTCATCAACAAAAAAAACGGCAAAAGAAGTGAAAAAATGGATCACAGAACAGGAAATTTAAGTGGCTATTAAGCATAAGAAAAGATGCTCAAACTCATTCTTAATAAGATAATTACATAAATTAAAAGTACACCGAGATACCAATGGTCCCCTCTAAGACTGGCAAAGACCCAAAGTTCAATAACACCCTGTGTTGGCAAGGCTGTTGGGAAACAGGAACCCTCTGACATTGCTGATGGGAGCACAAAGTTGGGCAACCCCTACAGAAGGCAATTTGGCAACATCTACCTAATACAGATGCAAAGACCAATAATTCCACTCTAGGACTTGATTTTTCATATAGTAATGTGTGGGCAGATAACCTTGATATCAACAAGGTTATTGATAGCAAAATAAAGAAAACATTGGACACAATCTAAAATTTATCAATAGTGAACTGGTCAAATAAATTATGGTTAAAAAAAAAAATACCTTACTGCTATTATAAGAAAGAGAGAATCGCTCTTCATGTGCTGATATGAAGAGATCTCGAAGCCATATGATCAAGTGAAAAGAGCAGCGTATAAAGTATGCCAGCACTTTTCCTATATGCATTTCCAAACATAAAAAGAATCTTTTGATGAACACACGGGCGGCAAGCACAGCAGTTATTTTCTGGGAGGGTTAAGGCCTGGGAACGGAGAAGATGCATGGCAGTGTGGGAGGGACACCTTTGGCTGTATGCCTTAAACACGTTTTTATTTTTAAATCATGTGACAGTATTCCCTATTTTTTAAAAAACCTTTAAAAATATTCTTAAGCATCAGAACAACTCTGCAAAGGTGTTAAGTGGTTATCATATAACCGCTAGGCAGCGAGACTTGGTGGCTGAGAAGTCAGTCAGTGCTGCCAACCAGTTATGAGCACTTAAGTCGGTAGCTCCCAAATATGACTGCGTATTAGAAGTACTTGCAGTGCTTATTACAAATTGAGACCTCCTCCACACCAACCCCATCACCTACTGAATCAGTCTTTGGAGTGAGGCCTAGGAATCTGTTTTTAACAAGCACTCCAAAGGAGTCTGAAATAGCCAGCCAAGCTCTAGGACAGCAGACCTAGCCATACAGGAACTACTGCTGTATTTCCCCAAGGGTCTTTTCCTGGGGTTAAATTTCCAGATGTGCGCATCGGAAAATAGCCTGACCTCATTCCCTTTCCTGACAGGCAGTAAAGAGACAAACAGAGCCTGCATTAGTGACAAGAACCCTGAATACCAATGCCCTCCTGGGGCCTCTGCCACTTACTTCCCACGGGTTCCCCACTCCAGCTGACTCTCTCCAGGTCGTCATCGTCATCATCATCCACGAAGTCTCGAAGGCTATTTACGGCCCGTTTGGATTCCTTCAACTGCAGAGGAACATAAGGCAGGACACTCAGGCAATCACCCCTTCCCACCTCTCTCCCTGACAACCAAGAAGGCTGAGGAACTGGAACTTGAAGATGGCCCACACTTCCCCCTCTGTAATCGGAAGTCTATCTTGCTAGGTATTTGCCAAGAAAACAAATTGCTTTTTAGCTAACATTGCAGTCCAGTGGCAAAAGAGTTAGAGGAAGCAGAGCCACTTTTGAGTTATAATCATATTCCTGGCAATGCCTTGCTGTGTAAACCTGAGTGAATTTATCTACCTCTCCAAAAGTGAATCTGTTTCCCTATTTGTAAGACAGACACAAAAAAGACAAAACTTCCAACCCAGTCCATCTTTCCAGTATAATAAATTATATTACATGATTAAAAAGATATGGGGTCTTGGGGGTAAGAAAACAGAAAAAAATCAATCATCTTAAGAACATAAAGAAGGGCAGCATTGGTTTTTACAATCCTTCTGGCTCTTTTATGAGGGATCTTATCCATGAACATCTTTCTAAAGATCTGACCCAAAACATTTCTGACCTAATGGAGACATGGTCAAAAGCCAGGTTACCATGGATGCAAAGGGAAGGAATTTTAGAGCGGCACCGTGGAAGAGGACGCGACCTTCAGCAAACGTCATGGAAGCCTACCTGTGAGAGCTCATCATCTTCATCATCAAAGGTGAAAGCCTTGAATTTGGAGCTGTTCCAATATTCCTCCTCATCCCCCTTTGTCCTACTCATCTGGAGTAAGAGGAAGACAGATATGTCCCTTTCTGGGCTCCCCCCAAAAACATACAACCTCCCCCCCAGTAATCAGGATGTATAAAATAATCTGGTAAAGTAAATACTGAGCCCGCCAGATACTCAGATCCTTGGGTCTCCAATTGATCAAAGCGTACTTTTGAGCCTCTAATTACCCACAAGTAATCATTCATTCCTAGAACACCTACTTTGTTCCAGGCACTCTCTCAGGTGTTGCAAGGAATATTTTAAAAATACAAGACACAGTCCCTCTCCTGAAGGACCCTACACAAGAGCTGGAGTATTCAGCATAGGTATGTATAAAGGTAAAACTATAAGGCAGGCAAGTGTTATAAGAATGTGTCACCAACTTTGATCATGAACAAAACACCATAATTGTATTAATGTATTCAACATATATCTATTGAATGCCAACTCTGAGGCACTGTTCTAGGCTCTGGGAATACTGCAGTGAATAAAACTGACAAATATCTTGCTCTCATGTATGCTTGCTAAATGCCTGAAAGAATGAAAGCAAAGCAATTAAAAGCAGCAGAATTATCCTGCCTGTATCTTCAAATCTTGATTAATTTATTGGCAAGTATCTGCCCAAACTTAGGAAATGAGGGCATGGCCAAAAAAAACCAAATATATAAAGAATTCGTCAAAAGACCACAAATCCCTCTCCTAACTACTCTAAAATTAGATTTTACTCTGAAGAAAAAAATTCACCCTAGAACTACAAACTAAACTATCAATGCCAATTGGATTAGAGTGAAAACTGGTGTAAGCCAGGAATTAGGTCCAAAATTTTCATAGCACCAAAAATAACTCCAAAGGCTACATAGTGTTTTCTGGGGCTATAAGGATGGCAAAAGTATGGTTGGGAATTTTCTGCTACCTGATCCCTTCCCGTGGCAGACATCACTAATTGATTTCTACTGGACCCAGATGTAGCTTAGAAATTCTTTTGAATACTTAATTCCAGGAAGTCAAAACCAAATGAAAAAAGCTGACAGGCACAATGAAATAATTTCTCGTAATGTATAAGCATAGGCTTTGTAGCAAGATAGCCTTAAGTTCAAATCTTAAGTTTCTCCAGTTCTGAGCAGACTGGGTAAATAATTTTACTAAGCCTTGGAGAAAATGATATCCTGCCTACACAAGGTTGCAGTGAGGAATAAACAGGACTCAGGAAATACCTTATAAAGTGCCTAGCAAAAAGTAAATGCTAAATGTTAGTTCCTCATTTAGTATAGGCTCTCTTACTGACATCTTCCTATTTCAGTTTCATCTGTAAAATGAGCATTAGCAATAGGAATCTACCTTTTAGGATTGTTGTGAGGCTTAACCCAGTTAATATTGGGTTGTGAGAAAAGCCATGACGCATTTCTGCAATGAAAAACAGAATACGTCATGACTTTTCTGACAACCCAACACATGCCTGACACAAAATTAATGCTCAGTATTAACTTTTATTATCGAATCATTATGGTTTCTTGATAAAAGCTAGAAAGAAAATATTTTTTAAGCAATCCTCAAGATTAAAAGCTTAATTTGATATCAAAATTCTGAGTGGCCATCATACTGTAAATGTCTCTGGCACAGTGCCAGTATATAAAGCACCTACTTTGTCATCCTCAGAACAACCCTGTAAGCTAGGCCTGGCAGATTCTACTTCCATTTCACTGATGAGGAACAAGGCACAAAAGGATTAGGTATCAAAGCTACCTTGCTAATTGCTCCTATGATTCTGGTTTGTTGGTTCCTGGATCATTTCCACTCTGACTTGCATGGTCCTTCTATTTTTCACTCTAGGAAAAACTTGGGCAGGTCATTACCTCACTATAGTAAATAAATATCTGTAAATACCTACAGATAGGCATAGAATATGTCTAACAAGCCAAATAATCTACCAGAAGACTTGTAAAATCTTTTTTTGACCACGCAAACTTGGTGGATACATGACACCAATTTGCACTTCTAGTGCCACATCAGAACCTAGATTTACTTGCCAAGTAAAGAGGTAATGATTTCATAGCTCTAGAAGTGATAAACCAACCAGGGACAATTTTAAGAGTGACTGAAAAAGGCGTTTCAACGTGAAACTCCTGTCTACTAAGAGCCCCTAAGGTAAGGCAACACATCCTGGGAGGGTACGGGTACACAAGGAAGGAAGGAAAACGAGGGATGAGCGAAAAATAAAAATGAAAAATCCACAACCAACACGCTCCCTGCCTCAGGACATTCCAGAAATCAGTTACTGAGAAGGGAGATTCGGATTCAGTTATCCTCTTCCAACCCAGGCCTCCATAGGTGAGGCTAAGAATTGAGATAAGGGAATGTGAGTTAAACTATGGGCGAACGTCCAGGAAGCCACGGATCCACCAGGCAGTGGCCAGGGTCCCGCGGATCCCTAGGAGACTAAATACTCATTCAAAATCAAGTGCCGGGGATCACTTGCAGCCCCGACCCTGAGCGTACTTCGTCTCCCAGCCCGAGGTCGCTTGGACTCGAAGAGTCAGGCCTCGGCGGAGAATGGGGAGCTCTAGGAACGCCTCGGAGAATAGGGGGAAAGAATCAGAATGCGAAGAGGCTGAACTTAGCCAGACACGCGGCTCAAGGGGTTTTGGACACCCTCACCTCTTCGACTCCGGACCCTGCCAATCACGCCAGCGCCAGACTCTTCCGCCGAGGGACAAGCCTTTTAAGACTGGCAATGCAGTGTAGAAAAGGGGCGGAAAGGGATATTTACGGGGTGGGGCGGAAAAAGGTACGAGTGGCAAGAAGAGGCGTCGAGGACATGCTGGAAGTTGTAGTTTCTTCCGCCTCTGCCGTCAGGTGCTGCCCAGAAGGGCCCGGGGCTTTTTAACTACAGCTCCCAGAATCCCCAGCGCACCGTGCCTAGGGCGTTTACTTTTAGCGTGACCTTCCGTGCTTATCTAGCGGGTCACTCAACGAGACTACATTTCCCAGCAGGCTCAGCAGGGCCGGTTCAGGGTCCAGGGAAACAATGAGACGTGTTCTTTGTATCCCTACGGATTAGAAACGGTCGAGTGAGCGGTTGCATTTCGGGCTCTTTTGGGGATAACCTGAGAGAGCCTGAAGGAACCCTAGAACAGGCGGAAGCTAAAGTCCGGCGAGGTGGAACGGAAGTACCCGCGGGAGTAAGGAGGAACCGGAACTTAAGGCGGGGAGGGGGCGGGGGGTGGAGGGAAAAGCAAGCCAGAAGGTTCTGCGGCCGCTTCTAGTAGTTTTCAGGCGCTATCCGGCGGCTGGGACCAGGCGGTACGGAGGTGGTGGCTGTGGCTGCTCGGGAGCTGGTGGCGCGATAGGAAAGCCGATGGCCAAGTGGGGTGAGGGCGACCCACGCTGGATCGTGGAGGAGCGGGCGGACGCTACCAACGTCAACAACTGGCACTGGTGAGGGCTAGTGGGCCAGGCCGCGGGAGCACTACGGCCGGGCGGGCCAGAGCTGCGGGATCCCTGGAACCCTGGCCCGGACAAAGCTTGGACCGAGGCAGCCTTGGCCAGAGATGGGGGTGGGTCCTTCTTGTTGCAGAGGTCCGTAGTCCCAGTCCTCTTCCCGCTCCCCGGCCTCTGTTTCAGTATTTGGCGTGCTGGGGGCAACGTGGAGGGCTAGTCCCAAAGGAGGGGTTTCATAGAGGTGAGAACATAACCCCCTAGCTACGGCGTCCGTCCTCAGCAGGGCGATGCTTCCCACACGTGGTCAGAGGAAACAGACCCAAACGGCCTTGGATTGTGTTGGGAGATTGCTGAAGGCTCGGGGGTTGGAATTCCTGTTTTACGGCATACAGGGGAAATGAAAAGTCATAGGAACCACTGCCTCAGTCCAGAGAGTGAAGGTTTGGAACGTGTTCTCCAGGTGCTCAGAGCTCTGATGCTGAAGGTGTCTTAGCCTCTCACCCGGAACTGTTAAGTTAGTTGTGTTATAACTCCAGGGACTGCCCCTGGTTGCCGAGCAGTCCTGGCTTTATAACCTAACCACTCTTAAAAGCCTACCCTCCTTCATGAAATCTTCCAGAAGTAGTTTTCTTTCAACTCCACTGAACTTTGTTAATACTGCCTCAACTGTGTTTGTTTTGCAGCTCTTTGTTTTCTCTACTAGTTAGTAAGTTGCGGGGCAGATAACTGAGTTTTCTTTGTGTGTCAGCCAGCCTCTTCTCTTAACATACATGGAGTGGTTTGGCCTAATTCTTGTTAGTTTTGAAGCCCTGGACTTACTTTGTTTTCATGGTCATCTACAGGGCACAGGATGTGTACAGTGTTTATAGCAGAGCCTGAACGGACAGATCAGAACACTGCTAATCGGGTCAAGATTATTGGTTTATTCCTTCCTGGACTTTTTTTTTTTAACTAAATAGTGCGTTCTATGGCCCAGTCTGTGCTCCTAACTTCGGCAAGATGTGCAGTTTTTCACTTGGTCAAACAGCACCATGTTAAAGTGTCAAATACTAACCACCCCCACCCCCGTCCCCACCCTCCCACACACACACCCCGTTATGCTCATTTAGTGTGTAACAATTCTGTACAGTTGTCTTTATCAACAATATGTGACTCCTTGTTTTCCTAAAAAAGAGTGACCTGTTTGTGGACATACTGGAGTGGGAATGAAAGTTTTTTTTCTTTTTCTTTTCAAATTGTCAGGTCTCCTTTATTTAGCCTTGCATTCTCTTGCATAAAACAAGAAGCATACCCATCCATTTGGCTGCTGGCTCATAGCTTTGTTTCTGTTTTGCAGGACAGAGAGGGATGCCTCAAATTGGTCCATGGATAAGCTGAAAACACTGTTCCTGGCAGTGCAGGTGCAAAATGAGGAAGGCAAGTGTGAGGTGACAGAAGTGAGCAAGCTTGATGGAGAGGCATCCATTAACAATCGCAAAGGCAAACTTATCTTCTTTTATGAGTGGAGTGTCAAACTAAACTGGACAGGTGAGTGTATGCTGGGCTAGCAGGAAAGAGACTAACTGCATTTTGATTGACCTGTTAAGGAGCCGGGGAGAACAGTTTTTGAGAGGTTATGAACTTTTCAAGGGAGATGGTGCTGCTTTGGTGTCCTATAGAAAGCAGTATTAGATGCTGCAATTTCTCTGCCGCTGTGGGACACTAAATGGGCTTTCTCTCTCTGGGTCTCAAGTCACTACCAGTGAAGCAGGTGGGCCCCTGTATTTTGGGGCCTTGGTCTATGTTCGTACATGTAAGATGACTTCCTCAGACTAGCTCCTTCTATTTCATGGATGACTTAAAAGTGGGGATGGGGATGTTTTTGGTCTTGTGATCTCCAGTGTGAATCTAACAGATTGCACTACTGTGATAACGAAACTTGTGTGTGACTAATTTGGGGCAGTTTTATCCTCTAGTTTAATGTCCCTCTGTGATGATTTTAGCAAAGAATTAGGACCATGCATATGCCCCAATTGGATGGTCCTTCAGTTGAGAAGCTAAATTTTAAAAGACCCTAAAAAGCTAAAGAGGTAAGTGTATGGGGCAAAGCATAAAATAAATTGTAATTCTGTACACATTTCTCAAATGAATGGTAATAAAGAGGGAAAAAGTAGTTATATCAGGGTTTTTTTTTGTTAGTTTGTTTTGCATAATAGTCTAGAACATGGGTCGGCAAACTGAGGCTCGTGAGCCACATGCGGCTCTTTGGGTAGATACATGTGGCTCTGAAGTAAAATTGAAAATTAAAATAAAACTACCATAGTTTCATTTATAAAGATTTTTAAAGGATATTATTCACATAAAGATGATTTCATTTGTTTTATGGCTTTCGAATAATTTTTAAATTGTTGTGAGGGACAGGAATGGCTCTTTCATCTCAAAAGTTTGCCAATCCCTGGTGTCAAAGGAACCTTAGGTATCATCTTGCCCAGTTCTCTTTTCATAGATTGAGACTGAGGCTTAGAGAAGTGAAGATAAACATTTTGTTGATTAATTTTGAAATAACAGTTCTATAATGTGACATACGTATTCCTAAATATGATTGCACTATGCAAAATTGCTCAGTGAAAACCAAAGGCCTTAGTGGGAAGAGAGGGTTAGGGACACAGCACAGGACCCAAAAGCTTCCATCAGTGACAAGTTTTATAAAATTTGGGAACGTGAAAATTGGTAGCACAGTTTTACACATGTTAAATGTAAGAAATACATCAGTAATACAATAAGTATGGCACTTTACCTTGAAGAAGATTGAAGTTTAATTGTGAAAGTGGCCTCAGAAGGGTTGCGGATTATGGCGTTTTGTGAAGTGGTGGGAATGTCTTCTGAAATCAGAAGGAACATCCCACCAGTTTTGGATGGTGTGGCTTGTAACAGGCATGGTGAACTGAGGTTGCTGGCAGATAAATGTTTGAGATGTATTTTCTGTATTCTATGCAGCTCAGTTCAGCTGGCTGTAGTTTTTTGCGTCCGCCTGGTGTTTCTCATGGATGAAATCCCGTATAAGCAAATGTGAAATTCATGTTATGACCAAATTGCCCCCTAATATATCAATCACATTGGAACAAATTCATATTCTCAAAATAAGCATTCTAGCAGAACTGTCTTGGCTGTTGACCCAAGCCCGCCCTGGCAGAATTCATGCAAGTGCCGAATCCACATAGCTCTTGGTCCCACACGGTAATAACACAGTTGGTGTCAAGAAATTTGATGAGGAAAGACATTTCTTGTGAGGGAGGGTTGGTTGCATCTGGTGTGTGGCATTTTCTCAGAATAGAGAGAGTCCGCTCAGTTGTGCAAAAGAAGTAGAAGCAGAGTTGTAATCAGGACTCTTTCTGCAGAGGAGGAGACTAATGACACTGTGTTGCTTTTGACAGGTACCTCCAAGTCTGGAGTACAGTACAAGGGACATGTGGAGATTCCCAATTTGTCTGATGAAAACAGGGTGGATGAAGTAGAGGTTTGTGCATCCTAACTCCTTATCTCAGTCTTCTACATCCTCTTAATCTCAGATGAGAAAAATGAACTGTCATTCAAGATTAAAGCCCAGGCTTGGCTTTAGTTCAGAACCTAAGCGTTCAGAACCCCAGTCTGCAGATGACTTTCTAGGTCAGTGGTGCTTCCAGAGCAGCTTGTACTTATTTACTTGACTTTAGCTAGTAGTGTGGGTTCTAACATTAGCCACCTTTGCCTTGGCAGAGAGAACTTGAGAAGGAACACTAATGGGGATTGTATGAATACCCCACCCCTCACGTGTTTCCTTTGGAAACATCAAAAGTTATCTGATTGCTCAGACCCACGTTCCACAATGGATATCCCTCAAGTTATTTACCACCTACTTCTGATCTTTCACTCAGATTAGTGTGAGCCTTGCCAAAGATGAGCCTGACACAAATCTCGTGGCCTTAATGAAGGAAGAAGGGGTGAAACTTCTAAGAGAAGCAATGGGAATTTACATCAGCACCCTCAAAACAGGTATCCCCGGAGTAGTTACGTATGACTTGAGGAGATAGTTTTCTACCTGTTAGACTCTGGTTAAGGGGCTTGACAAATTCCTTTCTTTGGCAGATGGATAAAGATTTGCGGGGAGGGGGCTTATTTCATCTTGAAGTGAGTGTATAAATTTCAGAGTAAGGGAGAGATCTCGAGATGCGGTGTCTCATTTGTTGGCTACTGAGCACTTGAAATGTGGCTAGTTCAAATAGAGATGTACTTTGCATATATAATACACAGTGGATTTTGAAGACTTGGTACCAAAAAAGAATGTAAATATAAAAAAAAAGTTTTTGATATAACATTGAAATGACACTTTGGGTATAGTGGGTTAAATGTATTATTAAAATCAATTTTACCTGTTTGTTTTTTAACTTTTTAATGTGGCTACTAGAAAATCTAAGATTACAGTTGAGACTGATGTTATATTTCTGTTGGACTGCATTGATCTAAAAACTGGGCATCCCCAGACTCAGTACTTGAGCACCATCCTGGAGTATCTTTGATAGGCATTCTCCAGAGACATTTAGAGGGTGATCAGAATACTAGTCAGAGTCAGCTCAGCACTCCCCTGGAATTCTAGCCCTGCCAGTATGTTCTGATCTTGGCATTGGAGTACATGCAGTGACGACTGAAGGGAACCAGCATAGAAGGTGGTACTTCCAGTGAGAGCCAGTGCTCTGATAACCATAACTATTTGTGGCTGTTCTGAGAGGTAAGGCAGAGTGAGAGAGATCGAAACACGCACCCACAGGTGTCTTGCCCCACTCTGAAAGTTATTGGAAGTGCATCTACCTTCATTGGCTACCATCCATAACAGACCTCACGTACATTTAACAAGGTGTAATGCTTCTAATTGAATCAGGTTTAAAATCATCCCAGTAAACATACTACATGCTATAGCACACAGATACCTGTCTGGCATAGACCAAAGTTAAAGATGTTAAGGAGATAGACCCTTTCCTGGTCATTACCACAGTCTAGGTTAAGATGGCTATGTTTCTCAAGCTGCATGAAGCCCCAAGTTTCAGCTAGTAAGAAATAACTTCCAAGAGCTGGGATTTTATCTTTACAGAGTTCACGCAGGGCATGATCTTGCCTACACTGAATGGAGAGTCGGTAGACGCAACTGGTCAGTCAGCACTGAAAACTGAGGAGCGCAAGGTAAAGGGTCTTTCCCACGTGGTGGGCGGGAGGCCGTTTGGTGAGGGAGCTGAGACACTGCCTCCTCCTCAGTTCCAAATTTCAGCTCTTCCTCTCCAACCTTAACCTCTAAGCCAGAGCAGCTCGTGGTGCATTCTGGGAGTCTGCAATATATAGTTGTCTGTCAGCCCATCTTTCACCTGGTTTTTATTCATTTATAACTGCCGCTAGAGCAAATGGAAGCCATTAGGGACTTTTCAAAGTCTGACTCTTGATTGCATTTAACACAAGTTATGTCATGAACACAGATGGTCTTCACCCATAGATGTCTTCAGTATTATTTATAACTGGGGTGTTGATATTTCATATTTTGATAACTAGAGGTCTCATCAAGGTATCAGGTTAGATCCCTAACTTCACGTATCAGGAAATTGATTGAGGGACCGGCTGAGTGGCTCAGTTGGTTAAGAGCTCGCTCTAGAGTTTGAGCTCTGAGCAACAGCAGTTCGAGTCCAGCCCGAGCTGAGCAGCCGCTGAGCTACCAACAGGTAGCAGGATGGCTCAGCTTAAAAAAAAAAAAAAAAGGAAGGAAATTGATTGATTTCACCCCATTTGCAGGGTGAGCAGATATTTCTTTCTGGAAATGGAATGTGTGTACTTGAGGTTCAGCACTTGGTTTTCAGGCCTATGGCCCTTTGTCAGCATAGGGAAGGCTATTCTGGGGGTGGCGGTGGGGGTGGGTGGGATTGCGTCCAGGTATTTAAGCGTAGAAATTCCGTTTGAGAATTACACTGAGCTCTTCAGAAATGCCTGATGATTCAACATGTCCTTTGGCTAATGGGTTCTTAAATAAGTATCTGCCTTCCCTCACCTAGAGTGGTTCTCTTCTGTGGGAATTGAGGATTTCCTGGAAAAGTTCCCCTTGTGACTGAAACATGCATACACACAAATTCCTCCAACCTCCTGGAATAATTAACCTTGGAGGTGAAAAAGTTTGTGAGCATAAATGGCAGGTCTGTCCCTGAAGCCATGTTAAATGAAGTTTCACATTACTCTAAACTGACAATTTTCACTGCAGTTTTCACAGGCTAAGTCTGCTCCTTCAAAAACCCAGTCCAGACCTGTTGGTGTCAAAATCCCCACTTGTAAGATCACTCTTAGAGATACCTTCCTGACGTCACCAGAGGAGCTCTATAGAGTGTTCACCACTCAAGAGGTAAGTGTAACCTGTCCTCCGGGCCGCATGGCCCCTTCCGTTCCGGGGCCTTGGGGTGTGGGCATGTGCCTTCAGTGTGCAGAGGAAGTCATGATGAGTAGGACCACGGAGGCTTTCCTTATGGAAGCAGAGGCGCAGGAAAAACCACTTTGGTTCAACCCACTCCTCAGTGTATTTGCCCTCTTATCTAGACTAGTTTTGGTTCATGTAAGTGGGAACCACTGGGAATCATTATTTTTAGAAAATGGGTCTGAAGTCATGTCATCATGGATTCAGAAAGAATTACTCAAGTCAAAGCCTGGTCTGCAGTGGAACAAAATAGAACCTGAACCTGGTCATTGGGCAAAATGTTTTTGGAAATGAGAGTTGAGTCATGCAGGTGTCAGTTGGCATGTGTCCCGGGGTCCCACTGAGAGCCGTGCCTCTTCTCCTTACCCCTTTTTTTTTTCTCCCTGCAGCTGGTTCAGGCCTTTACCCATGCTCCTGCAATGTTAGACGCAGACAAAGGTGGGAAGTTTCACCTGGTAGATGGCAACGTCACTGGGGAATTCACTGATCTGGTGAGTACCCGCTAGCCCCAGACCCGGGATGCAGCCTCTGTCTGGTCAGCAGCATAACGGGTACTCTGTTTAAGCTCCGGGGGTAAAATTTAAGGCGTTAATCTCTTTGGTTAGTTACATCTCATTTTGATTTGTTTTTCCAAAGAATGCTGCAATTTGAATTCTCTTGCTTTCCTAGAATTTTTTCCTTAGTGGAGTTAAAATTAGTTCTGAAGAAATCAAACATGGAAGAGAGATTGTAGATATTGATGGCTTATGGCTTTCTCTTTGTGGCACTAACATTTCACCTGGGCAGTTGACCAGACCCAACTTAGGAGTAACGAGATATTAGGAACTAATATTGGTACAGAAGCTACCTACGCTGTGGTCCACTTTGCCCTCATAAGTAGTGTAATGGCACAGAGACTCCATGTGAAAGGCAGGTAGCTTATCCTGGCCAGGACTGGGTACATTGGACTGGAGTATCGACTCACCTCTGTGATTATTTCAGGTCCCTGAGAAACACATTGTGATGAAGTGGAGGTTTAAATCTTGGCCGGAAGGTAAGCAAGCATATTTGTTTATTGCCATTGCTGGTAGAACTTTTTATTTCTCCCTTAGTCTAAACCCAGATGGAAACCCTGGCTCTGAAAGCTCCCTCTCCCCTGCCTTTCCCCAGGGCACTTTGCCACCATCACCTTGACCTTCAATGACAAGAATGGCGAGACTGAAGTGTGCATGGAAGGCCGGGGCATCCCTGCCCCCGAGGAAGAGAGGACGCGGCAGGGCTGGCAGCGCTACTACTTCGAGGGCATCAAGCAGACCTTCGGCTATGGCGCTCGCTTGTTCTAGGGCCGGCAGCGGGGCTGCAGCCGCCCAGCACTTCAGTGCAGCCCTCTCCTGGTCGAGGCTTGTGACTCACAGGATTGCACCATCCCGACCACTAACTTGAGGCTGGGGCCCCTCCCCTCCACGTATACCTTGGATTTGTGCATGTTTTCTGCTGGGTGGGATCAGAAGGCGATGTTTCTTTTATGTGTACATATGCTAAATAAACGTAATTTAAAAAACGCGCATATTTGGAACCTGTGCTGACTAGGTGACTAGTAGTATTAAAGAGTTCCCTTGAAGGTTTAAAATAAAAAAAGAAAACTGGACCAATGTCACCCCAATACATTTAATTTAAAAAACAGAAAACTGGAGGGGCTGTAATAAGGCCGTGCCTCCTTTCTGGAGAAATGTAACTAAGAAGCATGAAGGGGGCCTGCTTCTCACCTCCAGGCATTCCTGAGCTAGTCGCCTGTCATCCTGCAGATGGGCAAACCGCTCTGCTCCCCTCACTGAGGAAGAGGAGGAGGACTGGTGCACTGGGGTAAACAGTGCCAACAAACATTGCTGGGGGGGGTGTCACACGGGGCTTTCCACTCTCCATGACCTCTGAACTTCTCGCAAAAGGAGTTGGTCACCAGCTGCTGGCTTGAGAATGGAAAGAGATTCCCACCCTGTGGCAGAGGGGACCTGTGTCTTGGGTTAACAGCTTCTGTTTATTGAGCAGTTACTATGTACTAGAAACACACTTCTTTGCATTAGCTCTTTTAACCCCGTAACAGCCCTATGAAACAGAGACTATCATCACTTCTGTTTTATAAGAACCCAAACCTTGGATTTCGTAAGTAACATATCCAAGGCCCAACAACTGACACTTGGCAGAGTTGGGATTTGGAAGAAGGACCATAACTGCAGAGCCAGCGCTCAAATCTGAACCACTATCTACTGCAGTGTCACTCACTGTTCATCCCCACCGGGAAGCAGCTGCCTGTCTAGTATGTTAGGCATCCCTCCTGTAGTAGGAAATTCTAGGCCTCCTCATTCCCAGAAAGAGGAAGAAAAGAGTGTCCTTGTTGGAGTATTTTTAAATACCTGGCTCCATAGAACAAGTTCACTGAGCACTGACCTTGTGCTGGAATATGTTCCAGTGGGGCTCACACTGTCACCTTGCGGGAGAGGTAACAGAGGGTCCCTTTCCCTGTGCCCTGCCGCCTTCTGCCCAGAGCCAGTGCCTGCGAATCCAGACTACCTCCTGCAGCTACAGCTATTTGCCTTTTGCTTGTGTTATTAGGTGGCAGGCCTGGAGGCTAATCCTACCAAAACCTAGTTAAAGCGGAAAGCAGAACTTAAGCACTGATCTGGATAATGTAGACCCCCAAAACCACCTTTGTCTTGAATTAAATGAGTGCTAGACTGAACTAATTTGTGTCTAATTTGGCATTGTATCTGCCTCCTGGGAGTCCAAAAAGATGACTTGATAAAAAGCCTGTACTCCAGCTTGAATCAAATCAACAGGCCCCTCCTAACACAGACTCCTCTTAACAGAAACCAGTGACAAAAAAAGGAGCCCTTTCACACCTGGATGGAGAGTTACCAATTCCAGAAAACAGTACTTAAAAGAAATCTGGGGTAGTGTTTACAAACACCTTAATAAAACCCAAAGCACCAAGCAAAGGATCTCGTGATATGCTTAGTAATGGGTCACATCCCCAGTAGTGATGCCTGTTCCAATTTTTACCTCTGCCATTTGGCTGATAGCATCTCGGTTAGCCATCTGAGCCTACAAAGCAGAATGATGTAACTAAAAACAAAACCTTGGACTTGGATTTGAGTTGTAAGTGTGCCACTTCCTAACAAATGGGGCGAATTTCATCAGTATAATGGGTATAACAGGTATCTTACAAGAGCAGGACAGATGGCAGATGCACCCAGCGGCGTTCAGCAACCAGCACCTGCTACTTCGGGACTCACAAGCCCAAGCGTTTTTCCTGGAGCAAGAATACTTTCAAAAGTGGGTTCATTGGCTAAATTGCCAATCCTAGGCCAAGGATTCTCCTCACCTGAGAACCACCTGTTAAATAGAGAAAAGTGGGCCCCACCCCTAGAGATTCTTAGTGGGTGTCGCCCATGAAGCTGCATGTTAATAAATATCCGGTCATTTTGGTATCAGTTCATTTTGAGAAGCGTCTGAGCACGATAAGCAAATCGAATTTAATGGAGGAGCCAAAGCACATTTTGGGTCCCTTTTGTGAATCATGGAGGCAAAGGATTTGAAACATCCTATCTCCCAAGAGACCAGGGAGGCCTGCAGTATCTGGCAGGGTTTGTACTGCTGGTTGTTTTCAGCCCTACTAATAATTCAGTTTGACCCAGGCTTCCCCAAAACCGGGACCCTTTGTGAGGTAAACCAGAGTGGGAAAATTGGGCGAAACCGTCTAAGTCGGAAACGGTGGTGGTCGTGCTCCATGGGTGGCCATGAGCAGCTCCTGGCCACCTGGTGTTTGGGACAAAAGAACAGCTAATCACACAGGTAACACGACTGACACTGGCTCCTCTGGTTGATACCCGCCCCTCCTAAAACCCTCCCTTTCACATTCAGTGAGCCCTCCATCACTGCTTCCCCTCACACACAGGTGTGCCCTAAGCCTGCAGTGTCTGTTTCTCCTTTGGAGACTTTGAATAAACACCATTTGAGAGCTGACCTACTCCCCAGCCCCTTCAAGGCTCCGTTCAGCCCCTTTTCTTTAGTTTCTCTCATCTGTGGCCTGACATGGTAGCAAATTAGCATGTCGCGAAGGTTACAGATTTAAAAAGGGGATTGGTCAAATTCAGTTTGAGTTACATAGACAACCATTAGGTATAGATTGAATTTAGACAGCATGTTTCAGTGTCAAAGTATAGTATTAGAAAGGAGGGAGATTTGCAGTTTTCTGTGAAAATAGGCTTTGGAATGTCTCTATTTTTTTTAAGTTCCTGCTAAAAAATAATTAAAGCACGCCCATGCTAATTGTATTGAATTTCCAGAGAGGAGAAAGAGAGAGAGGAGAGAGAGGAGAGGGAGGAGAGGGAGGAGAGGGAGGAGAGGGAGAAGGAGGGAGAGAGAGGGAGAGAGGAGAGGAGAGAGGGAGAGAGGGAGAGAGGGAGGGAGGGAGAGAGGGAGAGAGAGAGAAATAAACTTGGCTTCCATCTGGTGACCTGAGATCCTGCCCTCTCTGTTCCTATAATAGTTGCATCAGAGTATTTTTAGACTGTGGTCCAGGACCAGACTAATAAACTTACCTCTAGGTGTGATGCGAATCGGCTGTCTGGGCTTCTCCGCGTAGTGACTCAGGACACACCTTGCCTCATTCTACATTCTGACATGTCTCGTTTCTTCCCCCAATGCCAGGAGTGATAGCAGGGTGTCTGGCAAGGGTACAAGCTGAGGCGGGGTACAGGGCCATCTCTGTCATCCTACATATATTCCTCTGGACAACTCTGCAGTGGATCCCCTTGCAGCAAGTTACCTGGGGAAGTGGGGCCACTTCCTCTGGAGTAAATGCAATTTACCTCTTGGGCCAAAAAACTGAGAGTGAATGTACCTGAGGTCCAGCCAGCTCCTCCGTGCCTCCCGGGCAGCCCTTTACAAGTGCAGGTACTGTTAAGGGTGGTGGGGTGGAATCTCTGCTCCCCAGGAGCTCTGCCTGCCCAGCTGGAATAGGCAGTCACAAACACATCTGTGGGAGCTAGAAAGGAGCTCCGCTTGGCTGTAAGCTAGAGCTCCCGACACCCCTCTGCTCTGCTAGGCCCCAAATTCTTCATCAGACAGAACTGGAAAATAAAGTGCTTTATTGCTGAGGATCCCAGAGAGCTTCAGGGCAGCTGTGTAGGGGCCAGGGCTGAAGTCCCCTATCTTGTGGAGGCTTTTGTGAACAGAGACAGCTGGGACTTCAGCATTTCAACCCCACAGAAGGCAAGGAAGCGTGGTTTGGGGTTGAGGGGCAGCAGGAAGAGGCACAGGTGTGCTGGGAGAGCTGATCATGTGCATCTCTTCCCCACGCTGAGCTCAGTGCATTCAGTGACATCACCATGGAGCTTGAAATGGGCCACGGTGGGAGTATTTTACATCACAGAAACTACTCAAAGGCTACAAATCAGGGCTCCCCCTACGCTCTTCCTGGAAAACTGGTTTACCAGGGCACCACAGGAGCATGACACATCCTCCTGAGCTGGTGTTGAGCCCACCCCAAGCCTGGCTGCTGTGATAAGCTGCCACTCCCCCATTTGGGGCAGTGCCATCTCCCAGCCCTGCACATTCCTATAACCTGGACAGAACAGAGGTGGGCTGGACAAAGAACAGGAGCTGAACGGGGTGATCCTTTACCCGTCTGGAGCCTGCCTCGTCTCAGCTGCCTCAGCCTGTCTGTCCACTGATGGCCTTCAGCCTTAGACTAAAGTGGCATCCACCGAAAGGAAGCTTGGAGCTGAGGATAAGCCTCCTGCCCAGCGGCTCCCAGCAAGCACTGGGACGAGAGGGTCATGTGCAACCACTCAGAGCTAAGGAGGGCTGGTCACGCAGGGCTGGCCATCAGCCTGACAACAGGCAGCTGCGGGGTGGCCCTCAGGACTGGGGGTCAGAGTCATTCACCACAGGTCCTGGGAATCAGGCTGTGTGGAGAGCCTAGAGCCTGGCTCACACCTGTGTGCACAGCCAGGGCAGGAGAGCCCACCTCCGAGGGAGGGGGAGGGCAATGAGTGGCCAGGCTGGGGCAGTGCCTCCCAGCAGGCAGGAGAGGAAGGCCCCCAGGGACACGGATGTCCACTGCACCCCCAGGCACCCTGGGGCTGAGCTCCCGCCCCTCACCCTGGGCCCTGTACACTCTCCAACCCCTCCTCAACACCGGGGTGCTGACCTGCCTCGGGTTCACGGGCAGAGGGCTATGGGGCCAGACCAGCCTCCCAGGACGAGTCTGCACTCAGCCAGTGTGGGCAGGGGCTGGGTGAGGGGGCTGCAAGGAGAACTCTCCAGCACAGCAGGCCTCTCATTAGTACTCCTTGGCCTCCTGCAGCTGGGCCAGGTACTCCTCCTCGGGAGGGTTGTCAGCGCAGGCCCGGCCATTGTTGGGAGGCC
This sequence comes from Hipposideros armiger, assembly GCF_001890085.2. NCBI lineage: Eukaryota > Metazoa > Chordata > Mammalia > Chiroptera > Hipposideridae > Hipposideros > Hipposideros armiger. The sequence continues at coordinate 263,309 of NW_017731399.1, read as the reverse complement.
GCACAGCATGGTAGCGGCTCCAGTCCCCCTTACACAGGATCCACGGCAGTGTGTCCACCTTGAAGTGCAGCTCAGGTGAGAAGTCAGTGCTGATGAGGTCGGGCGCCCCGGCGCCCTTGCCTCGGGTCAGTAGCCGGCTGCCCGAGTCATAGCAGCAGTGCTGGGCGGCCAGCGTGCTGCTCTCCCCGGATAGCAGGGAGCGAAGGCAGAAGCGCGCCGTGGGCTGGTAGACGTCCAAGCGCTCTCTTGGGCCACTGGCATCCTTCCACTGGAAGCTGCGGCCCTGGTGCGCGTCCTCCAGGCTCACGGCCCTGTACACGGCCTCCAGTGGGTACGCACATGGGCAGCTGGGCAGGTCCCGCAGCACCTGGCTCAGGTACTTGGCTAGGAAGTCACTCTTGCAGTTCAGCCACTTCTCACAGCTGTCCACATCTGCAGAGGGCAGGGAAGTGTGGGAGGGGAACTGGTCAGCCCCTTGGTGAGGTGGGGGCTGATCAAGGGCCAATGAAGAGAGAAGGCCCAGGCCCCAGCTGGTGCAAAGACATGGCTTGGTAGGGCCTTAGGGGCACAAGCGGAAGGACCCAACCCAGAGCTAGGGGCAGTTGGAGCTGGCCTCCACGGCTGACAGATAGGGGCTCCCACACACATCCAGGCAACTTGAAGCAAGAGGCCATGGCTCACAATAGACGCAGTAGGGGCTGGAGGAGGGGCCTGGAGGCCCTCTGCTGTGCCAGGTGTTGTCCCTTTAGATGCTGGGTGGCGGGAAAGAGCCTGGGATCCTGGGGAAGCAGCTGGAGTGGTCGGGGCTGGGAGAGCAGTTTTAACCAATTACTGAGAAAGTCTTTCAGTATTTTACCCACTGGCCCATTCTTGTTCTTAACTCTGCCTTTCTCAAGCCAGATGACTTTGGGTGAGTCACTCTGCCACTCTGGGTCCCCAGGGGTCCACTCTGTCTATGCTGCCCGCCTCCCCCTCTACCTTGGCAAATGTGGCTTCTGACACTTGCCATGTAGAACAAATTGCTCCTTCCTCTTTGCTCCAGACCTTTTGGGCGCACTTTACAGTGCAGTCCTCAAGTTGGTCACGTGCCTCTTCCCCATAAGACCTGAGCTCCTTGAGGGCAGGTACCGGGCTTTGTCTTCTGAGAATCCCCTGCCCCAGCACAGTGCCAGGCGCACAATGAGCTTCTGTGGTGTTGAGCATGGACCTGATCTGCAATGGGGGGAGGGGAAGGGGGCGTTGGCAGCCGCCTGCCTCTTTGTGACGCGCCGCCGGTGAGACCAAGCAACACAGATGCAGAGTATGCTGGTCAAAGCATGGCCTGCTCCAAGCTGCTGGAAGGAGCAGTCCTGGAATTCTGGACCCTGACCCACTTCTGACGGCACCTCCTCCCCAAACAGAGCCTGCCCAGGAGTCTCCAAGGGTGACCCAGGAGTGGAAGCCAGAAGGTCCCCATCCCATCCTGTTGCCAGGGAGAATATCCCCCCCGGATGATCTCCAAGCTCTGTGGTTCCCATGAAGACCTTCTTCCCAGCAGGAATATCAGGCTGGGAGAGGCCAACGGGCCTGTCTAATGGGGTTCAGAAATGCTAGAGTCCCTTTGCTGGGGAGGCTAACCGTCCAGCTGGAACACGTACCCTCTGCCTCAATGGATGGAGGTGAGATTCCTGCCCGCGCAATGATGCCCCACCCTCCTAAAAGAGGTTCTCCCCAACACCCCCAGGGATAAGGACTAGTCCCCACTGACCTGGGCGGAGCATGTCCGTAGCATTGTGGGCCAGGGGCTGCCACCCCTCACTGGGAAAGCCCAAGGGGTCCTCGTCCTTGGTGCCTTTGGGAAGAGAGGAGGCCAGGCTGGTGGTGCCCCAGGGCACCTCTTTGCTCCCACTGGGGAAGCCCAGCCCTCACTAGACTCTCGGGGCCCATAGCATCTGGGACAGGCCTGGGATGTGGCAGGACCACCATGTTTGTGAGGTTTCTGCATGCCCTTGCCCAAGTCCCCGCCTCGTACAAGCTTCACATATCCGCATTCCCAGGGGGCCAAACCCAGAGTGTACGCCACTTTTTACGCAGGAGCTGCTGCTCATCTCACCAGGACAGGGGGGCAGGTCGCAGGCACTGGACTCGGTGGCAGTGCAGGCGTAGCCGCAGGGCCGAGTCCTCTGCTGGCTGCCACTGCCGCAGCTCGCACTGCAAGGAGACCAGGGGCTCCATTCCTCTTGAGGCTCGTAGTCTGGGTCAAGGCAGGGAGCCAGGGGTGAGTGAGCACAGCCCACAGGGGGCGTGGGCACAATTTAGCAAGAGGCCCCCTCTCTTCAGGAGGATGCAGCCAGTGCCAGCGCTCCTAGCCTAGTGGACGGAGCAGGGGCTGGATGTCAGCCCCGACTCGGCCCCTCAGCTGGGTGCAATGAACACCCCTGCAAATAAATGTAAGAGGTGGCCCTACAGACAGCACAACCCCCAGCCACCTGCTCTATGCCAACACAGCAATGAAAAGGAAGAGATATCTGGGCTGAAGGGCCCCTGACCACTGTCAGTGTGACTTTGGGCAAGTCCCCCTCCGTCTCCCTGAGCTTTAGTTTGTATGTCAATCAAAACCCAGGGTGACAATACTTCTCTGGCACTGGGGCTATTAAAGAACGTCCCTGCTGCTGCCATGTTAGGGACCCGGTCCTGGTGAGGGACCTGAAATACATACACCATAGCTGCACCCACAGCTGTGCAGGCCCCAAATCCAGGGCTCCCTGTGGAACCCCCCCCCAAAGTACTGACATAGCTGGTACTCTCCTCACTTTCTATGCAGGCCAGGGCAGGCTGGCACCAAGAGTTTAGGGAAAAATTAATGGAAGAAAAGCTGAAAGTCATGAAAATTCTGCCTGTTGGTTTATATGATTTTGGTGAATTGGGAAAAGTCTGCTACAACTTAGTATTAATCATAGGCACCACTGTCCAATGACGAAATACCAGGGCTCTGGGGACAATGGTTGCAATATGCATGAAATGGTTTGCAGCCCCGGGAAACCCTGAACTGCAATATGCAAATATAAAAATAGCTGTCATGGGGGCTGGCAGGCTTTAGGTGATATTTTTCTGGACAGACTGTATCATTATGCTGTTTTTTCATAAAAACAGCCAATACTTTATTATATGCTGGCACTTTAAGCGTATTGGCTGACTTAATACCCTCTACACCCTATGTCTACACTCTATGTCATATAAGTTGTGCCATTCTCCATGTGATAGAGGCAGGAACTGAAGCACAGAGAGGTGAAGTAACTCGCCCAAGGTCACTCAGCTGGCAAATGGCAGAGCCAGAATTCAAACCCACAGTCTGAAAATGAGGTCAGTTGTGAGTGGTGGGATTCATAATACTTTCCAATTTGTTGGAAACTAATGGATATGAATATACACAATATTAACAAATGTCTGCTTTGCTTAGAGGATCTCAGGGCTAC
>NW_017731399.1:252021-256699 GCF_001890085.2 Hipposideros armiger | reverse complement strand
GAGCCCACTCTCTTAACCATTATGCTCTAACACTACAGGTGTGAGCCCCAAGGGTCCCCTTCACAAATCAGGGGCTTACTCAGTCTAGTTTCTCACTCTCAATGATTCTTTTCTTGGGGCGGAAAGAGATTCAGAATCTTCTGTCTTTCCTCTTTGACCTCCTGTCCTGTAGTCCCCAGATGCCTGGCTCCAAGGCTCCTGCACTGATCACTTGGTCCCAGGGCAGCGTGGCCCCATCTCAGCCTGGCCCTAGAGTCTCTCACTGAGTCACAGGGCTCTGGTCTAGACAGCCAGGGTAGATGAGCAGAGGACGGATAGATGAGTAATGGAACCCCTGAGCCCCTCGCTGTCCAATCTTGGAGGCCTGGGACATCCCCACATGCTGCCTTCCTGGCAGCTCCCACCCACCGGAGCCCTGACTGTCCCTGCGACTTTGTTCAGCATTTCCTCTGTCTGCAGGCTCCGTGTCACAGGAATAGGCAGGCTCAAGGCAGCAGGAGTTCAGGGTCATGCAGCCTTTCTGGCTTATCTGGGCAGGTAGGTAAGCTGTGGTTCTCATCTGGGGACATGGGAATGTCTGGAGACATTTGTGGAACCTAGTGGGTAGAGGTCAGAGATTCTACAATGCATAGGACAGCCCTCAACAACAAGAATTCTCCAGCCCAGAATGTCAAATAGAGCTGCAGTTCAGAAACTCTGCTCTAGAGGCAGGCTGCCTGGTCTGAATCCCGGCTGTGGCCGGCATCCGATCTGTGGGACCCTGGCAGGGGACATAACCTCTGTGAGCATCCTTTTCTATACAATGGGAACAGTGATGGGAAAGGTGCTGGGAATGTGCACCTCCAGCTCTCCCCACCCTCTCCATTCCCTGGGGCCCAGTTCAACCAGATAATGAGCAGAGGCCATAGAAAGCCCTGACTAAACAGGACAGCCACACATGCCGCCCCTCCCTGGGGCTGCTCATGGAGCCTTCTGCCCTGGGCATCAGCCCCCAGTGGTTCCTGGGAGTGGACAGGGGAGGGATGGGGGGATGACATCCGGTCTCAGTTTGAGTTCCTTCAAAAGCCGACCCGAGGCAAGGACTGAAGGGCAAGTGGTTCCTTTGGAAGGAAACACCATGGGAGGAGGGGACAGCAAGTCAGGGAACTGGGGCAGCTAATAAAGAACGAATGCGGGCCGGCCGAGTGACTCAGTTGGTTAAGAGCTTGCTCAAGAGTTTGAGCTCTAAGCAACAGCGGCGAGTCCTGGCCCGAGCTGAGCAGCCGCTGAGCTGCCAACAGGTGGCAGGATGGCTCAGCTAAAAAAAAAAAAAGAACAAATGCTCCATCAAGCTAGTGACCACGGTGGACACCTGGAGCGCAATCCCACTGAGAGCCTTACTTATCCCCCCAGGGGAGGGGGAGCTAGGCTAGTTCCCTACTACTCCACCAGTCATTTGGCGGAGGGCTGCTGGGGGTGGGAAGAGGGTTTTCTCTCCAGGCAGGTTCAGCAGGCCTTGCCACGTACAGCCCAGAGCAGGCGCTGGTGACAGTGAACACCCTTGGGCAACTGGAAGTAAGGCCTGAGGGTATATGGGCAGAGCTGTGCCCTGTGACCATCATCTGAGCACATCTTCCACACCAGGCCTGGGTTTGGCCCTTTATGTGCCTTCTGTCATCCACTCCAACTAGAGCGTACGGTCCGTGCAGGCAGGAATTTTTGTCTGCTTTGTTCACACTGTATCCTGTGCCTAGCACAATGCCTGCTCTATTGTAGGAGCTCAATAAATCACTGCTGAGTGATTAAATGAATGCCAACACCCTGAGGACTGAGTGTGACTATGCTAACGAAGAGGTTACTGGAGCCTTAGAGAGAGTTGGGGTTTACGTACGGTCTCAAAGGCTACGACATCTGAGCTCAGGTTCAAACCCAGCTCTGCCTGATCTCAACGCCATGCATTGGTGCACACGTGCATGCATGGACACTCATGACGATAACCCCTCATATGCATCCACCTTTGTCTTCACCAAGCACACCCACTTTCATTACTTTGTCTGACAGCTGAATGCAGTGGTAACGAGTGAAGCCTGGAGGCCACAGCACCTGCGTTCAAAGCCTAGCTTGTGTGCTGACTAGCTGTGTGAACTTGGGCAGTTTACTTNTCTCAGCCCTCTCTCTACCCCCGTGTCCACTCAGGACCTGAGGGGCAGCAGCCAGGCATGCCGAGATGGGGGAGCTCACCGTAGCTGTCCGACTCCTTGGTGGCCCAGTCCCCAGGGAGCAGCCAGCCCTGCTCCCAGCCGCCTGTGGCCCCACTGAACCCAGGCTCCTCGTCGTCATCTTCCTCATCACTGCCGGCCTGGTCCTCGCTCTCGCTGTACTCCGAAGGGTAGTCTTCTTCTTCCTCCTCCTCCTCCTCCTCCTCCTCCTCCTCCTCCGCCCCTGGGGCTCTGCCCTTGAGGCTGGTTCCCATCTCGTCCCCCTCCAGGTAGCCCCAGAAAAGGGGCCAGAAGAGCTCCTTGGTGGGCAGCCAGCTGGGGGCACCCTGGGGCCAGCGACTGCTGGGCTCAGCCAACAGGTCCATCTCCACCTCTGCCTGGGGGTCCTCCACCACCTCGATGGTCACCTGCAGGGAGACAGACACCAGGCCAGCCAGTGAGGGAGGGCTCAGGGCTGGACCACAAGGAGAAGGAAGATGCCGCGGGCAGGGGCAGGGGGGAAAGACCCACCCAACCTCCCCTCCAAACCAGCCCAGTCTCTTGGCCTTCCAGGGCACATGGGGTCACAACTCAAGACCTGGCTGCGCATCACCATCCCCTGGAGGTTCCTGACTCCCCGTCCTCTCCTCAGCCACGGCTTTAACTGGGCTTAGGTGGGACCAGTTATGGTGGCTCTGACATATGCCAGAGTGGAGACCCACTAGTGTAAGAAAAGCTGGCTTTGAACTCTGGCTCCACCAGCCTGTAGGCTGCCCAGGCTCAGGGGCCACGAACAGCCCTGAGCCTCCACTTCCTCACCGCAGGGCCAGAAGATGAGAGCAGAGCCAGCAAACCCCACAGCCGCCAGCTAGGGGATGGTGGCTGTGCTGCTGCTGGCTGGTGCTTTCTTATATCACATTGTGGGCGGGGCGGACGGGAAATAAGTCACATGAAATCATTTTTTGTGAAAGTGAATTGAAAAACATCATTTGGGGTTATTATAAAGGATTATGAAGTCACTGAACAAAATTTCGGTAGGAAACAGCAAACTATAAAGAAGCAATGAACATTGCCCATATTCCGTCACTGACAGATACCATTTAGGTGATTAACCTTCCAGGTTTTATAGATACACATGCACATACATATAGACACATCAACTTCTAAACAATTTTAGTTACATTCTACACTTTTCTCTTTTGGTGCGTTTCGTAAACTGTAGCTGCTATACAAAAAGTGCAGAGTTATTACCATTAGGGATTCAGGACTGGCAGTGGAATATATAAACTGGAATTCCACTGGCTCCTCTAGGTTCCTCTCCCATAAGCCCCTCTGGTGGGCAGTACACCCCACGCCGCCCTCAGTACTCAGCCGTTTCCTCAGGGGCCTGAAGTAAGGGGCTGGGCCTGGGCAGGGATCAGACCCTTAAGCTTTTCCACAAGGCCTCCCCCATGTTCCTGGGATCCCCTGAGCTCAAGAAGCATTCTGTGCTCACTTGGTCCTCATGACAGGCCTGCCAGGTTGGTGCTGTTTGTCCCTTGCTATGGACTAGGAGCCACGTGAGTTGCTCACGGTCTGCAGCTTGAAAGTGGAGGAGCAGGTCCTCCCCCCACTATTCCACAGGGATGGCAGGTCCCACACAGGACCCCCGACCTCCAAGGAATACAGGCTGGGATGCCAGACCTCAGAGCTGAGCCACTCAGCCCAGCTCCTCTCCAGGTGCCTGCTGGGCCCACGCCCTTCTGGAACTCTCACCTGGATATTGGGGTTCGGGGAACTCAAGTCTGTGTTGGCCAACCTTGGCAGCTTCTGCAGCTCCAGTAGCAAGGGGGTGTCCTCCTGGGTCCCAGGAGGGGTTGTCTTTTCCGGGGTCAGAGTGGCTGGCTCAGTGAGAGCCCAGCGCCTGTGCCGGTGTGGCCCTGCTTGAAGGAGGGTTCTGGGGAGCAGTGGCATGTCCTCCTCTCCCCTAAGAGGGCTGAGGTCTGGGGAGGCTGAGACCTAAGGGAGAGAGAGGGGGAAAGAGGGGTGACTGAGGTCAGGGCTTGCGCCATTTGGACCCAAAAAAGGCTGGTCAAGGAGGATTCAGGAGCCCTGAGGTCTGACTGGATTACAAACTCACCCTCTGACTGTATATCCAAACATGGCTGCTCTAACGCCCAAGAGGGTAAGTGAGGCTGTGTCCATACAGCATTTGAACAAATGGTGCCAACATAAGGCATGAGAGGATGTTTAAAATCATGTTTCTACACATGGAAGAAACACAGTCCAACCTCATTTTACTGATGAAGAAACTGAGGCCCAGGGAGGGAAGCCAGTTGGTTGAAGCAGTGGTGCCCAAGTACACTTTGCAGGCCACTTGTCTCGGAATCCCCCAGAGCTGTTGTCAGAGTACAGATGGCAGGAAATCTGGGCAGGAAGCCCCAGGAAGACCCACAGGGCGGTGGGCAGCAGGCCTCGGCCCTTCCCCTCAGCACGCTCCCCTGCTACTTGGCCTTTGCAAG
>NW_017731399.1:230959-249081 GCF_001890085.2 Hipposideros armiger | reverse complement strand
GGTCTCAAAGGCTACGACATCTGAGCTCAGGTTCAAACCCAGCTCTGCCTGATCTCAACGCCATGCATTGGTGCACACGTGCATGCATGGACACTCATGACGATAACCCCTCATATGCATCCACCTTTGTCTTCACCAAGCACACCCACTTTCATTACTTTGTCTGACAGCTGAATGCAGTGGTAACGAGTGAAGCCTGGAGGCCACAGCACTTGCGTTCAAAGCCTAGCTTGTGTGCTGACTAGCTGTGTGAACTTGGGCAGTTTACTTGATCTGCCTGAGTTTCTCCCTCTGTAAATTAGGAAACGGCAGTCTCTGTCTTGTAGGGTTGTTGAGTTAGAAGGATGCCTCAAATATGGCAAGTGTGCAATGAAGGTCACCTTGACCTGGTGATAGATGGTTCTTAGAGGGGAGAGAGAAGATAGCATCCCTCTCACCAGGCACTGTTAGTTCTTTACATCTTAATTGGCTGGAACCCCCTCCCACCCCAACACACACACCACCTACCCCACCTACCACTCCTGATGCAGGATCTCTGGGCAGGTATATTCCATGTCGTTCTGAACCGAATTCTGAGTAAGAACACCTACCCGCCCCACAGGACACCACCCCTATCTATTAGGCTCACGTGTGGAGTGTCACACAGGTACAGATAAACAACTCCATTTCTTTTGGGGGATGGTGTCATTGCCCAGACAGATATGAAATGTAGAGATATACATAGGCTTTCGCCACAATCTGAAAGTAAAATGTTCCTATGAGTGGGGAAAAGGCGTAAAGCAAAGAAGACATGACCATGAACGTATATGGAAAAAGTGTTGAGCCTTCCAAGACCCCCCAAATAACCTACCAAATGACACAGAAAGCCTAAAATAACACTAACATATAGTTAAAGCAGTGCCATTCTCACTGCTTGGGTGCTCGCTACCTCTATCACAGCTCCCTGCAAAACCAATGTGGAATGCTATTTTCGCTTCTCTTTTTTCCTAAAAGCAAAAATCCTCTTGGATTTTTTTTTTGGTTTGTGAAAACAGGTACTAATGTGAGTCTTTTGTAAAAGTGAAGGGGCATAATGTGAACTTTCCAAAAGTGGGAGATACCTGTACCAAGATACATCTCCACCATTTTCTGTCTGTGTCTCTGTCTCTGTCTCTGTCTCTCTCTCTCTTTCTCTCTCTCTCACACACACACACACACACACACACACACACACGCGCGCGCACACACGCACGTGCACGTGCCCACATGTACCCTCCCAGGTTTGGCCAGCAGCCCTGATCCATGTGTTTCCAGTTAACAGGAGAGCCCTCATACCCTCAAACCCTTACTGCATTGCACGGGCCTGCCTGCTAACCTGTTTCAGCCCCCTCACAGTTCCCCCATTCTCCCTTCTCTCTGCCTCAGGGGTCAGGAACTTGTTCCAGGTAATGAAATCCAGTTGCCAGGTGCAGCCCAGCACCTCCCCTCTCCACAGCCCCAGCTGCTGAGGCCCAGAGGCCCATCCATACAGAGCCCGGATGCACACACAGTCACCGTGGCCTCCCAGGAGATGCTGGAGACCCAGCATCCGACAGCAACTGCCTCTTCAGCCAGGCTGAGGACCACAGGCAGAGAGATGGGGCTGCATTTTACCCTCCTCACTTGTGTGTAAGTCTCACCCAGCCCACCCTGGCCCCCAATGGAGACCTCAAAGCTTCTCATTGTAATAAGAGTACACTGACAAAGCATACCCTCCAAGCACCAGGGCTGGCTGGCTCAGACTGTGTGACCTGTGTACTTGCACAGAGCCCTGCGCCTGGTTTAATGCTCTGCTGTCGCCATCTTGAAATGCTCAGAGGCTCCACATTCTCACTCTGCACTGGGCCCCACAAATTATGCAGCACCCTATATGCACTGACTTGAATCTTCACGACAACCCCTTGGGCAAGTGCTAGCATCGTCCTCACTTCAGAGATGAGGCGGTCAAGGGTCAGAGGGGTGAGGTAACTTGCTGAGGATCCCACAGGGGGCTGGCAGAGCAGGATTTGAGGCAGATGGTCTGGCTGGAGAGTCTGTGCTCTTAACCCCTGGGCTTTGCCAACTCCAGGCAGGGGCTGCGTCTTCTGGTTCACTGCCTGCCACTCTGAATGAACAAAACACTAGAACAGGATGTTCCACTTTTCACATCCATCTTTTCTTTTACTCCTCAAACAGCCCAGGGAGGTGCCAAGCAGAGGAACAGGATTAGGAGCCTGAACTCCAGTGAGGCCGAGGACTTGCCCGGGAGCAAGAGCAGCAGAGCCTCCAGGGGCCCGTTCCTGTCCTTCCCTCCGTCCCTCAACCAGCTTTCCAATGGTTCTGAACTATGAGAGCAAAAAAAAGGGTCTGGAGGGAGAACGGTGGCCATAGCCAAGGTATGTAGAGGTGCCCAGCTGCAGGAGGAGGCTAAGAGGCAAGGCCACAGGGCTGGCATCACGCACACCTGGATCCCAGCTCCCCTTCTGACACTCACTGATTGGGCTAGAAAGACCCCAACCAAAGAAGGCCGATCTTCAGGAAAATACCTGCTTCTAGGTGTCACCCACCTGGCAGGTGGGACCTTTCAACCCACCACACCCCTCTCACTATCCAGTCCCTGCTACTGGCTGAACAATGGACCAGGACTCGAGTGCTGACGAAACACCCCCAGGCTTGGAGGGTCCTTCCTCCTCTGCGCTTAGCTCTTCGCTCAGCTCACCCCCTCACCAAGTGCCTCCTTCCCTGTCAACTCAAGCTGCCGTTTCCCAGCTCGGCCTCACGTGGGACCCCTTCATGTGTAACAGTCCTAGCTGCCTGGAAGAGTTATCCTCTCAGTTCTTCTCTTGCTCAATTCTACTACTCTCCATCACCTTCTAACATACACTTAATATCACGGCCCAAGTTGGCCCCAAGTCCCCAGCCCCCGCCCCCACCGCCCCCAGGTCTTCCCTTGCCTGCCTAGGAGGTGGTGGGGGTGAGGACTAGGTGCCCAGGGCTCTGGAATGAAGCAAAATTGGGTTTGGATCCTGGCTCACAACTTACTAGCTGTGTAACTGTGCAGTTAGTTCTTGGATCCACTGTCAGTTTCCTCCCCTCTCAAATGAGGATAACAAGACAAGAACACAAACCACTAGGCACGGTGGCCGTTTGGGTGGTATTCTGATTCTGACTAGAACAGAAGACACCCAAGGCAGAGCTGTGTCATTCTTGGCCTGTCCAACACCCCAAAACTGCCTGGCCCCAGCCCCTTGCAACGACAGTCCCACCCGTGTGTACTGCGCTTTCTCACCCAGTACGCCACCAGATAGAACAGGTTCTCTTATTCCCATTTGACTGTGGCAGTAAACTGAGGCTCAGCAACTGTAGGGACACGTTAGGGACTCCCCCACATGAGCCCCCAAAATCAAAATTGTAAGGTTGCTGCCTTGAGCCCAAGTTTGACGGTCAACTAAGGGTTAACTGAGAGAGGCTGGATGCCTACCATGTTGACATCTGTGTGTGCTCAGCCAAAGTCCTTGAGACTGTTTTGCTCCTCTTGAGCTAAAAAACAACTCTTAGGCTAAGCATTTCTCCCTTAGCCTTAGGAACATGCTTGTTATTGTCTACCACCTGCTCCTCTGTTATCTCTAATAAAAGACTGAAGTCGGCAAGGATGCGAGGTCAGACTGCACTGTGTGTCCTCCTCCCCGCTCTCTGCGTTGCATTTCTGTCTTGTGCTTGGCGTCTCCGGTCACAAGCGCCACAAGCAACAGGCCTGCCCAAGAAAAGGGAGGCACATTTTGTTCATGATGCTAGTGATTTCAAGACTTTTCAAGGGTTTAAATGAGCGAGCCAGAGCATGACATGCAAAGATAGACCATAAGGTCCCCCGTGTAGCTCTTGAAATGACAGACCTGGCTCCCACTCCGAGCTAGGTTTAACATCGCCGTGCTTCAATTTTCCCATCTGGAAAATGAGAATAACGCCCAAGTCAGAATGGTGTGACAATGAACTAACATCACTACAGTAACTTTGTACCCACTTTGCAAGGCCCGGGCACACTCACTCCCCCTCAGTCATCCTACACTTTTAGATCTTGGGGGGTTTATGGTCCTCAGTTTCTTCATAAAGGTCTTTGGGTTGGTCAGTTATTTCTGACCTATCACCCAAGGCCCTAGAATAGCAGTCTGCATTCTCTCAAGAATTCCTTACATGGGCCGGCCGAGTGGTGCGATGGTTAAGAACTGGCTTGGGACCCCAGAGGGCCCCGGTTCAGATCCCACATATGAGGGCCAGTGACACTGCCCTCCACAGCTAAGATGCTGAACAACAGCTCAACCTGGAGCTGGGCTGACGTGAGTTGCTGGCGACGGCGTAGGCTGCAGCCCCTGTGGCAGTGGGTTGCCATGGGCTATAGTATGTAGCCAGCAGCCAGCGTGAGCAGCCAGCAGCCGCAGTGAGCGGCCATACAGAAGCCGGCGACTGATCTGCCTCGCCCGGGAAGAGCGCAATGATGGTGCCAACTTGGGCCAGTGAAGCAACGTGCTCCACAACTAGACTGAAGAACAAAAACGACAGCAACTTGTCTGTTCGCCTTCCCCCAATTCCCCAGCACTGTTCCCATCCTCCCAATTCCCCAATAAAAATCTTAAAAAAAAAAAAAAGAATTCCTTACCTAACACCTTTGGTGTATAACAGCTCTAACTCACATCACACAGACTTGTGGAACAATGTTTGGCTGGACGAGACCATGGGGATGCCTTAGCCCTTCATTTTAAACGAACTGTCCAAGGCAAGTCACACACAAGTTAATGATCACTGGGACCAGAACCCCATGCCCTGGGCTCCAGGCTCTGGTTTTCTTCCATGGCACCAATTTGCTTTAACATGTTGTTGAGAACTCAGCCAGGCTCTATACCGGGCCTGGGGATATGACTTTGGCTCTGAAACAACTCATCCTCTAGGCTGGTTTTGGGGAAAGATCTGGCAAACCTAGGAAAATAATTCCAATACAAAGTGTAAGCGTTAAAATAGACAGTATTTATGCCAAACGAGTAGAAAAAAAGTGTCAATTTAATTCATTTTATGACCACTGTCACCTCCACCTAGGACATGGGACTGGCCAGAGGCTGTTCAGTTCCTCTGGATTTGTCTACGGCAGTGGTTCTCAACCACCGGCACCAGGGATGGGGTGTCCCTCAGGAAACATTTGGCAATGTCTGGCTCTGTCAGGAAGGGGGTACCACAGGCATCTAGTAGATAAGAGTTGAGGGATGCTGCTAAACATCCTACAATGCACAGCAAAGAAGTATAAGACCTAAAATGACAGTAATGTGGAGGTGGAGAAACCCGGGTTACAGGATATACTCTCAACAGGCGCAAAAATCGTATCCCGGGAAGCAAAATATCTTAGATGTTACCCTGGTTTGTAACACTCCAAAGGGCCGCAGTATATAAACAGACGATATTTGTGTTATTAACATTTCATGATGGGGGAGCACTGGGAAAAAAGATGTCTAAAAGGCTCCTTAGGGGGGCAGTAATGAAAAAAAGTGGACAGACGCTTGTCTACACAGACCCCCTAAAGTGCAGCCGGGGCCCTTTCGTCCCCTTGCCTCTGGAGGGCCTCCGCAGCCCTGGCACTAAGCGCGTGGCCCAAGCTTGGCCCGCTCACTCACCATCCTCCTGCACCCTGCACCCCGTCAGGGGCCCTCAGTGTCCTCCTCCCCCAAAAGGGAAGAATGACTCTGGCCTCCAAGAACAGCTCAGGGCAGAGGAGGAGCCAGGACCCCGGACACACAGGCCTGCTCCTGCATACCTTGGAACAAGTCCAGCAGGTTTTGTCCCCATGGGGATGAATGTGGGGGGGGCACGGCTGGACTGTTGACCCCTGGTGACAGCAGACAGGTGTGGACACACTACGGTTTGTCTCCATGGCTAACACCACTTTTCCATCTCACTCTTGTCTTACACCCACCCCGAAGGCCCACTCACAGGCCACCCAGAAAGTGCCCTCCGTTGTCTTAGAGACCTTTTCTGCTTTTCCAAGTTCAGAGTAATATAAAGGTCCCTGGTGGACTACTCCCACGCAGCAAGTTGGAGGACCCCACTGTCTACCTCACCTTGTCTCGACTCACACCCAAAGGGACTCAAATCTTTCGCAGGCTTGATTTAAGAGGCTGCACCATGACAGTCTGAACCTCTGCAACCCCAGCCCGCCACTCGGCAAAGCGCGGGGCTCGTCTCCCACCCGCGCCCCCTCGGAGTGCGCACCTGGGCAGTGCGGCTGCAGGAGAGGTGCGCTCAGGGCGAGGCAACAAGAGGAAGCCGGACCCTTCCTAGGTGTCTGCGCTCCTCACGCACTCCGCACCTAAGTGAAGATTCTCCCCAGGCTGGTCCGCTACACGGACGGGGGCGTGGGGACTCCTAAAGCCCTGCGCGCCTGGCCTTCGCTGGGCCCTCGTACCCAGGGGCCACTGTTTGCGTCCCAGTCCCACTCCCCACGCTACTAGAGCAGGAGGCCAAGAGAAGGACACAGCGCACGCAGCCCTGCGCCCCACCACTCACCTCCGCCAGCCTGGTTTGTCTCTGGGGCCGGAGCCAGGGACCCCGCGGCTTCCTTAGGGGGAGCCCCCGTCCCGCCGCCAGCAGCACAGTCAGCAGCACCACGCTGAGGAGACCGGCTCTGCCAAGGAGACTCGCTCTACCGCGGAGCCGACGCATCGTCTCCCTCCGAGGCCGCTCCACCCGGCGCCTCCCCGCCTCCCAACCTGCTCCGGCGAGTCTGTTGGCGCCCGGCCTCGCCTCCTCCAGGGGCGGGAGCGCGGGGCCTGCGGCGCTGGCCTGGCGGCGGGGGCGCGCGGGGCGCCGGAGACCCAGCCGCCGCGGGGACGCGCGGGGCGGGGGCGCGCGACACTACTCGGGGTCAGCGCCCGGGAAGTTCCCCGGCCTCCGGGAGAGGTGGCCCCTCGGCGCTCCCTTTGATCTGACCCCCTCCCCGCCCTCAGTCCCCGCCGCAGCCCTAAGCGAATTCTTGTTCGGGGGAAGTTGCTGCCAGCCAACCGGCGCTCTTATGCCCTGCGCTGCGACTCCTGCGGGCCGCACTCCTCGCGGATGGGATGCGCCGCAGTCCAAGCGGGAGCCTTTAACGTCTTGGGCAAAGGTTCATTTATGACTCCCGGCAGGTTTGCTTGGGGAGGAAGGCCTGGAAGTAACGCCCCCCAGGCTGTTCCTGCTCCCCTGCTGGAGGTGGAGACCAGAGAAACACCTGCCACACTCTGCGCCCCATTTCCTAAGGAAGTGTTCAGAACACTTCAAAAACCAGGAGTGCGTGGAGACTCATGTGAGGATCAAGTCCCAGAAAGAGCCGCTAACCACCTCTGAGAGTGGTCAGAAGGTCCTGCCCTTCCATTAGGGGGCGGGGGTCACCTAGTTTTATCGTTGATGAGGTTGTGGGACCGCCCACTCTCCCCAGCGAGGCACGCGTGCAGGGACCCTCATGGGTAGGACGTGAAATTGTTGACGTAAGAACCGTCCAAACCTGTAAAGAATCTTATCAGTTTGAGCCAAACTAAGGGCAATTGCCAGGAAGCAAAATCTCAACAGATTTGAGAAAATGCTCCAGAGAATGGCAGTTTTGCAGCTTACTTTATACATTAGAATCAAAGAAGAGGTAAGGAGGGTTACAGGAAATCCAAAGGTTTGGGGGTGGGAGAAAGCAAAGTGGGGAAATCTTTGGGATTGGATAAAAAGCAAAACGGAGAGACTCTTCTTTTACATTGGTGGGTACAGGATAGTAACTACCCTTCACAGCTCATGGAGCCGGTTGTTGAGGAGAACGGTAACGGTGAGGGGTTCTGTGGTCAATCTTCAACCTTCAGTGCGCCTGTCTGTTGTCTTTTTGCATTTAAGATTATAACATACCTTTGAAATGTCAATCATCTTCTTTTCCAGACCCCTCAGGCCACTCAGCAGCCCTCAAGACCACAGAACCCTGTTACCTTGTTCCCTGAATACCTTACTATACGTCCCCTCCTTTGATTCTAATGTATAGAATAAGCTGCAAAACTGCCATTCTCTGGAGCATTTTCTCAATCCGTTGAGGGTTTGCTTTCAGCAGTTTGGTTCAAATAAACTCATAAAAATTCTCTACTGGTTTGGACGTCTGTTACTTTGACAAAGGTCATTTCTCCTAAATATTTAATTGATCCCAGCAGCATTAGTTGACTAACTGTACTTTCCCCATGTAACTAACTTTACACTTTTGTCAAAAATCAATTAACCATTTATATGTGGGGTCTATTTCTGGACTCTCTAGTCTGTTTTATTCAATATGACTATCCTAATGCCAATTGCACAGCCTTAGTTACTGTAGCTTTGTAGAAAGTTTTGAAATCGGGTAAATTCTTTTCCAAAGTTTTGTTTTGGCTATTCTAGGTCCTTTGCATTTCCATATAAACTTTATCACCTGTCAAGGTCTACAAAAGAGCAAGTGCTTATCTTTTTCAATGCTTTAAACTTTGCACTAGTTTTCCCCAATGTGTAAGATAAACCCCTCAGCACAGCAGCCCAGTGCCGCGCACCTCTACCACCTCCTCACCAGTCCCACCTTACCCTTCTCCCCTTTGCTCAGGGAGCATCAACTGCATTCTTTCAGCTCCTCCACTCCTTAGAAAAGTTTTCTGCATCACATCTGTCTAAACCAGATACTGGTTACAATCTTTCATCATGCTCTTTACCTCGATCCACTACTTACTGCTTCATAGTCATCCAACAAAGTAAAAAGACGGGAAAAAAAATCAACTGGCATAAAAGAGAGACAGGGCGGGGGGGTGGAAGGGAGAAAGACAGACATTTTAATACATTACTTCAATTTTTATTGACATTTCCCCATCTCTCTCAGATTATATGAACATTACAGCAATGGAGAGGGGTTATCACAGCACCTCTTGCAAATTCCAGGTTACAAGTAAATTGGTCAATGAAAAAAATGGGCCAACACATTAAGATCTCAGCGCCCCATTAAGCGATTTCTCTATTCTTATTCTATCTCATTCCCCCTTCTCTTAATGTTAGCTATCTTTATACAGAGAGGGATCATCAAGACTGTGGGGGCATGCTGGCTGAATCAACAGGGTGATTTCACCAGTATCCCGTGAAGAACCATCAAGGATGCTTTTTGTCATACCAACCATTGGTTAAACATCACGGAAGTAACAAGACCTAGTGTTTAGGGTGCAGACAAATTACCACATCACCTTAGTGACATGTCCCACACTCCCTCGGAAAGGGTCCAAGCTTTGCATAACCAACTTGGGAATTGTGTTGGAAAAAGCAGATTAAGTTAACTCAAGGCCTCTCACACATGGAAGGATCCACTTATCCATGCAGATGGCAACAAGGCAGGACACGTAGGACACTGCTCTTGTTTTTACCTCTCATTCAACCTCCCCACAACTGCTCCAGAAGAACAACTTTGGGTACTGCTTCATTAAAAACACAGTAACTGCAGTTAAAGAGCCACTGCATTCTTTAGGGTCAGTTTAGTGTAACTCATCACAGCACAAAGAATCACAGTTATAGGCCATGTATCATGTGTACTGCGTAGCAAGCAAAACCTTGCCCACAGCCACCCTCCACCCCCAAGCCACCCCCAAGGGTGGACTGGGAATGTGATACCTGCAGACTCACCACAGTGGACTAGAATAAATATAAAGGGCTCCAGCTAACCCCTTTGGTTTTCTCCCTAGGAAAGACTCAATCCATGCTTGGAAAATAGGTCACTGGAAGCGACAAAAGGGGCAACAGAATTTTCTATACAGTTAAAAGCAAAGGGATCCTTGGTTAGTCCTAGCATTTCTTCTGTATGATAAGGCAGGAAGCCAGCCTTCTAATTCAGCCTTCTAATTCTAATCTGGGCACACAGCAGTTGGCTAGGGGCCTGGACACTACAGTTCATGAGGATAAAGCTGAGGAGAGAACTGGCTTAATGGATGAAGATGGCTGCCGGGCACTGAGTTCCCATGTAGCAGCACACTTACAGGTTCTGGAGCTGCATGGAGGCCAACAGCTGCCCAACAGCCAAGAAGAATCCTTTGATTTTCATAATGCCCCCTTCACAGCTCCTTTGGACTACACTGATTTTATCTGTGTGAAATGCTCCGCAGTTCCTGATCTTCATGAAGGTAGACAGGAGGAAAACCACTGCTCTCCCTTCCTAACCACACGAATTTATAGCAAGCAGAGATTAAAACCCATTGTGGCTTACCTAGAACAGCAGGAAAGGAAAGACACCTTGGGAACTAGGTCACAACCATTCTTTGCACCAGAAAGAGTCAATTGTCTTTAGCTTTCTCTAGGTGATTTTGCCACATTCCTATGAATTCTTACAAGAATTACCCAAATTCTCTTTCTTCACTGCCTGTGTGGCAGTGCGTGACTAGGGATCAGAGATCCTCATCAATTTGGAAAGGGACGATGTAGAGAGAAACAGGGTAGTGATAGCTCACCTTGTCCCCGTTCCCTGAGAAGCCAGGAAATCTCTCCATGTAAGACAGTTTTCCTCCTGGTTTTCACTAAAAGGAAGTAAAGTGTGTTTCACACTACAAAGTTCAGCCAGACTGTACTAGTCCTAAGAAACTTAGCCACAGGCTCCCTCAAGTAGGGAAGAAGTTCCCTGTCTCCTCCGGAAATGTAAGGCTGAGTGTACAAGGACAGGGTATCTGATTTGGAGATCCTCCAAACACAGCACCACCATAGATCAGTCTTCCCTGTAGCTGGAATTCTAAAAATCAAGAACTGGAAGATGCAGGAAAAAAAGCCAAATCCAGGAGGGAGGGATTATAGAGACAATTCATTGGGATATTCAATTCCTTGGCCTCTGAAAGGGCATTAGGCCGACACACAGCCCTCAGGAGTTGGGGATATTTCTGTTCACCTTACATGACTACATGAAGAAGCGTGTTTTGACCATCTGAAATCTCCCTATATGGAAGGTTAAGAAAGTGAATCAAGGACGAAGATTCAGAGTTGTTCAAACAAGCAAGCAGTACTTTGGGGTTCTGGAGGCTAGAATGCTTTTTAAAGAGAAGGAAATTTCCAAAGTAAGAAGTTAAAGTGCTCCAAAGCCCCTGAACATTTTATTTAAATATTTACTTGCTCTAGAAGGTATACCATACTCTAGGGTCAAGTTTTCAAAACAAAGGGGGGAGGATAACCTGCGACTGCCACTTGCTCCATTCTGTGGGTGTGATTTTGATGTCCCCAAGTTATAAATTTCTTGATTTCTGATGTGATCTGCAGAAAAAGGTCTTATAAACCTGCAATGGAAAAAGGCAGTGCTAAACAGAGGGATGAGAAGGGGTAAGAATTAGTCACACCTCTACTGACTGACTCTGGTTATCAGCTTCGGTAGTAAACGTTAGCTGATACCTCTCTGAATCCCATTCAATTCTTCAATCAGGCTGTGTCAAACCACGTATGCAACTATACTTATATAGTCGCGATTTCCACTCATTACCAAGGACTGTGTTTATATACACTTGTATTTCCCTAAGTGCTTAAAGAAATAATACTTGTGATATGACTGGATCCTAGATTTATATTACAGTTTTAAGACAGACAACCAGCATGTTATGCTTTGTCCTCTAGAAAATAGAGGTCCTGGATAGATCACAGGAGTTTTGTCTCTTCAAAATAAACTTGTAATTTAGCTACATTTATCCTGAAATAACTTTGCGCTAGCAAAGTGATACTATATTTTAAAAAAATACTAACTGGTATTTTATATTGCAATGATGTCATGCAAGCCAAAATAAAAAGGCTAGTGGTTAAGTTCATTGCTTAAAGTTTGTGACTTTTGCAAACCCTACGCCATTAAGGAGTAACTGCAGTGTAAAAACTCCCTGGCATCCAAATGGGGTTCTATGGTGAGGAACTCGGTGTGCAAGGAAGGTTAGCAATGGCCTTCATTTTACAGGAGTAGTGACCACAATTTCTTCCTTAATGCAACTTGTCCATGCTAAATGTAGTCCCTGCATATCAATTTGGTTCTTTAAATGAAACCTTGGAATATTTCAAGGGCTTAAGGCTCTCAGCTGCTGACAGCGTGACCAAAGGTAACTTGAGACATGACAACAAAACTTTACCAACAACAATGCTTGCATCCTCCACTACATGTATCTGTACCAACATAACCACAGCCGATGACAAGATGGGCCCAAACCCACGAGAATCTGGACTGAGAATTCTTACCAATAAAAGGAGTGATTTCAAACAGAGAGACATGCAAAACTACTTTCACACAATTCTTTTCCATTCTGTTCCCAGCCCTGCCCTGTAATACCTGATGGCTACTAAAAGACAAGCTGATCTTGAATATTAACAGTCAAAAGTTCTTTTCACTTTGGTCAACAGAAAACAAAAGAACTCTAAACACGGTGATTTTCAGATTTGTTCTTTGGTCAAGCAGTATAAAGCTCTCTGAAAGAAGTCCCCTTACCTGGTATGAAAACAAAGTCAAAATACAGGATCCCAGTTTAGCCAAGAAATGTGTGTTCAAAATTTCTTACAAAAAAAATAAAAGATAACGGAAGGCCAGGGAGCCACTAAGTCCCAGATGTCAGGTTAGAATTGTCTTAGGACGTCAACAATAAAGAGAACTAGCGCTCAGAAGACTAATATGTACATGGTCAGCTTCTACAAAGGGTAAATTAATAACCTTAATCCTAAAATAGGAACACGACAAATGATTTCTGAGCAGAGGATTTACTGTGGTCTTCCTTTATCAGTTTAAATCCTAATCTGGACCCAGACGCAGGCAGAGGCGGTCATCGTTTTGAAAAGTAAAAGCAGTAAGAAGCAAACCACAGACATTCTGGGAGTAGTGATCAATCCTCCCGCGCCGCCCCTGCCCCTCACGCCAGCGAGGGTGCACGCTGCTCTAGACAGCAGATGTGTGCTCAGACCATTGGGGTTTGAGTCACTTCACCATGGAGGGCTGACCGGGGCGGGCCGTGGGTGCTTGTAAAACAACAGAAGTGCTCTGAACATGGGGCAGGAGTATTAGGTTAGGGCTTGGGAAGAACCAGAAACCGGATCCCCCCTCAGATGGTGACCAGCATGAAGAAACAGTTGATGGTGAAGGAAGGAATCGTCTGGTGACCAGAACGAAATGGAACAAGCCCAAGCCTTGGGAGAGTCCTGAGCAGAGGGAGTCACACAGCAAGGGGAAATTCAGCAGTGTTCGCATTTACTGTAGTCCTTACAAGGCTAAACTTAAGACTAAAGAGAGAACTTTGGTTGATTCCTTGACTGGTTAAATAAGGATTCCAAGGTTGCAACCTCTGAGATCTGGAGCGGAAGTAAGTGGAAGGCACTTGCTCCCTAGGGAGGTGGGCAGGTGAGTCTTGAGGCTGTAGTGCCGGGGCCAGCAGGGGCTTTGGATGGGCCCGCGGCTGGGGGAGGGCAATGGCCTGTGTGGTTACCCAACAGGCTCGGGTCACCGTGATTTCACAAGTAGAATAGTTATAAAATAAAACATTTTTTTAATGGACAAAAAAGCAAAGTGAGTCACCTTTCTTTAAAAAAGGTGAAATGTAGCAAAGAAAAGACGTAAAGCAGTTTTTTACTATTTACAAAATGCCATTTAGAGTGGAGGTGGCCACCATCAATAGTTGAGGAAATGTCTTTCACATGAGATGGCCACTCAAGTGCGGTTCCTGGAACTGGCTCAGAAAGACCACACACTGTCCTGGGCGAGGGAGAGTTCCTCTGAGGGAGCACCAAAAAGGCTCAGTCTTCTGTTTCTTCATACGTAGTCTCGTCAAAGGGCCTGTCCAGTAGAGGTACCAACCGATGACGGGAATACTTCAGCTGTAACAGGTCCCCAACTTCATCTATCTCCTTTAAAGCCTGAAATATGTGAGACAGAGCAGAGGTTAGTCAGAGTCAGTAGGATGCAGGCATGCCTAGTACTTTACTTTTCTAAAAACAATCATGGCTTCGTTATCCTCTGGTGGGAGTGTTCGTGTCTAGTGTGTTCACTCTGATCAGACCACAGTACAGCTGTGGAAAGAGCTGCTTTTTGAGCAAAGACATCAGGCTGACCATGAATAATGGGTTGTGAATAGCAGGAATTCAGGACAAGGGGTAGAATTCATCAAAGTATGTTATGCTTGGTAGGGAAAGGAATATGCACCCTGGATTTGCCAGGCTGGCCACAATTTGTCATCTCTCCTTTCATAGTTCAGTACGCACTCTTTCCATTATCACACTACCAGAAACGATGAGACGTCTGCGTTGAGACGCTTCTTAGATGCAAGAAGGAGAGTGTCCCCAGAGTGGACTGCTGTGCAGACACAGTAAGAAAAAATGGAAGCTGTGAGGAGGAGATGCTGTGTGAGGAATGGACAGGCGGCAGGTGGGGTGCCGGGAAAGGACAGTCGGGATTTGAACTCCAAAATCCTAACCTTGAGAGATTATCTCGTCTTCTCATCAAACTCTAGTTGTCTCAGTATAATTCTTTCTGTAAAACTAGCCCTTTATTTGTCAAAGAAAATATGTTTCTTCTAAAAAAACTCAAACACTAATTAAGGCAAGTCATTAAATGAAAAGTCTCTTCCTGAATGCTACACTAGTTCTACGTGGTAGAGGATATCTGTGTATGGTTTCTTATATGTACTTTTAAAAAATAAATTCCTGAAGTGTAACATACATACAGCGAAGTACAAATCAGTCAGTTCACTGAGTTAACCTCTCCAGAAAGCAGCACACAGGGAGTCAAAATAGAGGACCCCAATATAAGAAAGGGATATGTATTCAGGATATCTCAGAAGAAAACTTAATGGAAGGATAGGGGAACTCTAAGTCCCAGATACCTCTCAGAAATCCGAGAAAGACAGCAAACATTCTAGAATTCTAGACTCTAAGGCTTTCTAATGAAAGCACCTGGCAGAGGTCACAGAATGCAGTCTTCAGTTCAGGGCAGCTCTGCAGCCCTGGTATTCACTCCCCAAGCACCTGTGATGTTACCTAGTGGGTCTAATAATACATCTGGGGTGAATGAGCCTTGGCTTCAGAGACAATGGCTCTATGACGCGATGTCATTAGATTAAGAAACAGTATGGCGGGCAGTAGAAGCCTTGTAACTGAGTGACACTCCCAATTTCCATTATAGTATATACATCTTCTGTCCACTCTTATGGTTATTATTCCATATGAAAACCCACACCTTCTATTTTAGAAAAGGGAATCCGTTCATTATTGACAAAAAGACACAGTTACCTGGTCTTAAATTTAACTTTTAAAAACCAGTGTTTGTAGAGAGGAAAATAAACATGAATAGTATTATTTACTCTAGCATAAGATAAAATATTCTTCACTCCAAATGTGAAACATATAAAAAGCAAATAAGAGCTGGATTTCACTATGCTATCAGACAGTGAGTGGTACCTTTGAGAAGAGGTTTAATTGAAAGCTGCACATGGAAACAATTTAAGATTGAATTTCAGCTGGGAGAACCCATTAGCCATTTATTCTCCTGACCTCTGATAGAGGACTTACTAATTTAAAATAACACATGACTTACTAAGATCACAGAGTAAAGGACATTTATGATCTCTGACTTCAGAAGAACTTAGTATTTTTTCATCAATGTAATTAAAAAAAAATGAACAGAGACAGAAAAAACCCCAGGGTAGCCCAAAGGGATCTAGATGGCAAATTTCCTCTGATCCAAATATTTCAGATGAATAAGTTTTATTTAAATAAAACTTAAAAGTGTAACTAGAAACTGGTGGCCATAATGTGGGATTACCGAGTTAGATTAGCAATAAGGAACCATTACAAGTATCACTGTTTGCAAACAAATAATCTACACTGAACCTCTGGATCACAGGGTAAGAGAGGTTCTTAGGGGAAGAAAGTGTTAATTATAGTGTTGAATATGGTCCTGTAATAAGAGAGCGTTCTAGGACAGCTGTGTACCTGAGCTAATAACCTGGCCCTTCCCATCTCATAAAACAAAAGCTTTATTGAGATACAATTTATATGCCACAGAATTCACTTTTAAGGTGTACAATTCAGTGCTTCTTAGTATACTCACAGAATTGTACAACCTTCATCACTATCTGATTTTAAAGCATTATCTTAAAAAAAAAAAAAAAAGCACCTCCTCCTCCTATCAATCATTCCTCATTCCTAACTCCCAAGCCCTGGCAACCACCAGTCTATTTTCTGACCCTGTGAATGTGCGTGGTGCGTGCCTATTCTAGACATATTGTGTACATTTGGCCTTTTGTGTCTGGCTTCTTTCACTTAGCATAATGTTTTCAAGGTTCATTCATGTTGTAGAAGCCAACGTCATCCTTTTGCATGTGGTTAACCAGTTGGCCAGTACCATCTGTTGAAGAGAATATTCTTTCTCCATTGACTCGCCTTGGCTCCTTTGTTGAGAATCACCTGGCCAGGTGCTTGGGTTTATTTCTGGACTCTCAATTCCACTCCGTTGGTCTACATGTCTGTTCTTATGCTAGAGCCCCACTGTTTTAATTACTGTAGCTTTGTAGTAAGTTTTGAAATCGAGAAGTGTGAGTCCTCCAACTTCAATTTTCTTTTTCAATACTGCTTTGACTATGTGGGGCCCCTTACAGTTCCATATAAATTTGAGGAACAGCTTTTCCATCTCTGCAAAAAAAGGCCATTGGGATTTTCATAGGGATTGCATTGGATTTATGGACCTTGCTGTACTACTATCTTAACAATATTAAATCTTCCAATCCATGAATATGGGATGTCTTTCCATTTATTTAAGTCTTTTTTTTCTTTCAGCAATGTTTGAATGCTATCATACACAAAATTTTCTTAATTTCATTTGTTCAATGCTGGAATATAGAAACACACTAATTTTTGTGTGTTGATCTTTCACTCTGCAAGTTTGCTATGTTTATTGGCTCTAGCATGTTGGGTTTTTTGGTGGATTTTATGGCATTTTCTATATATAGAAATCATGTCACAAGGCCTATTACTAAATCACAATTCGTTTGTATCTCATAATATCCATGTTTAGTTCCATAAAACATCATTAAGACAAAATGACTTCAACAAACCTCTGGTTTCAAAAAATGCACTTTATGCTTTAAAAAAAAAAACTAAATGGAATGCAGAGTCAAACAATTTCTTCTCAAGTGGATCTAATGAAACTCTCAACTGGCAACCATATTTGTTGGCAACAGAAATTTGCTTAGATACCTGGTTACATCTAAATTCTTTCATGATGTGTACAGTACTCAGCAAAGCTGTTGTTAAAAGATATAATGTATTACTTAAGCCACTGCTTATAATGACACAGATATTTTTTAAAGGCCAGGTCAAAACTCCTAACCATCCAGGGCCGGCCGAGTGGTTCAGTTGGTTAAGAGCTCGCTCAAGAGTTTCAGCTCTGAGCAACAGCGGTACGAGTCCAGCCCGAGCTGAGCAGTCGCTGAGCTGCCAAAAGGTAGCAGGATGGCTCAGCTAAAAAAAAAAAAAACAACAAAAAACTCCTAACCATCCAACTAGAGTAGAAAGAAGAAAAGCTGGTATCACCGGGCTTAAAAAAAAAAAGTCAGTGCATAAATTCACCAGTAATATTTTTGAGAAATGGGAAAATCCATTGAAAAAAATCTACAAGGCATAATCCAAATTTAGAAAAAGAACAACAAAGATACAGTCTTAATAAAGTGAATCCAATTTCAGTGTCAGAATGTGACTAAGACTATACTCAGACTTGTAGAAATTTTGCTATGCAGAAATAGGTAAGAAAAATCAGTCTTCAGCTGCTCAGAAATGTAACATGTCAATTAAATTGTTATAGTGAACTTTTAAAAACATATGTTCATGATATTATTTAATATTAATAGCTCTCCAATGCATTAATGGATATTTCTAGCAACTAATTTTATGCAAATATGTTCTGGAGCTCAATAAACTCCCAGAAAGCCATAAAGTCTGAAGGCTTAGAGATGAAATAATAGCATATTAAGAGTACCGTGAGGGCCGGCCAAGTGGCTCAGTTGGTTAAGAGTTGGCTTAAGAGCGCGAGCTCTGAGCAACAGGGCCGCCAGTTCAATTCCCACATGGGCCAGTGACACTGTGCCCGAGCTGAGCTG
>NW_017731399.1:219845-225954 GCF_001890085.2 Hipposideros armiger | reverse complement strand
AAAAAATACATACAGTTCAAAATATCAATCAATTAATCAATCAATAGGAAATACAGATGGCTAACAAATTTCCTTAGAATTAGAATACTAACATATCCATCATTGATGGGAAGCTACTCTAGGTAAGTCTGCTACAAACCGCTCCAAATTAATACTCTTTATGTAAATAATTTCAAGTTGACCAGAGAATAACACTCAAGCTTAGATTAGCTTAGTGTGAATTCTGAAGAACATCTAAATTGTGACATATGTCTTACAAATAACAAAGCAGACATTAAAGTGTGTTATATTGAAGTATGCTGAGAAATGATGAGCCATGTACCCTAATTTCCCCCTAGAAGTACCAATCTATGCTTCCTCTACGTTTAGAATAAGAAACTTCCACTTCCGGTCATGAGAGAGTATCAGGATCCAGATTATCTTCCTGCTGTAAACAACAGAAAACTGGACAAAGTACATAAAACAATGGTTTTCAGACACTGGGCCACAGGCAATGCAGGACTGTGCTGCCAGAGAAGGTTAACAGCAAGCCTTTGGGTTGTCCCTGTACCGCCCCCAAAGCAGGTCCCAGGAGGCTGCACAGGGAGAGGGAATCAGGTCTTGTTGGTTGAGGACACCAGAGATGGGAGTTGGAGAGGCTAAGGCAGCTAGAATTTGTTAGGCAGTACAGGAGAGGATGAAGATTGCAAAGAGAGAGCTTTGGGGACCTGCAGAAGGGTCCACTTGAGCCTTTGGCAGAGTGCTGATCTGCCAAATGTATGAAAAGGAACCATCAGGCTGGGGAAGCATCACCAGAGAGCAGGAGACCAATAACTCCCGGCACGCCTACGGAGTCGGGCAGAGTTAGTATTTTCATCCACCAAAATGGAAAGACCTCAGAAGGTTATCACACTAGTAATGGAGCTAAATTAGCCCTAGACTAAAAGTTGCTCTGGACTCATTCTAACAAACCTAAAAGCAAGTCTCAAAAAAGGTCCAACTGATTCCAAGAACAAAGTCCAAAATTACCTAAAGGAATACAACAAAATACAGCACCCAATAATGTAAAATTCACAACTGTTCGAAATATAATGAAAACATTCCAGGCATGCAAAGAAACAGGAAGACAGGACCCACCACTATGAGAAAAGTCAGTTAATAGAAATAGACCAGAAGTAACAGAGTATTAGCAGACAAAGATGTAAAACTGCTATTAAAAATATGCCTCTAGTCAGAAGGTAGAGGAAACATGAAGAGAGAAAGGAAATATATAAAAAACAATTGATGCATGCAACAATGCTGATGAATCTCAAAAGCACTATGTTAAATAAGCAAGACACAAAAGACTATACAGTGTGAATTCATTTACAGGAAATCCTAAAAAGGACTTAATTATAGTGACAGAAAACAGATTCGTGGTTGCCAGGGAGTGGAAAGAGGATTGACAGTAAAGAGGTATGAGGGTACTTTTTGGAGGTGACAAAAATATTCTATACCTCCATTGTAGTATGGTTACATGACTGTATACATTTGTCAAAACTCATGGAATTATACACTTGAAATTGGTGAATTTTATTGTATGTAAATGATATATCATTAAAGATCTTTTTAAAAAATTGAATGACACAATTGCATATTAGTGTACATTAATTTTTCCCTGCACTCACTTTATCATTTTACAACGCTATCTTTTTCTTTTCATGAACCAAATAGCTATTTTTAAATTCCGAGATATCTGTTCCAAGAATATCAAGAAAAATTATTAAAAAAATAAGAAATGTTAAGAGACTTAGACCTTAACCTTTCCACTAATTGCTGTTATCATTTTAACTAAGTTTTCTTTAACAAAAGGAAGCAGAAGTCTCAGTCTTACCATTCACCATCATCTGTTCCTTGACAAGAAAAGTCCCAGAAGAGAATACATCTAAAATAACACACATACACACAACCCGAAGATACTGGGAATAGGCACTTACAATAAAATCCCCAACTTGTAAAAAAATAAAATAAAATAAACAAGCCCCCAAATTTATATGTCCTTACTGTTGAACTGTATTTCTTTGTAAAGATATACCACAATTTGTTTATCCATTCACATGCTAATGGATATCAGAATTGAAATGATCAAACTTCATTATGGCAGCTATAAATTCAGATTAAAAAGAATTCTCTCCCAGGCCGGCCAAGTGGCGTGTCAGTTAAGGGCTGGCTTGGGACGCCAGAGGGCCCCNGTCTAGAAGCCGGCGACTGATCTGCCTTGCCTGGGAAGAGCGCAATGATGGTTCCAACTTGGGCCAGTAAAGCAACGTCCTCTACAACTAGATTGAAGAACAAAACGACAGCAACTTGTCTGCTCCCCTTCCCCCAATTCCCTAGCACTGTTTCCATCCCCCCAATTCCCCAATAAAAATCTTAAAAAAAAAAAAAAAGAGACTATAAATAATTAAATTCAGTAATAATTATGAGCCCCTACTATGTGCCAGGCACTGCGGTAGGTCCTGGGGACTTAGAATGAGCAAATTAAGCTTAGTTAATATCCTCAAGATTTATCTAATGTAGAAGATTGCCATTAAATAATAACAGGTGTGAGTAGTTTACTAAGGGAAATCTTAAGATTACAAGGGAACATCCAGGGAATACCCTTGAGCAAGTTTCCTTTCAGTGGAGATGTGAAGAATGAGTAGGAGTCAGCCAGGCTAAGAAAAGAGAAGGTTCAAGAGAGAAAATTCTACAGACAGAGCAACATACAAGAAAGTCTAGAGTAGGAACGGCTGGACTAGAAAGAGAACTGTACAGCTGTAGAGGCCAAATGAGGGAGAAAGTGGAACAAGATGAAGCCAGAAAATTCCTCAGAGCCTTGATCACACAAGGTCTGGTTTTGCAATTTTTCTATTTTCATTTTTTTTGCAAATGGCGATGTTTTCAGCAGCACTGTGTACCCCCTCTTCTATTTCAGTGGTAAATATCACAGGTGCTCACAGAACATCAGGATCAAAAGATGATCAATTTCACCTGCTCTGCAGGCCTTAGTGTAGGGCTATTCATATCAAGGTGAGAATGTCTACTTACAGTATCAAGAATTTCTTTGGTATGAGCTGCCGACAGGCAAAACCTGGCTCTGGACTCGATAATCGGGGTAGCGGGAAACCCCACCACAACTACGCCGACGTCCCGCTTCAGCATCTCCCGTCCAAAGGCGCTGCAGAGGGAAGCAAGGATAAGAAACCAGGAGGCATCATAAAGCACAAGATCACGGCCTGCGGTCCCGCCTGATTTCAAGTCTTGGGTGCTACCGGCACTGGAGGCTTCTATTAGGAATAACTTCTTCTAAACTGAACATTGACAGCTCACAAAGATTTCTTATATTCAGTGCTCAGGTCGTTGTCTCCCAACTGGTCTCCTTCCCAAAGGTGAAAGAATGGAGTTGGCAGAGACCGATTTTTACTAAAGCTTGCCTAGAGTAATTTGCAAACATGGCCCTAAAGTGTGTCAAAATGTGACGGTGGTTCAGAGGATTCAAAATGAACTTGAGTTTAAAACTGGTCCTTGAAATGTTAAGCTTGGCAGTATAAAAACTTCTTAAGGTTACAAGGGTGCAGAGATCTGCTGGAACACGGACACCGTTTTGCTGGCAGAATGGCCGACCAGCATTGACCTTCAAACCACGCATTTCTCTGACTGACCTGACTGACCTGCGTGTCAAGCTGCCTTTGGAATTTAGAGTTTCTTTTGGTGTTTGTGAGGCCAGCACATCCCCAGGCTTCAGCTGACTGATTACTCAGACTACACAATTCTCATTCAACCCCCCACCCCCAAGGCAAACTGGTGCCATGTGACCTTACTCCGCGTCTGTATCTTGTCTAAATAACACAATTCTAAATGTCATGGAAATTTTGTTATAGTTACTAAATTATGTTGTCTTTTCCTCTTGCTGGCTTACCGCATCCCTTTTTGATTTTTCCTTGAGCTGTTTAAAGTATTTGTTTGAGAATTAAAACCCCACATATTTTAGTTACATTAGCAACTAAGAACATTAGTGCCAGCCTTTCCCCACTCACTCTGGTACCAACACACCAGCTTCAGTGCACTTCCTTTCGTGTCAGGAGGAGCCTGAGGGCCCTGCACCTTCGGCACATGCTTCCGAAACTGTCTAGGTCTGGTGCTTTATTCCAATTCTGCCTCGCTCTCT
This sequence comes from Hipposideros armiger, assembly GCF_001890085.2. Classification (NCBI taxonomy): domain Eukaryota; kingdom Metazoa; phylum Chordata; class Mammalia; order Chiroptera; family Hipposideridae; genus Hipposideros; species Hipposideros armiger. The sequence goes on along the minus strand of NW_017731399.1, from coordinate 221,786 downwards.
CTAAGTTTTAATTATAATGGACAGACAGTTTCACATGAGTAGAATAGATTAGACACAGTTCTCTCTAAAGAAAGGGTTCTAGACTAAGTCAGTCCTCTGGATTGAGTAACTCTTCAAGTTTATTTATGATAATTCTATTTAAAGAATGAGGCAAGTCCTAAACCTCTGCTTTGGTTCGTTTCCACCATCCCCTCTGAAGGCCATAATGCCAATTGCCCATATGACTTCCTGTTGAAAACTGAACTCTCTTCCCCCCTCAGATGGCACTTTTCCCCGATTTCCCCCTCATTATCTTTGGAATCACCATATTTCCAGGTTCCCTGATTTAATTTTCCCTTCTATAGTCACTTTAATAAACATTTACTGAGTGGCCTCTGGATGCCAGGGACTGTGGCGGACACTAGGAGTTCAAAGAGGAATAAAAATATGTGCTCCTTTAATGACTTCAAATAAACCTGAGTAATGATCCTCAACCAATTTCATATTTAAAATCCAGTCAAAACTGGTAAATCAAATTATTTTACATCTCTGGTACAATTTTGCACGTAAATCTTTTGCAAATAATAATACTGGTTCACTTCCTATTTGCTTTTCAAATGCCTCCTGGTTTTGTTAAACTCTTCTCAAATACACTGGAAGGTATTTCTGGGCAAGGCATTCTATTGTATCCACTTTGCACAAGCCAAAGAAGCTGGTGTAATCTGCACATCTGACAACCATGCAGTAACACACCGGACCTCACAGCTCCCTGCTCACCCCTCTGGTACATCCCTTCAGCTCCTCTCACCTCCTCACTATTCCTCCACTGGCCAAGCAGGCTCCTGCCTTAAGGCCTTTGCACAGGAGCTTTTCTCTCCAAGTGGCTAACTCTCTCAGTTCCTTCAAGCGCAGATGTCACATTCCCTTCCCATGGAGGCTCACCCTGACCACCCCATTTAATACTGTAAATTGCCCACTACAGGGCACTCTCAATCTCCCATATCTGCTCTAATCTTTGCCTACTGCACTTAACACTTTCTAACCGTTATATAATTTACATATTTATTACGTTTGTCTGACTCTTGCCCCACTAGAAGTGAGCTCCACCGAGCAGCTTTCTATTTTTGTTTTGTTTACCGATCTTAATCCCCCTAGAGGAGTGCATTAAATTCCAATGTCTGTTTACTGAAAGATTAACAAGTTAACATATTTTAAAAATTGGAATCCACTAATCTTTGGCATATCTAGCAAATAGAGGCTAACATAATGAGGCCAAGACAACTTTCCCTAACAAAATACATAAGCCTGAGTCTCACATCATGAAACCTTAAGTCTAGAGATACCAGTCGGTAATCTGCAACAAAATGTACCCGATTTTGGCTGGCATGTAGAGCATCAAAGGCACCACTGGAGAATCTTCATTTCCATAGATAATGAAGCCCATCTCTTTCAGACGTCTCCTGAAATACCTGGTGTTTTCAGCTAACTGCTGTATACACTCTTTGCCTGGAAAATCATGGGGAGGGAAACAAAATAATACTGAGAGTGGAAAAACAGCAATCACCTCTATCTCCATTCTATCAATCAATCCTATGTTTTGATTCTTCGTTTCCAACGTAAGATATTTTTGCACAGCAAGCTGTATGGAATATAAATATAAAAAATATATATCTTACTTTGTATTCTGTCACACTAGGTATTGATAGATTTTATAATAACATACAAAATAAAGTTTAACAACCAGAATTTCCATTGCACATTAGCGTCCTCAACATTTTTATCAATACCATCTCTTTTAACACTTTACCATCCCTTTACAGTAGTAGGTAGTATATTTATTATTATACTCATTTTATAGATTAGGAGACTCTTACAAAGGTGGTGGCTGGCCTACAGTCACGTGGTAATAAGCAGCACAGCTGAGACTAGAATCTAAGTCTCTCAAGTTCAACAATCATTCCA